>NC_065556.1:29918457-30288949 GCF_022605725.1 Anthonomus grandis grandis | reverse complement strand
AAACTTTTCCGAGCGCCATCGAACGGCCGTTAATTAAACTAATGTATATCTTTTACCGGCGCCTCCACCATTACTTACAATTTTTTATTACTTTTATTTTTTGACGATACACCTACACACCGTATGCTAGGTACGATTCGTGATGTCATATTTTTAAATTTGCCATTATTTCATCAATTTATCTCTAATTAATATAATATTTGGTGAACAAAATGATTGTAATTATAATAATAATAAAAATAATAATCTCTCCTTGTATTTCAATGACAATTTAAACATTTGTGACATCACAAATCCTACTTGGCATACCATATGTATTATAGGTGTATTGTGATTTTCTTAAATAGTTTGAAACGAAACAAAATTTACTCTCTGAAGAAATGCACCAATTTATGGGTCAAAATTCTTGGTTTAATCTTTAAGGCACTTTAACAGTTCTATTCTTTGTAAAAATATTTTTTAAGATTACTATACTGAAAAGTGAAAAAGCTAAATATTTAGCTTTTTTAATTGTAACTATTTATTATTTTTTATACAAGAATATATAAAAATCTAAAGTTATACCCATATTTTATTTACAAACTGTTTATTATCAAGAAATTATAATTAGTCGTACTTAAAATTATGGGACATTCAAGACAAAATGTAATTGTAATGTAATGAAATATGAAAAGTACAAAGAAAAAAGGTGGGATGTCCATGTATTTTCTACATTTAGTCTACATTCGTTAAGTCTCATAGTGTAAGCACCAAAAGTGCTCTCCTGAAATTTTCATTTTACCACGAGTACTGGATAATTTTCTGTTGGGATGATTTTCTATTATTTTGAAATATTTGTGACCCAATGATAAGTCACTTAGATCCATCTTATTGCCCATACAACCTTCCAGGGGGACCTTGAGAGGGACCTCTATAAATAAATTAAAATTGGTGGATAAAATTAAAAATTAAATATTTCCTCGAGAAATTTAAGAATCCTTAAAGGATCTACAAAAAAAATATTATGCATGTATGTATACACGGACAGAGTGACCATTGCAATCTTGGTTATTATAAAACAAAGAAAATCAGTTAAATTAGGGCAAAGTTGCACATTACATGATCAAATATATGCCAGTAAAAAAAATATCCTGCAAGATTCAGAAATATGCAAAAAAATAACAATATTTTCTTTGAAATAATAATTATAATTTTTCCTGGAGTTATTTATAAACAGATTTCAAAATAACATACACATTTACATAGAAATTTTTTCATAGAAAATTTGAACAAAATAAGAGGACACCACTTACCTGCTATAACTGGATTTGAACTCTGAACAGGCATGCAGGCAGAAGTATTTCCTAAATAATTAAAGGAAGCAGACATGGGCCTATTCTCTTGTTGACTGATATTTGTTAAAGGGAAATTTTGGCTAAGTATGGGATCTGGTAGTGTTATAAGATCTATTCCCATAGATGAACTGTCACAATCAATTGACATTACTGTATTTTCAAACAAATCATCCCTTACTTCGATGTCCTGATCCACTAAAATGTTAAAAAAAAATATATTGCAGTTGGTAGGTGCATCCCGCATTATCCCATCATCAGTGGGGGAAAACATAAAAAATTCTATACCTACATGCATTTATTTGCACGGTAGGTGCCTGTCAATTTTGTTTAAGAAATATTTTATAGTAAATGCTCTTAAAATGATAAAATTTATTTACTATAAATGATTCACACTTTTTTCAACCATTCTGTGGTACTGTGAATCCCAATAATAAAATATACAGGGATTACAGGGCATCCTATTTGAGAGCCTATTTGTCAAGGGTGATGTAACTATCATAAGGCAGAAGAAAGCAGAAAGAATAAAAACAATCTTATGTAGGAAATTATTATGTATATTTTATGATATAATGGAACCCAGAATGGGACAATACTCCGGATAATATTATTACTAAAAGTATACAAATTTACTATAATACTTTACCTGGTAGATTAATAGTAGGGACTGCATTAATTCTAAGACCTCCAACTGTGCCTGGCACACAATCTTCTCTGGAGAATGTTTTGGTCTTACAGCTTTTATCCAAGCCCTTAGGAGCCTGCGATTGTTTTTCGGAAACCGATGCGGCTTACTAGAGAAATCTGTACATTCCTGAACACAACATGGTCTTTGTTTTATCCTTTTGGGAGGGTTATTCTGAAAACAGTGGTCCTCCTCCTCCATCCCATCTCTTGCCAATAATAATAGTCAAATTATAAATAGTACAGGGCACTATAGGGTCACTAGCACAGCTAGCACTACCTATTATAGAAGTAGCACTATAATATACAAAACAAACTGATTAAAACAACCGCAATAAAACATAAAACTATCAGAAAATCGGAATATCAAAATATTAAAATCGCGACTAGGAATCCCTAAAATAAGATTTAGCTGCATGTTACGGCATCTTGTGGCGCCATTACGTAACTAATGCAATACAGAATTTTGTAATATTTTAGTCATAACAGCGCCATCCTGCGGCTGTGAATTGGAACAATTGTTTTTTGACAGTTAGATTTGCGTGTCCCTACTATTTTCCTCTGTGTACTGTGGGTTTTGGGTGCCATTGATACCGCCATGTTTACGTCATTCGATTTCAATATTTTCGCTGTAGAATCTTGTTCTTGTTATTCACATTAATATTTAATGTCAAGTGCCTGTCAAAGGAGACTTAGTGCTCTTCACAAAATAGAAATTAGCTACCTATTTATAAATCCAAGAATCTTGGGTGCTCCAGTGGTGTACTTTTTTCTTGTGTTGTGTTATGAGGTGTGACGGGGTAGCATCTTTCAGAATCTGTATAATATGTAACATAAATATACATGGATGTAGTCGTATTTTTTAATTATCATTGTTTTGTAGTACTGAACGTATTTTATTTTATGTCTAAAATCAATCTTGTTGTTTTTTCTAAATATAATATTGAATAAAAATGCTTTTGAATGACCACACCTACGATACCTTAGGAAGTTTTAATAATCCAATAAAAAAAATTACTCACATTTTTTTTTACATTAACAAAACTAACCGAAAGCAAATCGGGAAAACCTATAATAAAAAATACAGTGCCTCTACCTATCGGAGAATAATTGAAATAAAACAGCTCCTGTAATGTACGGCAAATCGATGACGTGCCGCGCCATCTTTCGATCGAACGGACAACTTAAAACAACCATTCACTTTTATTTCTAAAGGGGATTTTCTGTGACTGAAATTCTTCTGACAAATCAGCTAGCGTCCTCTTGCTTGCGCAACAGAGACTGTTGCAACCAACTTGATAGTTTGACATGCCTAATTGGACGAATCAAAATGGTGAAAGGCGTGGCCAAATTAAAGCGGGAAATCAAATTCCATTTAATCTGACAATCTTATCATTTAATCGTAATATTTAAAGCAAACGCCTATGCAAAAAGGTTACTCTTAGAGAAAAGGGCCTTTTTGATTGGGTGTTAGCATCAGATATTGATTTGAACAAAAATTAAACCTTTCGGCTTTATTTCACATATCTAAATGAGTTGATTTACTGCAATAATCTACGACATGTACTAACAATAGTGTACGGCATATCACCAATTAAACAAATGGAAATAAAACAACGTTTTTCTTCAATATATTTAATATTTAATTTTTCTGAAAAAAATTACTTCAAATGATATACAATAATCTATTATAACAAACATTTTATAAATTAGAATTAATTTAAAAATGTTTAAAACTATTTTGTTAGCATTAAAGTACCCTAATTTTAAACAGATTAGAAAAGGTTGTCAAAATTTTTGTGCTATTTTCTCGTCATAAAATATATAAATGCATTTTTATTAGGTTAATAATATCCTCATTTTATTAACACATAAATTCAATAGAGGATGAATTATCCTTATTTAATATATACTTGTTCTGTTTCCTAAAGAAAAATTAAACAGATTTTAAAATTATTTAAAATTCTATAGCAGAGTATTATCAAAAGAAACATCCATCCATCTACAAAATAAAATAAACTCTTTGAAAATTAAAACAACTTTTTAGTATAAACATATATCACTTACGAGTACATAGTATATATTTGTTGGTCTCTTATAATACTAACAACATATCTTGGAACTATAATATTAATAAAAACTTAATTTAAGGACAGATAAAATAAAAAAAAAACTCTTAAAAAAACACAAGTTGTAAGAAAAACATTAATTCTGATCCATTCCGGGTACTCAGCTCTCTTAGTTTCTATACCTATGTCTCACCTCAGTGAACACAGGATTAGTAATCAATAAGAAAAATATTTGAATATTGGAATAAAGGTTTATATGTTCTATACAGGGTGGAATCAGGACAGATATGATTAAATTGCGATTGCTTTCTAAAATTAGGAATATTTTGGTGTTTTCCATTCGTAAAAGGAGCACATTTATTTGTCTTTGCTCATCTTATGTTAAGCTTATTTTTGGTGACAGAAGTCAGTACAAAAGCAATAACAATTTTATTTAATAAAAGTAATATATTTTTTACTATTTTTATTTAACACAATTGAACTAAAAAAGTTTCTCTTTTTTATATCCTTTTTTCATTCGCTTTTTTTTGATATTATTTAAAGCCGTAGAACAAAATAATTAAACACACAATAAATTACACACCTATTCATGGGGATTATTATTTGACCCTACGAAGTTACCCTAAGATCTACTGAACAGCTGACGAGGGAAATCAATAATAGCAAATCATAAAAAGGTAAATTATAACGGATCGCCAAACAAAATTGTGAATCTGAGCGGAATCAAATAAGAAACACTGACCAATTTTCAACTCATTCTGATGTGAGGTTTTTTTTTTAAGTATTTTTCTAAGATGCTAAAGTGACCAATCACGAGAGCGGATTAGACGTCGGAAAAGCGGCAAATGAGCAGGTCTACGTCCCCGGTTAAGAGTTTATAAGTATATGTATAGGCGGCGTAGTCGGCAGCCATATCTGGAGCAAAAGCTTTAAAAAATTGCAACATAGCCCTACTATCTGCAAATTAAAAATTTAATTAGTTCTTTACCGGCGGCGTATAGGACAGACGTAAACGAAATCAAATATCAAGTTTATTTAATCATTATTATATAAAACATGTCTATATTTACGGTTTCTAAAAATCGCACTGCAGTGTTGCCAGGTCTGATAAAATATCACAAGATCTTGCGACTTTTTTATTTTTTCTGGTGATAAGGTGAACGTCTTTGATTTTCAAATAAACATTTTTTTCTCTTATTTAGAGTTAATATATTTTATTTATTTTTAATACATGTGTTCTTTTCAAAAAGTAGATATACTAGTTACTTTCAAACACTAATTAAAGTAATATTATATCTGTTTATGACAAAAGTTTTGGTGGACATTTAATAACTTTCGTGACTTGATTTTGATCATATTTAATTTTTGGCCTGGCAAAATTATCGGCTACTGTTTTAAACTTAGAACATTAGAAAGGGCCTTTCAATGTTCCAAGATTTTTAAAGCGCGTAAAACTAGCTGTTTAAAAAAATTCAAAGATTTCTGGTCGAAATATTTAACCGATGTATATTTCTGGCTGTTATTATTAGAGCTCAAAATACCTCAAAAAGCTAAATTAAAAAAACCACAAAAAGTAAATTGTAATGAATTTGACAGTCACTATATCCATCCTATGATTTACAAAAGCAAATAAGGAAAAAAAGTTTCTGTTCACATTCTACTCGAAATAATTATTTATAAGCTCGGCTTATAATTTTTAAACAACAGGCATAAAATTATTAATAATTGCCTAATAAAAAACGTATTACTAATTATTGAACCCAAGAAATCAAATAAATTCAACAGTTCTTGGAGAGACACCTACGGTGATATAACAAAAGTTTAAGGAAACCACCGACAAAAAAGAAACTGAAGCATCACACGTCTAGCAAAATAAAAAATAAATTAACTGCTTTATAAAAATTAATTTGTATTTTATATTCTTTACGGATATAGTAAAATCACTTAGAAACAAAAAAAAGTCACATACCACTTCTTTAACAGGTAAAATCACCCCAACTTTATCCCGACAACGACTCAACAGAATTTGACAAAATAATTTTTCAAAATACTCGAGGGATCAATAGAAGATCAATAGGTGTTTTTCTATATTTTATAAAAATCATTTAGCTTATAGGCGTTTTTGTACTTGTGACGAAAAAAAAATGAAGCCATTCCTATACCAACCAACTTTTCAAATCTATCAAATTGCCAAAATGTTTTTAAAGATATTATAAAATATACAAAAAAGACATACCATTTTTTTAACACATGAAGAATTTAGCCTAAAAAAAATTATTTATGTCAGAAAAGTGCGAACTTAGCTAATTTTCTTAAAAATTTTCAAAACTATTAATTTTAATTTTTTTTTGATAGATATTATAAAAACAAACAAAAAAGTCTTATAACACATTTTTCCCAGATAAATAGTATAGCGTAAAAAAAAATATTTATAACAGAAAAGCGCGGACTTTTTTAAAATTTTTTGAAAAAACACCAACCCACCCCAAGTTTATCTCGAGAACGGCTTGACCGATTTTCACGAAATAACTTTTAAATTACTCGGGGGATCAAAAAAAAAAGGTGTTTTTCTTAAAATCAAAATCAATGAATATCATGGGCTTCTTTAGTACTTATTAAGAAAAAAAAGAAAAAAGCCAACACAATAACATACAGTTTGCAAATTTAATTAACTTTACAAATTTTACTTATAGATATTATAAAAACTCATAAAAACAAACAAAAAAGTCTTATAACACTTTTTTCCCAGATGAATAGTTTAGCCTAAAAAAAATTATTTACATCAAAAAAGTGCGGCCTTGGAAAATTTTCTTAAAAATTTTCAAAACTATTAATTTTTATTTTTTTTTTGATAGATATTATAAAAACTAATAAAAACAAACAAAAAAGTCTTATCACACTTTTTTCCCAGATGAATAGTTTAGCGTGAAAAAAAAAATTTATATCAGAAAAGCGCGGACTTAGAAAATTTTTTGAAAAAACACAACCCACCCCAAGTTTATCTCGAGAATGGCTCGACCGATTTTCACGAAATAAGTTTTAAATTATTCGAGGGATCAAAAAAAAAAGGTGTTTTTCTTTAAATCAAAATCGATGAATATCATGGGCTTCTTTAGTACTTATTAAGGAAAAAAGAAAAAAGCCAACACAAAACATACAGTTTGCAAATTCAATTAATTTTCCAAATTTTTTTTACAGATATTATAAAAACTCATTAAAACAAACAAAAAAGTCTTATAACACATTTTTCCCAGAGGAATAGTTCAACCTAAAAAAAATTATTTATATCAGAAAAATGCGAACTTAGCAAATTTTTAAAAAATTTTCAAAACTATTAATTTTAATTTTTTTTTGATAGATATTATAAAAACTCATAAAAACAAACAAAAAAGTCTTATAACACTTTTTTCCCAGATGAATAGTTTAGCGTGAAAAAAAATATTTATTTCAGAAAAGTGCGGACTTAGAAAATTTTTTGAAAAAACACAACCCACCCCAAGTTTATCTCGAGAACGGCTCAACCGATTTTCACGAAATAAGTTTTAAATTATTCGAGGGATCAAAAAAAAAAGGTGTTTTTCTTTAAATCAAAATCGATGAATATCATGGGCTTCTTTAGTACTTATTAAGAAAAAAAGAAAAAAGCCAACACAATAACATACAGTTTGCAAATCCTATTAATTTTCCAAATTTTTTTTACAGATATTATAAAAACCCATAAAAACAATCAAAAAAGTCTTATAACACATTTTTCCCAGATGAATAGTTTAGCCTAAAAAAAATTATTTACATCAGAAAAGTGCGGACTTAGCAAATTTTTAAAAAAATTTCAAAACTATTAATTTTAATTTTTTTTTGATAGATATTATAAAAACTCATAAAAACAAACAAAAAAGTCTTATAACACTTTTTTCCCAGATGAATAGTTTAGCGTGAAAAAAAATATTTATATCAGAAAAGTGCGGACTTAGAAAATTTTTTGAAAAAACACAACCCACCCCAAGTTTATCTCGAGAACGGCTCAACCGATTTTCACGAAATAAGTTTTAAATTATTCGAGGGATCAAAAAAAAAAGGTGTTTTTCTTTAAATCAAAATCGATGAATATCATGGGCTTCTTTAGTACTTATTAAGAAAAAAAGAAAAAAGCCAACACAATAACATACAGTTTGCAAATCCTATTAATTTTCCAAATTTTTTTTACAGATATAATAAAAACCCATAAAAACAATCAAAAAAGTCTTATAACACTTTTTTCCCAGATGAATAGTTTAGCCTAAAAAAAATTATTTACATCAGAAAAGTGCGGACTTAGAAAATTTTTTGAACAAACACCAACCCACCCCAAGTTTATCTCGAGAACGGCTTGACCGATTTTCACGAAATAACTTTTAAATTATTCGGGGGATCAAAAAAAAAAGGTGTTTTTCTTTAAATCAAAATCAATGAATATCATGGACCTCTTCTAAACTTATGAAGAAAAAACAATTAATACCATACAACTTGTAAAATTTAAAAATTTTAAATTTTTTTTTTATGGATAATATAAGGGCTCATAAAAGCAAACAAAAAAGTCTAATACAACTTTTTTCCCAGATCAATAGTTTAGTCCATAAAATAACATTTATATGAAAAATTTAAAAACCAACCCACCCCAAGTTTATCTCGAAAACGGCTCGATTCATTTCGGGTTAATTTCTCTAATGTACTCAGGGGGTCAATAGAAATAGGTGTTTTTCTTTAAATCAAAATCGTTGGATGGGAGTACTGAATAACCCAACCCAACCCAACCCAACCCAACCCAACCCAACCCAACCCAACCCAACCCAACCCAACCCAACCCAACCCAACCCAACCCAACCCAACCCAACCCAACCCAACCCAACCCAACCCAACCCAACCCAACCCAACCCAACCCAACCCAACCCAACCCAACCCAACCCAACCCAACCCAACCCAACCCAACCCAACCCAACCCAACCCAACCCAACCCAACCCAACCCAACCCAACCCAACCCAACCCAACCCAACCCAACCCAACCCAACCCAACCCAACCCAACCCAACCCAACCCAACCCAACCCAACCCAACCCAACCCAACCCAACCCAACCCAACCCAACCCAACCCAACCCAACCCAACCCAACCCAACCCAACCCAACCCAACCCAACCCAACCCAACCCAACCCAACCCAACCCAACCCAACCCAACCCAACCCAACCCAACCCAACCCAACCCAACCCAACCCAACCCAACCCAACCCAACCCAACCCAACCCAACCCAACCCAACCCAACCCAACCCAACCCAACCCAACCCAACCCAACCCAACCCAACCCAACCCAACCCAACCCAACCCAACCCAACCCAACCCAACCCAACCCAACCCAACCCAACCCAACCCAACCCAACCCAACCCAACCCAACCCAACCCAACCCAACCCAACCCAACCCAACCCAACCCAACCCAACCCAACCCAACCCAACCCAACCCAACCCAACCCAACCCAACCCAACCCAACCCAACCCAACCCAACCCAACCCAACCCAACCCAACCCAACCCAACCCAACCCAACCCAACCCAACCCAACCCAACCCAACCCAACCCAACCCAACCCAACCCAACCCAACCCAACCCAACCCAACCCAACCCAACCCAACCCAACCCAACCCAACCCAACCCAACCCAACCCAACCCAACCCAACCCAACCCAACCCAACCCAACCCAACCCAACCCAACCCAACCCAACCCAACCCAACCCAACCCAACCCAACCCAACCCAACCCAACCCAACCCAACCCAACCCAACCCAACCCAACCCAACCCAACCCAACCCAACCCAACCCAACCCAACCCAACCCAACCCAACCCAACCCAACCCAACCCAACCCAACCCAACCCAACCCAACCCAACCCAACCCAACCCAACCCAACCCAACCCAACCCAACCCAACCCAACCCAACCCAACCCAACCCAACCCAACCCAACCCAACCCAACCCAACCCAACCCAACCCAACCCAACCCAACCCAACCCAACCCAACCCAACCCAACCCAACCCAACCCAACCCAACCCAACCCAACCCAACCCAACCCAACCCAACCCAACCCAACCCAACCCAACCCAACCCAACCCAACCCAACCCAACCCAACCCAACCCAACCCAACCCAACCCAACCCAACCCAACCCAACCCAACCCAACCCAACCCAACCCAACCCAACCCAACCCAACCCAACCCAACCCAACCCAACCCAACCCAACCCAACCCAACCCAACCCAACCCAACCCAACCCAACCCAACCCAACCCAACCCAACCCAACCCAACCCAACCCAACCCAACCCAACCCAACCCACCTTGCGGATGGTCTCGTTGGATTCAAAATGACGAAACTAAGAAAAAATCGTTGGAATTTTCCCGGTAGCTCCCATAGAAGCCGAGATATCGGCCTTCAAAGTTTGGAATTTTTCATTTTTCGGGTATACCCCCCCGTATCGAATTTTTTCACCAAAAATTGATTTTTTTCGAAATCAAACTAAGTATACCAGCGTATTATTTGGGTCACCTAGATTACGAAAACACCGGGTTATAACAGGATCCGAGCAGAACTAAGGGAATGAGAGCACTTTGAAAATCCTGAAAAAGTCGTTTTCGACGTCCGTTTTTGAGGCCAAAAATGGGCATCAAAAATGCCATATCTCGGCTATCGTAAGAGCTACGACCTTGCGGATGGTCTCGTTGGATTCAGAATGACGAAACTAAGACAAAACCGTTGGAATTTTCCCGATAGCTCCCATAGAAGCCGAGATATCGACCTTCAAATTTTGGAATTTTTCATTTTTCGGGTATACCCCCCCGTATCGAATTTTTTCACCAAAAATTGATTTTTTTCGAAATCAAACTAAGTATACCAGCGTATTATTTGGGTCACCTAGATTACGAAAACACCGGGTTATAACAGGATCCGAGCAAAACTAAGGGAATGAGAGCACTTTGAAAATCCTGAAAAAGTCGTTTTCGACGTCCGTTTTTGAGGCCAAAAATGGGCATCAAAAATGCCATATCTCGGCTATCGTAAGAGCTACGACCTTGCGGATGGTCTCGTTGGATTCAAAATGACGAAACTAAGAAAAAATCGTTGGAATTTTCCCGATAGCTCCCATAGAAGCCGAGATATCGACCTTCAAATTTTGGAATTTTTCATTTTTCGGGTATACCCCCCCGTATCGAATTTTTTCACCAAAAATTGATTTTTTTCGAAATCAAACTAAGTATACCAGCGTATTATTTGGGTCACCTAGATTACGAAAACACCGGGTTATAACAGGATCCGAGCAAAACTAAGGGAATGAGAGCACTTTGAAAATCCTGAAAAAGTCGTTTTCGACGTCCGTTTTTGAGGCCAAAAATGGGCATCAAAAATGCCATATCTCGGCTATCGTAAGAGCTACGACCTTGCGGATGGTCTCGTTGGATTCAAAATGACGAAACTAAGAAAAAATCGTTGGAATTTTCCCGGTAGCTCCCATAGAAGCCGAGATATCGACCTTCAAAGTTTGGAATTTTTCATTTTTCGGGTATACCCCCCCGTATCGAATTTTTTCACCAAAAATTGATTTTTTTCGAAATCAAACTAAGTATACCAGCGTATTATTTGGGTCACCTAGATTACGAAAACACCGGGTTATAACAGGATCCGAGCAGAACTAAGGGAATGAGAGCACTTTGAAAATCCTGAAAAAGTCGTTTTCGACGTCCGTTTTTGAGGCCAAAAATGGGCATCAAAAATGCCATATCTCGGCTATCGTAAGAGCTACGACCTTGCGGATGGTCTCGTTGGATTCAGAATGACGAAACTAAGACAAAACCGTTGGAATTTTCCCGGTAGCTCCCATAGAAGCCGAGATATCGACCTTCAAAGTTTGGAATTTTTCATTTTTCGGGTATACCCCCCCGTATCGAATTTTTTCACCAAAAATTGATTTTTTTCGAAATCAAACTAAGTATACCAGCGTATTATTTGGGTCACCTAGATTACGAAAACACCGGGTTATAACAGGATCCGAGCAGAACTAAGGGAATGAGAGCACTTTGAAAATCCTGAAAAAGTCGTTTTCGACGTCCGTTTTTGAGGCCAAAAATGGGCATCAAAAATGCCATATCTCGGCTATCGTAAGAGCTACGACCTTGCGGATGGTCTCGTTCGATTCAAAATGACGAAACTAAGAAAAAATCGTTGGAATTTTCCCGGTAGCTCCCATAGAAGCCGAGATATCGACCTTCAAAGTTTGGAATTTTTCATTTTTCGGGTATACCCCCCCGTATCGAATTTTTTCACCAAAAATTGATTTTTTTCGAAATCAAACTAAGTATACCAGCGTATTATATGGGTCACCTAGATTACGAAAACACCGGGTTATAACAGGATCCGAGCAGAACTAAGGGAATGAGAGCACTTTGAAAATCCTGAAAAAGTCGTTTTCGACGTCCGTTTTTGAGGCCAAAAATGGGCATCAAAAATGCCATATCTCGGCTATCGTAAGAGCTACGACCTTGCGGATGGTCTCGTTCGATTCAAAATGACGAAACTAAGAAAAAATCGTTGGAATTTTCCCGGTAGCTCCCATAGAAGCCGAGATATCGACCTTCAAAGTTTGGAATTTTTCATTTTTCGGGTATACCCCCCCGTATCGAATTTTTTCACCAAAAATTGATTTTTTTCGAAATCAAACTAAGTATACCAGCGTATTATTTGGGTCACCTAGATTACGAAAACACCGGGTTATAACAGGATCCGAGCAGAACTAAGGGAATGAGAGCACTTTGAAAATCCTGAAAAAGTCGTTTTCGACGTCCGTTTTTGAGGCCAAAAATGGGCATCAAAAATGCCATATCTCGGCTATCGTAAGAGCTACGACCTTGCGGATGGTCTCGTTCGATTCAAAATGACGAAACTAAGAAAAAATCGTTGGAATTTTCCCGGTAGCTCCCATAGAAGCCGAGATATCGACCTTCAAAGTTTGGAATTTTTCATTTTTCGGGTATACCCCCCCGTATCGAATTTTTTCACCAAAAATTGATTTTTTTCGAAATCAAACTAAGTATACCAGCGTATTATTTGGGTCACCTAGATTACGAAAACACCGGGTTATAACAGGATCCGAGCAGAACTAAGGGAATGAGAGCACTTTGAAAATCCTGAAAAAGTCGTTTTCGACGTCCGTTTTTGAGGCCAAAAATGGGCATCAAAAATGCCATATCTCGGCTATCGTAAGAGCTACGACCTTGCGGATGGTCTCGTTCGATTCAAAATGACGAAACTAAGAAAAAATCGTTGGAATTTTCCCGGTAGCTCCCATAGAAGCCGAGATATCGACCTTCAACGTTTGGAATTTTTCATTTTTCGGGTATACCCCCCCGTATCGAATTTTTTCACCAAAAATTGATTTTTTTCGAAATCAAACTAAGTATACCAGCGTATTATATGGGTCACCTAGATTACGAAAACACCGGGTTATAACAGGATCCGAGCAGAACTAGGGGAATGAGAGCACTTTGAAAATCCTGAAAAAGTCGGTTTCGACGTCCGTTTTTGAGGCCAAAAATGGGCATCAAAAATGCCATATCTCGGCTATCGTAAAAGCTACGACCTTGCGGATGGTCTCGTTGGATTCAAAATGACAAAACTAAGAAAAAATCGTTGGAATTTTCCCGGTAGCTCCCATAGAAGCCGAGATATCGACCTTCAAAGTTTGGAATTTTTCATTTTTCGGGTATACCCCCCCGTATCGAATTTTTTCACCAAAAATTGATTTTTTTCGAAATCAAACTAAGTATACCAGCGTATTATTTGGGTCACCTAGATTACGAAAACACCGGGTTATAACAGGATCCGAGCAGAACTAAGGGAATGAGAGCACTTTGAAAATCCTGAAAAAGTCGTTTTCGACGTCCGTTTTTGAGGCCAAAAATGGGCATCAAAAATGCCATATCTCGGCTATCGTAAGAGCTACGACCTTGCGGATGGTCTCGTTCGATTCAAAATGACGAAACTAAGAAAAAATCGTTGGAATTTTCCCGGTAGCTCCCATAGAAGCCGAGATATCGACCTTCAAAGTTTGGAATTTTTCATTTTTCGGGTATACCCCCCCGTATCGAATTTTTTCACCAAAAATTGATTTTTTTCGAAATCAAACTAAGTATACCAGCGTATTATTTGGGTCACCTAGATTACGAAAACACCGGGTTATAACAGGATCCGAGCAGAACTAAGGGAATGAGAGCACTTTGAAAATCCTGAAAAAGTCGTTTTCGACGTCCGTTTTTGAGGCCAAAAATGGGCATCAAAAATGCCATATCTCGGCTATCGTAAGAGCTACGACCTTGCGGATGGTCTCGTTCGATTCAAAATGACGAAACTAAGAAAAAATCGTTGGAATTTTCCCGGTAGCTCCCATAGAAGCCGAGATATCGACCTTCAAAGTTTGGAATTTTTCATTTTTCGGGTATACCCCCCCGTATCGAATTTTTTCACCAAAAATTGATTTTTTTCGAAATCAAACTAAGTATACCAGCGTATTATATGGGTCACCTAGATTACGAAAACACCGGGTTATAACAGGATCCGAGCAGAACTAAGGGAATGAGAGCACTTTGAAAATCCTGAAAAAGTCGGTTTCGACGTCCGTTTTTGAGGCCAAAAATGGGCATCAAAAATGCCATATCTCGGCTATCGTAAAAGCTACGACCTTGCGGATGGTCTCGTTGGATTCAAAATGACAAAACTAAGAAAAAATCGTTGGAATTTTCCCGGTAGCTCCCATAGAAGCCGAGATATCGACCTTCAAAGTTTGGAATTTTTCATTTTTCGGGTATACCCCCCCGTATCGAATTTTTCCACCAAAAATTGATTTTTTTCGAAATCAAACTAAGTATACCAGCGTATTATTTGGGTCACCTAGATTACGAAAACACCGGGTTATAACAGGATCCGAGCAGAACTAAGGGAATGAGAGCACTTTGAAAATCCTGAAAAAGTCGTTTTCGACGTCCGTTTTTGAGGCCAAAAATGGGCATCAAAAATGCCATATCTCGGCTATCGTAAGAGCTACGACCTTGCGGATGGTCTCGTTCGATTCAAAATGACGAAACTAAGAAAAAATCGTTGGAATTTTCCCGGTAGCTCCCATAGAAGCCGAGATATCGACCTTCAAAGTTTGGAATTTTTCATTTTTCGGGTATACCCCCCCGTATCGAATTTTTTCACCAAAAATTGATTTTTTTCGAAATCAAACTAAGTATACCAGCGTATTATTTGGGTCACCTAGATTACGAAAACACCGGGTTATAACAGGATCCGAGCAGAACTAAGGGAATGAGAGCACTTTGAAAATCCTGAAAAAGTCGTTTTCGACGTCCGTTTTTGAGGCCAAAAATGGGCATCAAAAATGCCATATCTCGGCTATCGTAAGAGCTACGACCTTGCGGATGGTCTCGTTGGATTCAAAATGACAAAACTAAGAAAAAATCGTTGGAATTTTCCCGGTAGCTCCCATAGAAGCCGAGATATCGACCTTCAAAGTTTGGAATTTTTCATTTTTCGGGTATACCCCCCCGTATCGAATTTTTTCACCAAAAATTGATTTTTTTCGAAATCAAACTAAGTATACCAGCGTATTATTTGGGTCACCTAGATTACGAAAACACCGGGTTATAACAGGATCCGAGCAGAACTAAGGGAATGAGAGCACTTTGAAAATCCTGAAAAAGTCGTTTTCGACGTCCGTTTTTGAGGCCAAAAATGGGCATCAAAAATGCCATATCTCGGCTATCGTAAGAGCTACGACCTTGCGGATGGTCTCGTTGGATTCAAAATGACAAAACTAAGAAAAAATCGTTGGAATTTTCCCGGTAGCTCCCATAGAAGCCGAGATATCGACCTTCAAAGTTTGGAATTTTTCATTTTTCGGGTATACCCCCCCGTATCGAATTTTTTCACCAAAAATTGATTTTTTTCGAAATCAAACTAAGTATACCAGCGTATTATTTGGGTCACCTAGATTACGAAAACACCGGGTTATAACAGGATCCGAGCAGAACTAAGGGAATGAGAGCACTTTGAAAATCCTGAAAAAGTCGTTTTCGACGTCCGTTTTTGAGGCCAAAAATGGGCATCAAAAATGCCATATCTCGGCTATCGTAAGAGCTACGACCTTGCGGATGGTCTCGTTCGATTCAAAATGACGAAACTAAGAAAAAATCGTTGGAATTTTCCCGGTAGCTCCCATAGAAGCCGAGATATCGACCTTCAAAGTTTGGAATTTTTCATTTTTCGGGTATACCCCCCCGTATCGAATTTTTTCACCAAAAATTGATTTTTTTTGAAATCAAACTAAGTATACCAGCGTATTATTTGGGTCACCTAGATTACGAAAACACCGGGTTATAACAGGATCCGAGCAGAACTAAGGGAATGAGAGCACTTTGAAAATCCTGAAAAAGTCGTTTTCGACGTCCGTTTTTGAGGCCAAAAATGGGCATCAAAAATGCCATATCTCGGCTATCGTAAGAGCTACGACCTTGCGGATGGTCTCGTTGGATTCAGAATGACGAAACTAAGACAAAACCGTTGGAATTTTCCCGGTAGCTCCCATAGAAGCCGAGATATCGACCTTCAAAGTTTGGAATTTTTCATTTTTCGGGTATACCCCCCCGTATCGAATTTTTTCACCAAAAATTGATTTTTTTCGAAATCAAACTAAGTATACCAGCGTATTATTTGGGTCACCTAGATTACGAAAACACCGGGTTATAACAGGATCCGAGCAGAACTAAGGGAATGAGAGCACTTTGAAAATCCTGAAAAAGTCGTTTTCGACGTCCGTTTTTGAGGCCAAAAATGGGCATCAAAAATGCCATATCTCGGCTATCGTAAGAGCTACGACCTTGCGGATGGTCTCGTTGGATTCAAAATGACGAAACTAAGAAAAAATCGTTGGAATTTTCCCGGTAGCTCCCATAGAAGCCGAGATATCGACCTTCAAAGTTTGGAATTTTTCATTTTTCGGGTATACCCCCCCGTATCGAATTTTTTCACCAAAAATTGATTTTTTTCGAAATCAAACTAAGTATACCAGCGTATTATTTGGGTCACCTAGATTACGAAAACACCGGGTTATAACAGGATCCGAGCAGAACTAAGGGAATGAGAGCACTTTGAAAATCCTGAAAAAGTCGTTTTCGTCGTCCGTTTTTGAGGCCAAAAATGGGCATCAAAAATGCCATATCTCGGCTATCGTAAGAGCTACGACCTTGCGGATGGTCTCGTTGGATTCAAAATGACGAAACTAAGAAAAAATCGTTGGAATTTTCCCGGTAGCTCCCATAGAAGCCGAGATATCGACCTTCAAAGTTTGGAATTTTTCATTTTTCGGGTATACCCCCCCGTATCGAATTTTTTCACCAAAAATTGATTTTTTTCGAAATCAAACTAAGTATACCAGCGTATTATTTGGGTCACCTAGATTACGAAAACACCGGGTTATAACAGGATCCGAGCAGAACTAAGGGAATGAGATCACTTTGAAAATCCTGAAAAAGTCGTTTTCGACGTCCGTTTTTGAGGCCAAAAATGGGCATCAAAAATGCCATATCTCGGCTATCGTAAGAGCTACGACCTTGCGGATGGTCTCGTTGGATTCAAAATGACGAAACTAAGAAAAAATCGTTGGAATTTTCCCGGTAGCTCCCATAGAAGCCGAGATATCGACCTTCAAAGTTTGGAATTTTTCATTTTTCGGGTATACCCCCCCGTATCGAATTTTTTCACCAAAAATTGATTTTTTTCGAAATCAAACTAAGTATACCAGCGTATTATTTGGGTCACCTAGATTACGAAAACACCGGGTTATAACAGGATCCGAGCAGAACTAAGGGAATGAGAGCACTTTGAAAATCCTGAAAAAGTCGTTTTCGACGTCCGTTTTTGAGGCCAAAAATGGGCATCAAAAATGCCATATCTCGGCTATCGTAAGAGCTACGTTCTTGCGGATGTTCTCGTTGGATTCAGAATGACGAAACTAAGACAAAACCGTTGGAATTTTCCCGATAGCTCCCATAGAAGCCGAGATATCGACCTTCAAAGTTTGGAATTTTTCATTTTTCGGGTATACCCCCCCGTATCGAATTTTTTCACCAAAAATTGATTTTTTTCGAAATCAAACTAAGTATACCAGCGTATTATTTGGGTCACCTAGATTACGAAAACACCGGGTTATAACAGGATCCGAGCAAAACTAAGGGAATGAGAGCACTTTGAAAATCCTGAAAAAGTCGTTTTCGACGTCCGTTTTTGAGGCCAAAAATGGGCATCAAAAATGCCATATCTCGGCTATCGTAAGAGCTACGACCTTGCGGATGGTCTCGTTGGATTCAAAATGACGAAACTAAGAAAAAATCGTTGGAATTTTCCCGGTAGCTCCCATAGAAGCCGAGATATCGACCTTCAAAGTTTGGAATTTTTCATTTTTCGGGTATACCCCCCCGTATCGAATTTTTTCACCAAAAATTGATTTTTTTCGAAATCAAACTAAGTATACCAGCGTATTATTTGGGTCACCTAGATTACGAAAACACCGGGTTATAACAGGATCCGAGCAAAACTAAGAGAATGAGAGCACTTTGAAAATCCTGAAAAAGTCGTTTTCGACGTCCGTTTTTGAGGCCAAAAATGGGCATCAAAAATGCCATATCTCGGCTATCGTAAAAGCTACGACCTTGCGGATGGTCTCGTTGGATTCAGAATGACGAAACTAAGAAAAAATCGTTGGAATTTTCCCGGTAACTCCCATAGAAGCCGAGATATCGACCTTCAAAGTTTGGAATTTTTCATTTTTCGGGTATACCCCCCCGTATCGAATTTTTTCACCAAAAATTGATTTTTTTCGAAATCAAACTAAGTATACCAGCGTATTATTTGGGTCACCTAGATTACGAAAACACCGGGTTATAACAGGATCCGAGCAGAACTAAGGGAATGAGAGCACTTTGAAAATCCTGAAAAAGTCGTTTTCGACGTCCGTTTTTGAGGCCAAAAATGGGCATCAAAAATGCCATATCTCGGCTATCGTAAGAGCTACGACCTTGCGGATGGTCTCGTTGGATTCAAAATGACAAAACTAAGAAAAAATCGTTGGAATTTTCCCGGTAGCTCCCATAGAAGCCGAGATATCGACCTTCAAAGTTTGGAATTTTTCATTTTTCGGGTATACCCCCCCGTATCGAATTTTTTCACCAAAAATTGATTTTTTTCGAAATCAAACTAAGTATACCAGCGTATTATTTGGGTCACCTAGATTACGAAAACACCGGGTTATAACAGGATCCGAGCAGAACTAAGGGAATGAGAGCACTTTGAAAATCCTGAAAAAGTCGTTTTCGACGTCCGTTTTTGAGGCCAAAAATGGGCATCAAAAATGCCATATCTCGGCTATCGTAAGAGCTACGACCTTGCGGATGGTCTCGTTGGATTCAGAATGACGAAACTAAGACAAAACCGTTGGAATTTTCCCGGTAGCTCCCATAGAAGCCGAGATATCGACCTTCAAAGTTTGGAATTTTTCATTTTTCGGGTATACCCCCCCGTATCGAATTTTTTCACCAAAAATTGATTTTTTTCGAAATCAAACTAAGTATACCAGCGTATTATTTGGGTCACCTAGATTACGAAAACACCGGGTTATAACAGGATCCGAGCAGAACTAAGGGAATGAGAGCACTTTGAAAATCCTGAAAAAGTCGTTTTCGACGTCCGTTTTTGAGGCCAAAAATGGGCATCAAAAATGCCATATCTCGGCTATCGTAAGAGCTACGACCTTGCGGATGGTCTCGTTCGATTCAAAATGACGAAACTAAGAAAAAATCGTTGGAATTTTCCCGGTAGCTCCCATAGAAGCCGAGATATCGACCTTCAAAGTTTGGAATTTTTCATTTTTCGGGTATACCCCCCCGTATCGAATTTTTTCACCAAAAATTGATTTTTTTCGAAATCAAACTAAGTATACCAGCGTATTATATGGGTCACCTAGATTACGAAAACACCGGGTTATAACAGGATCCGAGCAGAACTAAGGGAATGAGAGCACTTTGAAAATCCTGAAAAAGTCGGTTTCGACGTCCGTTTTTGAGGCCAAAAATGGGCATCAAAAATGCCATATCTCGGCTATCGTAAAAGCTACGACCTTGCGGATGGTCTCGTTGGATTCAAAATGACAAAACTAAGAAAAAATCGTTGGAATTTTCCCGGTAGCTCCCATAGAAGCCGAGATATCGACCTTCAAAGTTTGGAATTTTTCATTTTTCGGGTATACCCCCCCGTATCGAATTTTTTCACCAAAAATTGATTTTTTTTGAAATCAAACTAAGTATACCAGCGTATTATATGGGTCACCTAGATTACGAAAACACCGGGTTATAACAGGATCCGAGCAGAACTGAGGGAATGAGAGCACTTTGAAAATACTGAAAAAGTCGTTTTCGACGTCCGTTTTTGAGGCCAAAAATGGGCATCAAAAATGCCATATCTCGGCTATCGTAAAAGCTACGACCTTGCGGATGGTCTCGTTGGATTCAGAATGACGAAACTAAGAAAAAATCGTTGGAATTTTCCCGGTAACTCCCATAGAAGCCGAGATATCGACCTTCAAAGTTTGGAATTTTTCATTTTTCGGGTATACCCCCCCGTATCGAATTTTTTCACCAAAAATTGATTTTTTTCGAAATCAAACTAAGTATACCAGCGTATTATTTGGGTCACCTAGATTACGAAAACACCGGGTTATAACAGGATCCGAGCAGAACTAAGGGAATGAGAGCACTTTGAAAATCCTGAAAAAGTCGTTTTCGACGTCCGTTTTTGAGGCCAAAAATGGGCATCAAAAATGCCATATCTCGGCTATCGTAAGAGCTACGACCTTGCGGATGGTCTCGTTGGATTCAGAATGACGAAACTAAGACAAAACCGTTGGAATTTTCCCGGTAGCTCCCATAGAAGCCGAGATATCGACCTTCAAAGTTTGGAATTTTTCATTTTTCGGGTATACCCCCCCGTATCGAATTTTTTCACCAAAAATTGATTTTTTTCGAAATCAAACTAAGTATACCAGCGTATTATTTGGGTCACCTAGATTACGAAAACACTGGGTTATAACGGGATCCGAGCAGAATTAAGGGAATGAGAGCACTTTGAAAATCCTGAAAAAGTCGGTTTCGACGTCCGTTTTTGAGGCCAAAAATGGGCATCAAAAATGCCATATCTCGGCTATCGTAAGAGCTACGACCTTGCGGATGGTCTCGTTGGATTCAAAATGACGAAACTAAGAAAAAATCGTTGGAATTTTCCCGGTAGCTCCCATAGAAGCCGAGATATCGACCCTCAAATTTTGGAAATTTTCATTTTTCGGGTAAACCCTCCCCCCGTTTCGATTTTTTCAGAATTTTTTTTTTTGAGTTCGAACTATACCACTATACCAGCAGATTGTTCTCATCAAGTAGATCACGAAAATACCGGGTTATAAGGAAATCCGAGCAAAACTAAGAAATCGAGTATTTTTTCGACCTCGTTTTTGAGGCCAAAAATGAGATGTTTTGTTTTGTACTATCGAGAAAGCGCCCTCAATTAGAATCATTATAGGACGGAAAAATATCACTTTTTATTTAATATTATATAAATTTACAAGTTGCCTTACGTATTTTTATCTTAATTTTACATTTTTTTTTTAATTCAACACTATCTATAATAAAATAAGAATAAATTGCTTCACTCCCTTTCTGTCGGTTTTGCCAACTCCAAGATCCGGGGGGTGGCTTTGTATTTGAGGGCATTTTTGGATATTGCCCACGGATCCAAATCTTCATCTTCTTTCGACTTTTCGCTGCGCTGTTTCGGCTGCGCTAACGCCTCGATTTTCGGTGTAACTAAAATGAACAATTTTTATTCAGGAGCAAATCGATCAGGAAAACTTGTATAATATCACACTTAAACTATTTGCACTTACTTTTGTATCTCAAGGCAGCCCTTGTGACTTTTCCAGGTTCCAATGGAGGCTGAACGTTTAGGAACCTCGCTGGTATCTTTGCTAATTTGAGCACGTTTTCTGTGGGTACATACGTCAGGGCGTGAGGGTTGATCTGAGTTATAAATATTTAAAAAATCCCATTTTTATATTCTAATAATAAGAAAGTACCTCGAGACTTTTTGGAGGTTCTGAGTAGCTGGGTTTGGGAGCAGCCAGTTCATCCAAATGTCCGTAGTTGTCGAATATTTTTGAGGTTTTCTGTAAAAAAAATGGTTTAATGTTTGTGTCCCATATTATTATATATATTATAATATACTTTTTTAGGCTCTGGATAAAATACCGGTTTAGGTTTCGCCAGCGCCTCATATTTTGCCGGATCTAAAACCCTTTTTTTGCCCTTTTTATCCTTTTGTTTTCTCCTTAGTTCTCTAAAATGGCATTATTGAATACAATTATTTCAAACAGACAGCTAGATTGAATTAAGATACCTTAATTTTCGCAGTCTCTCCTTGTTCTTGTAATAATTGTAAATGCTTCCCCACGCCTTGGTAATATTTTTATTGAACTTCTTCCTAAGGCCTTTAGTAAATTTACTGTAGAGTGCTCTATTGATGTAAAGATCCCTGAAAAATCGTCACTTATTAAATTCAGTTAACATTCTTATTTAAATTAAATTCAGACGCTCCTAGCCCCGATCACTTTGTATATTAGACTTACCTCACTCTAGGCCTCGAGTTCTGGTCAGAATAAAATTTAATTTCGTCATTCAAACTCGGCCGTTTCTTCATGGGTTTGACATAATCGGTGGGCAAAGGTACGTATTTCTTAACTAACCTTCGTGGCTTGCTTAATTGCTCTAATCGCCAATTCTGTGGATATTTTGCCATTATGGCGAGCAGCTTGGGAGGTATCGGCTGTTCTACAGGCGGCGGAGGTGGAGGAGCGGTAGGATAAGTCGTGATGTCTATATGGACACGGTCCATCTTGGGTGGAGGACACTCCATGTTCGAGTGAGTTTTTTTGTGGAATTATGTAATTTTACACGAGTGATTTGGATGTTGAATTGGAGGCCGAAATGTGCGTGATAGTGTTGACAGTATATAGGGAAGTTTGACGGTTTAGGTATGATTAGGTAGCAAAAAAAAGGTGTAAAAGTTGCTTTACCTATACTACCGTGTTGAGAAAAAGGCCTTAGCTACATAACCTCATTTTGGTACAATAAAGTGTCAAGTTACAACAAATGCAGGTCTAAAATCCTTCTAAAATGTCACATAGGTATATAAAGTGTTTTAATCCAATTGACGCGAGTAATAAAAATTCCTTATCTGTAATTATTATCGTAAAGAGGAAATAAAACTCGGAAAATTCAGAAAGATGACTATTTTTGTTTAAAAATCTGGATGCTACAACTCCAGGAGATATTTTGCTTTTCAACAGGTAAGGCGTTTTTTGGTTAACACGGCCGTATCCAAGAAGTCTTAGACTCATATGCAAAATGCCTCGCAACGAATAATTATCATCACATCACATAAATCGGAAAAAAAATCGAAAACCGACGCCTCTAGGGGGGCCGGTTATTTGCCCGTATACCATTGACACTTTCCTACTCTTATTAAGCGCAAACGTAATTATATGCAAAATTATGCGACCAAGTTCGGCTAAAGGTAAATCGTGTGGCAAATCTCTCTTTCCTGCTGTCTCTCGGACGCCTCTGCTGCCCAGCAGAACTTGAATGAAAATCTGGTTTTCGTCCACCCACGATCCCACGACCCACCGCCTGCTCGTTTGGTCACTTCGACTGGGATTTTATTCCTGAATAAATCGTCATAGCTGTGCCCATACAAACTATTAGCGTTAAAAAACAGTTTCTAGGTTACTTATTTATTTAAATTATTTTTTTATTTCTTTTGGTCTAAAAAATTATATAATTTCTTTTTTCAACCTGGAATAGGTGTTGTCAATGTCATTTTTTATCTTTTTTAGGTATTTAAAACCATTTTAAGTTAATTCCTGGAATAAAAATATAATAACATTTTTTGTAACTTCTAGTAATTTCAGAAAAAAAGGTACCCGGACAAACTACTTAATTAATTTAATTTGTTATTCCAAGCATTTTATGCCATTTTAAATTAATTTATGACATGTAAAATCATTGCTTCAAAACTACTCCTAGCGTGTCTTCCAGATACCTCAGATTCCTAATTCCTGGAATAAAAAATATTATTCATTCATGCATTCAAAACATACTAAAATCGTCTGTTTACCCCCACTATTTTCAATTTTATTTGGGGGTTTCTGAATTTTTTTATTTAATTCATTTCTTGGTTTTTACATATTAACTTTTTTGTCTATTCTTTTATTTTTTTCTTTTGTTTTCTGGTACGAAACTGACACATCACCATATAAAACTCAGGATAATTGATGGTTCCTGTAGGGTACAGTTGCCTGATAATAGGAATGTAGTAATACCGTAAATTTTAATAATCTTTTTCTAAAATCTTATTTTCCATGATTTCCATTTTATGGTAATTTGTCGGTGGCCTGGAAAGATTTTCGAAAATACTCCAACTGCCTGGAAGAAATATAAAATTTTTATTCAATTCTGAATTTCTGAAAACTGACTTTGGTGTCCTAAATGTTCCGATTTGATTTTCTTACTGTCTCAAAAGTTAATATTTTAAACCGCATTTTTCCTTTGAAAAAAACGCAATTTCAATTTTTTCCTGAATTTCCTATTCCAACTGCTTGGAACAAAAAAGAAATTTACAAAAATTATTATTACTAAGTTTATATTAAATAGAAATCCTTGGTTATATTTACCTTTTATTTACATTTATATTATTATATTATTGTGTAGTTCCTGCATTGTAGATGGGTCTGTTTGACTTTTAAATATAGTAAAAAATAAATAAGTCAACGTCTGGAACTTGGTTACTTCAGGATATTTCAATAACCACGCAGGAAACTGTTTTTTTTTAAAGAATACCATCCCGAATCAAAGGCGCCACTTTTCAAATTACAATCGGCGACAGATGTCCAACGAAAAAAAGGCAAAACTTTTAGCACGATAATGGTAAGTAATGACGCGGTGTGTCTTCAAAAAAAAACTTTATTAATGGGTTGTGATTTTAAAGTGCAGAAGTGGAACAAGCAGAGATGTGTGTGTGTGTGTGTGTGTGTAAATATTTGCCGATATTTTATGATTAAGGCCGATATTTAGGTGGACGGGTGCTTTTTATAAACCTCAATGCCCATCCTATACATTACAAACTCATAATTTTTAAATGTTACGAACCCAAGCAAGATGATGCTTATATTATAACAGATTTTATTTTAATGCAATTATTGTTTTAGGACAGCCAAACACCTCGAGTGCCCTTGGATTTTAATTCCAGGGACCAAATTTTCATTCTGGATATTTTTTGTTAATAGTTATTTTTTTGCAGTTTATGTTGTTTGTGGATCAATACTCTGTCGACTTTTGGCTGTTTTTGTAATTTTTTTGCGGTGGGCACGTGATCCCAGAATGCTATTTTACATTTTGGGACCGAATGCCCACCCGTGGACACTAGCTTTAATGTGTTAAGCAAATATGGCTAAGAAATATCTATCGGATCAGGAGTTGGCAAAGGAGCTGAAGAATCTGTCCGACGACGAGTCAAGAGATATAATAGAAGACGAAATTAGGGGATTTTCGGATGATTCGCTCGTAGATAAAGATTTTATTCCTCTTGAAAGTGATCTATCATCCGATAACGATTCATCCGGTAATAATTCAGATAATTCTGCCATATTATTATCCGAAGACGAAGATTTAGACGATAACGTGCCTCTAGCGATTTTAACTACTAAGCAAAAATGGGATCACGTTCTAGGAGACCGACTGTCTTTCAGTGAAAGCTCTCAGAATGTTGGTGTTGTCCCAGCTGTTAGTGCAGACTTTGCAGGGAAAGAACCAACTGAATTCTTTAACTATTTTATCGACGATGAGATGATTAATCTATTTGTCCAATAGGTTTGCTTTACAGCGAATTGCTGCGGCAATAGCAGATCCAAACCGGAAGGCCAAGGTACCGAAATGGGTGGATACCAATTACAATTTTTTGGCATTATATTAGCTACGACCTCATTTGATCTTCCTCCTATCGTACAATTTACCATTGTTCAAACAAACAGGGATGGATTCTTCGTTAGGTAACATAAAGGAATCAAAAGAATTATTAACGTCAGGTTTCCGTCCATCATCCCGTTCAAAATTTATTTGTTATTGTTATAACTTATTCCGAGAACTTTTTAAGAGGGTGTGGTATACGCGTTAGCGCCGGTTCTTAGGTGTTGAATAAGGCCTATTAAGACTGAACAACACACGCCCCTCACTGACACTTTTTCGCCTTTTGATTAATTATTAAGGCTTACCCACCGCGGTGGCCGCTTGATTAAAACGATTTCGTGTCGGCATTTTTTTAACATTTATCACCTTTCAGGTGCCATTGGAGGAGTGAATCTTTCTGGTCTGGTCGATTGTTAGGCATCATATTCAGGTATACGCGTTCCATAATTAATTGCTCGGTTCGCAAAGATCGTTGAAAAAAATTAAAATTGAAAAACAGTGTTTACATAAAACAAACTTGCCTGTTTTTTTAACAATTTTTACCTTTTTTATGTTGTGTCTCCTGATATGGAGTGAAAGTAATTATTTTTGAATGACCAGTGTGGTAAAATGTATCCATATTTTTCCCTTGTGTAAACAGAATCGTTTATGTATATATTAACGATACACGATTTGAAATTAGGTACTGAATTTCGTTTTAAATGCGTATTAATTTTAATACGACTACATACATAACCAGAAAAATCTTAAAGTCAATTTTTTCGTAAGTGGAAGCGTTTACCGAAGTGAACTAAGAGTTCACTTCGATAAACATCGTCTATAGTCCGAGAAATATCGTCTTTCAGGTGTCAGGTTTATTTAAAGGGGAATAACTCCCTTAGGAAGCGTTTGCGGACTCATGTTACTAAGTATTTTTTGTTTCATTTTTATTCAAGGATTACGCCCCCGAATGGATGCCGCTTACTTTTGAATCACCCTGTATTGATTTGAGTGTGAATCGGTAAGATGATCCAATGAAATTGTTAGTGACTACTCTTATAGAAACATTACAAATTATGTACGAGAGAGTTCATATTTTAAAACAAATTAATATAGTACTGACAATTGAGTGTTTATATATTTTTTTACTAAATAACTGTTACAATCTCTTAATCGGAAATTAGCAATTAGGGCTGTGGTTAATGTGTGCAATAATTTAACTGTAAATTTACTATTCGTGAGCTTCAAAAGGCCTTCCAGATCATTTTTAGGTTAGTTTTCATCAGTACAATACCACTTGATTCATTGCAAATATGACAGATAATTTATTTAAATTATTAAAATAGCGCCAGCGAGCGGCATCAACATCGTCGTCGGGTCTAGACAATAATAATAATAATAATATTAATAATAATTGTTTACAGATAAATTATCTAGGCACGTAACTCGGTTGGAGTCTCGAAGACTGAGGAATTGCGGAATTGGAGAGAAATTTACTGTTAGGGGACGGCGGACTGAAATAGCACAGGAACCAGACTGGGCATATCGGATCGCAGCAGACTGATATCTACGCGATGACATTTAATTTACTATAATTTTACATGATAAATGATCATTATTATTAAATGAGCCGCTGTACCTAGCGACAAGGTAATTTATAAAATATAATTTGCAAATTACATATCTACTTAGGTGGGTTATATAAAGGATTTCATTTCATAAAATATGTTCTTTTTCAAAAGTCTCGCTTTCATCTGCTGCTAATTCCGTTGTCGCGGCGACCATTTATTACACAGACACGCATATGTATTATAACTCGCGAAGAAGAAAAAAAATAAGTACCGACGTACGCCTATTACTTATGGTTTATCTTGATCAGGTACCATTCACCTCGGGCCGGCGCCTCGTGTAACATTAAAAATAAGCGACCTTTGGTACCACCACACATACAATGTTCGAACTGACGGTCTGCTTCATGCATATCGTCGCGGCACATCTGACATAACTTGGATTTAACGATTTTTTTTTTCGTCAGTGGGTACGTGCGTCAGTGATGTTTAAGAGCGAAACATAATGAAAATATATATACAACAAGAAAGATACACATTTAGAATCTCTTATATTTTGAAATGCAATAACAATTATTGTTTGTTTGCTGCCCTGCTATGGAATGGAAAAAGCTCAAACAACATATTCAATGACTTCCTCAGACTGTTTAAATATTGAGAAATATTATGTGTTTGCGAATGTTTTCATGTTTTTCTTAACTACAAGCAGTTTTTAATATTATACTTGGGTTTATAAATGGTGTAAAGCTAACAGACTTCCACTTAACCTTTAAAAATGGTTTGGAACATTGGTAGAACTTTGATAGTATGTATGTTAATCTAACCTCTCTAAAATATGCAAATTAAATTACACGCGGATTAAGGAGGAACATATTGATAGCGCCGCCCAGACAAAGAACCCAACAATCAAAATTTCGACACTAATCCTCACATATTATACTTCTCTCTTCCTTAGAATGACTTTTGTTACGGTTCGGTTTGATATTTATTTGCGGCTTTCTAGAGGTTAATTTGTCAAATTCTTTTAATCTTTTAAGGTTTTCTTTGTGTCTGTAAGCGTCTTGGAGTCGCTGATGAGGCGATTGTGATCGTGAGTTTCTTGGTAACATTTAAACTTTTTATGCTATTAATAATACGGAAAATTAATTTAAAATCACGCTTATTTTTTTTTTAGAGTTTTTAGGCAAAGACCACCATATATATCATCATATGTCCTCCAATCATGAAGTGACTTGCAATCAAATGTGGATGGCCAATTGTAGACGTCATGTGGTAGTATATTTAGGCGGGAAATTAAAAATTTTAATTAAAAAAAAACAAAGCACCTATTTATGGGGCCAAGACTTCGCCTGGGAACACTGTTAGGTTCATAAAAACGTCATTAAATATGACTTTTCTGTCGCTTTATTAAGTAAGTAATTAATTAGTTTAACAGTTATTTTAATTAATGCAAGCTTTATGAAAGTGACCTCAGGAAAAGAATTTCCAAAAAAAAATTCAGTCTGGCAACATTGTTAAAATGTTATAGTTTACAGTGTCAAATACTAACGTCAATATCCAGGAGTGTGTATATTTCAAATGTCATTAATAGAACGGCGTGTACTGTACATACTGTCAGGAATTTAAAGAGGTGCATTGAAAACGTGAGAATGATGGCAACCCGCCAAAATATGAAATGTCATTCTGAGCCATGAATGTAATGTAAAGGGATTATTGAACTTAGAAATGCACTCAATGCATCAATATCAAAAAACTAGAAATTACATTTAACCGAAATAATTTCGTTTCGGGAATAATCCATACGGAAATCTTAATAAATATCAAATTTTGATATGGAATTGTATACAAGAGATTACGTGGTAGTATCTTTTGGTGGAAAATTTTAACAAGTTCCTCTTACTTACCAATCATTTAAGGAAATAAATGACGTAGCTTAATAATTTCAAATGAAACTTAGACCTTCGAGCGAAACATTCTTAGAATATTTTTTAGTATTTGGTTCGAAATTTCAACTGAAATTGAATGAAAGAAAAAGAACACGTATTTGCGCCTCCGTATAAAATTGCAATAAAATGTGTGATTTGTTGTCCACCTTATATTCCGCATTAATTCAAATGAGAGCCGCCTCATATTTGCGATGCACAAACCGATAATTCATTTAGTTAATTGATTGTTTTTAATCAAAACTTAAGTGTGAAGTGTCTATTTCGTTAAACCAGTCAGGCGACATATTATTTTCCTATTTGACAACCATAATGTCAACAGTCTATACAGATTTATCGTTTGAAAACGCACGATATTATACAATCAGGAAGAAAGTGTCATTATACTCTCATCATCATCATAACATTTCTTGATAAATTGCAAATAATCCAGGAAACCACCAGTCTGTCCGGTAGCAGTAATGAAATTAACCTGAGAGGCGCCGGACCATATCAATTTTTATTTCGCGTAAATACGCGATAGGTAAACATTTGTCAACCAGACCAATTACCATTTATTCATTTATTGATTGGTAATTAATGCGCAATATGTTAGCGCCAACTCTTCCGGATCTTTTGGCTCCTCGCAGGCAATTTAATAACGTTTTTTATTCTTGATTAAAGTTAGTTAACGAGGATAATAAAGCCCGTGAACAGCCTCACCTATAGATTCCTTAGAATTGCTGAACCTCGCTCTCTACACTTGTACACTCTAATCATTTTTGGTATACTACAGGAGACTTCCTTTGCCTCATATATTAAATCGTGACGATGTTTACTTAAAAGTGAATTTCAAAATTCGTGTAAAAATAGTTAATTATCACCCCGTCCAATAACGGGGCTACTTTGACGTCAATAATGTGTTAATTATGCATAAGAATAGCACCTTAACGTGCCGTAATTGGTGCCATATGAAAGCATAATAATAGTATTTGTAAACATATTATTACCACATGATACTGATTATGACTCGCACGTGCGTCAACTTATTAATTAAACTAGACGATTCGAGCATTATTTTAGTCATCCTCAGGGGCAACAATTAGGGATTGCAGTACACCAATACCACCCAACAGAGGTAGTCAAAGAACAGGCAAAGGCATAAAATAATAGAGGCGATTTCGTTTTGTGGCATTTTGACATGCATCAAACCAAGTGAATGGCGAATTAGAAGTATAATCGTCTTTAATAACGAAGTGGGTGGTCTGTTATATGATACTAGACATTAATGACTTTGTGTAGGTGATGGTCGATGCTTTAGAAATATTGCTAACTTATTTGTACGCTTGTTAAGGGAAGGTTTTCAACCAATTAGGAAATTTCTTCTCATTGCATCGGGTGCATATTAAATTAAATATAAGGCCAATTTTCGAAGTCAATTTAACGTTTTTAGTTTTAATTTAACCTTTCAAATATAGTTACTAGGGTGAATCACGAGTTAAAACGTGCTTAAAATAATTAAAAATTGGCCACAGCGAAGGAATTTTCAAAGAAAACGTATTAATTATAAAAAAACTTAAGTTTGGCAACACCTCCAACATCGCCAAATGTAAAACTATCATAAATTTGAAAGTAAAGGGGCGTACACACTTAAGGAAGGTATACAGATAACAAATATACAGATATCATTATAACAAAACAAAAATTTAAAAAAAAATCATATTAAAAACTCTAGAGCACTTAAAGACCCATAAATTTTCGAATCCTTGTTCGCTTGAACTAAAAGAATTATTACTAACTACATAGTTTTGTAACCAACAAAAAATAAGAAACTAGCTGGATTGGGAATCCAGGGTTGGAAAACTCCATATTTATATATATTTTTCTCCTTAACCGAGTTTCAACATTATCCTTGCAGTTATTATACCTAAATTATTTCTTTCCGGACAGCATCAACCGATTTGTTTTACACCTCGGAATAGATTTAATAGATAGGAATTTATTGCCTCCTCGTAAGTTAAAACATTTATAGGCCCTTTGAAAAGGTGTGAGATGACTCTCATTCAGTTTTAACGCTTTTGAGCGTTTGCAATTTAAGGGTATAAAATCATAAAACTGGTCATTTTTATGATTTAGTAAATTTTAAAAAAAAAAATCAGGTGTGCCCAAAACTTTAGGTCTAACAGTTAAAAATGATTTAAATAAATTCATTCTCTGGTGCGGTTAATTACATCATAAGAAAAATGACATATCAAGGTTATTTAGGCAACAACTGAAGAACAAAATGGAGTGGAAACTCATGATATCTTATTCATTTCTACGAATTAATAAATATAGTTGTAGATAGAGGTAAAGTTTTCATTGTATGCGAATCTATATAATGCATACAAGAATAGGCGAAATAAGACCTATTCTATTTCGATCTGTGCAAGAACTCATAAAAAGTAAACGGGGCCAAACTAAATGTGGATATACAGGAAGTGAGAATAAATGTATGCTGCTTGCGGCCTGCGCCATTAAACCCAACGAAAATGACCAGTTTAGTAAGCGCCAGACATAATGCGTTCATTATCTAACGGCGTATTTTAGCGAATTTTATTTGACCAATTAAACCTCGGTAAGGCGTAACTTTCTGGCGGTAATGCGGTATGCACTTAAATCTCACATTAACTTTCTGTGAGGGAGGTGAGAAATTATCAAGTTATTTATATCACTGCCGAGAGTTAACTGTGAATCTTCGAGATAAACATGAGGCCTAAGCATTTATATACTTTGTTCTTTTGGCTATTTGCTCGGTTACTATTTTTGGGTTAATGGGGTATTAAGGCACTTTAGGAGTCTTGGTTTATGCAGGCTTTTAATAGGGAAACTTTTCGTCAAGAGGAAAAAGGCGAATTAGAAGAAGATGCTGAAGAACAAGTTCATACAGGGCAAAATAAAGAAGAATAAGATGAAAATTATATATTTAAAAAGACTGAAATAAATGGTCAGTGAACATATCTTTTTTGTCAATGATAAAATACTAAATCGGTGCAATAAACAAAAAAAAATGAATGAATAATTTCTGTGTTTATTTCCTTTAAGAAATCTCAAAACGTGTCAAGATTTATCGCGTTTTGGTCGTCGGTAAAGCGCCGGCCCACCGCTTAATTCAGCGTTTTGCGGTTGACATTAGTGTTCTTAGATAAGAATCCATTAATTTACAAAAATGTTCGCGATTTGCTGAAGATTTTCGGTTTTCTCTTTTTTATTATCTTTCTCGGATTTTACCTTTTTTTAGGCAACTATTCCCAGAACTTTTCCGTGTATTGAAACAAATACGCCTGTCCTACCAGATAAAAAAAAATGTTTCCACTTTTTTTAATTATTTCTTTTTACGTTTCCTATGGGAAATTTAAATAAATTTTTATGTTTTTTCATGAGCAATATGTAACAAAATAATTTTTTTAATTCGATAACTTTTCAAGAGTTTAAAATGTGTGTCCTTTATTACACCTAAAACCTCTAATAATGCGCTTAATTTTTTCATAAACATCCCGTATACAGATCGTGTTATCGTGAGCTACGTATTACCCAAAATAATGGCAACACCGCTCGGTTGCAGCTTGCAGGCGGCGGAATTTTTTGTTTTTATTTTTTGAACCGGGAGTCAGCAGACCTCACTTTGCTGTGTTACTGCACGTTATATTAATAATTTTTGAACGTTATTTTCGTGTTTTTTTCACTATGGCTGTTTATACCCCTTCCAAAAGAATTCAACTAATTAAATGGTTTTATGGAGGCAATTCGGCAGTACAATGTAGAGATTTGTTTTCAGTGACATTTGAGCATAGATCGATTCCTCGTGCAAAAACGGTTTTAAATGTGGTTACAAATTTTGAGACATCTTTTTGTCTTCAAGATTGTAAAAAATGCCACACAAAATGTCAAGAACCAACCACCTGTTGAAGTGGTCCAGGTTATAGAACGGCGCGGAAAGAAATGGTTTGCAGTACCCTATAACTTGATTCGACACGGTCCACTAGGAGTGTTGGAGAGGAACTGGGAATGAGCAATAAAACTGTTGCTAGTATCTGGAAAAAAATTGATATTTTGGGCGACAATGTTATAGGGCCATTTTTTATTGATGGCACTTTAAACGCCCAAGAGTACCTTGAGTAGCTGCAACACCAAGTTCTTCCTACCATTTAAATCCTACCTGATGTAGACCTGGGATCGGTTTATTTTCAGCAAGATGGCTGTCCTGCTCGTAACGCGGTTAGGGTAAAATAATTTATAACAAATATTTTTCCTAACCGCCTCATTAGTGGGACTGGCGATATTAAATGGCCTCCTAGATTTTCAGATTTCTCTCCAAATGACTCTTATCTGTGGGGTTACCTTAAGCAGACCATTTACAAGCATGAATTTAGTAGGCCAACAAATTTAGAGAAGTTGCGAAATAAAATTGTCGAACGTGCCAATTCCATTTTACCTGAAACTCTTTTGGAGGTGCGAAATAGCTTTTACCATAGGTTAAGTTTTTGTTTAGCGAAAGAAGGCGGTTTATTTGAGCCTTTTATTTAAAAAATGATATGTTGTTAAGTTTGTTTATTAGAGTTTTACTTCTGATTTTTTATTATATTTTAATCAGAGTTGATATTTTATTTTTTATTAGAATAACGCTTTAATTTTCATTATGCAAAACACAACATATTAAACATTTTAAGATTACAATTCTATGCGGGTTTTACACATTGTCATGTCTGTAAAACCCGCATTAGAATAAATATTTTAAAAATGCAGACGCAGCTCCCACGAAAGTCAGATGTTTACTAATCCCGTTCTCGGGCCGGCCGGGGTGGTGCTCTGTCGCAGGCATTCGGACACGCGCGACGTTGCAAAATTTCGCCTCTATGCGGTTTCCTATAAGTAACGAACTAAAACACGATCCGTATGTAATTTTTCTGCTACTATAACTACAGGATTAGTCAAATTAGCAAGATTATGTAATTTTTCAAGCTGATTGCGATGGTGAATTCCCATGAAATCCATCGCTGTCTTTCTGATTAACGCTTTAACATGATTTTCTCTAAACGTTCAGGCGGCCGGCAGTCCTTGGACGGTCCGGCCTGCCTGTCCGGCTAGAAAATCATCAAATTCTACATATTCTACAAATCATCTGGAGAAGAACCACTTCTTTTCGATTGTTTCACTTTCTTCAGCTCTTTTCGAAAAGCACTTCTCATCAATTTTAGTCTAGAGTACAGGCTGGCCGGCAAATAACGTCCACAAAACACTATACACGTTGAGTTTTTAACAATTTGCGACAAAAGACAGGCCACGGACCTGTCCCCCAACCGAACGTGTGTAGCGAGAAATGTCCGGCCGGCCGGCCGCCTGAATGTGAATGGGTACCTTTACTAATTTTATGAAAGATAAAAAAAGATTTCTTTTTTCAGTAATAAATTATTATAAGGAAATAAATCATTTATTTCCTTGTAATAAGTCACTCAATTATTACAAGGAAATAAATGAATATTTAAGGAGTTTTTTAACCCTGTATACCGAATCTAGCTAAACTTCTCTGAGATATAACTGGTATAACTAGTTCAATAATTTACACCCAACAAATAAATAACAATCCATCTTAATTTTTAAAAATCTAGGACTATATAGCAATAAATTCCGTTCTACCGGGCCCATATCATAATTGCTAATAAATTAATATGGCATGTGAAAAATTAGTAACAAATTATGCTTTTAACATACTATATTCTATGGTCGAAAGGTAAATATTTTGAAAACAAATAGATGTTAAAACACACCCTCAACATAAATTCACTTTGTCGAGTTAATATGCGGTGTCTCACTGGTTTCTAAATAAACAATTACGTGTATTGCACGATCATTAAATAAACAAATAATTTATTAATTCGTGCTCAACGATGATTTATTTTATAATTGTGAAAAAAGTCATTAAAACTTTGACTATTTTTGACGTATTGGCAACTTCAGAAAAGATTTTTACATTTTTTTACTTTTAGATGCTTTTAAATTTTTTTTTTAATTCTAATATCCTCCCTAAATAAATTTGAATCTCTGCCTTTTGTTTGTACGATACGAGATTTTTAAGTAAAAATGTAAAAAACATATGTGCTCTGAGAAGAAATTCATTATTTTCTTCAGAGAAGAATGAAAAAGGTCAAGCTTTACACCTAGTCCAAGAACGTGAAACCGAGTTGACTAATCAACATTTCCAAGGTCTTTGGCCTCTGATAACTCTTGATGATGCTCAAGAAATCCATCAAGTGAATTTCTGATTATTGTCACTAACACCAATAAACTCCAATGAAGTTCCATGCCCACGAATGTGACCAGCTAAAAGTTCATTCGAAAAGTTTGGATGTTTTGCAAGGAAATTCTTCACTTAATTTAAAGAAGGATGAGACGAGCTCAAGCTCTTTTAATTATTACGATTTCTATATTTTTTGACCTCTGATAACTCTAGCTGAGTACTTCACCTTTAATTTTCTTTTTCTTACAAATATCAAACCTTTATATAGAGCTCAAGATTACAACACATCCAAGATATCCTCTTCACAGTTCAGTTGATTTCAGTAAAATTATCCTACTGAAGATCTTCTCCAAGAACACTCTTCATTTCGAGATACAATTTGCAGGAGTATTGTGGATGTTGCCGGTTTGACCAGATGAAAAATCCTTAAAGGAAATAATTATTAGCATGAAATTGTTTAGGACATATGTTTTTCCATGTTAGTAATAAGGTATTTTCAATATTGTTTTGTAAATTTTAACTATTTTAGTCACATTGCAACGTTGCTTTTGGCAAATCTTGCTAATGAAGTATATTCATGAATAAATTGGACTTAAAGATTTGGAGAATCCTCAAAAGCAACAATTTGCCAAAAAAATTTGAACCAAATTATAATGCCTTATTCTTCTTCTTCCTCTTGAAAAACTCTTAATGCAATAATTCTTTTTCCAACAGATATAGACAGACATACATCGAAATACCGGAGTCAATTTAGTTACACCTTAAATAGTATTTAGTACTTCCTTAATTGCGACGGCATCACTATCAAATAACGTATTTCGATCAGGCCTAACACTAAGTGGTAATAATGTGCCGCTAATGTTCCTCGAGATTACAATGTTCACCTTTACGCGATAACAATTTTGTTAGATTCTAATTTTGATTTATTATATATATAAACAATAAGCGAAAAAAAAAAGAATATTTCGGTTTTATTATGTGTAACCGGGACAATTTTCCGGCATATACCCCTCGAAACCCCAGGAAGTAATCTCGTGTAATGTCAGAATCCGTATAAACTTTCTAATGAGTTAATAAGTTGCTATATAAGCGTTCCGTTCCCGCAAGCATCTTATCCTAATGTAATTTCGCTATTCATAAAGTTAAGGCGGAAATTTGCGAGACGAGACTTTTTTAATTAAATCAGTTGGATTATGCGGCATGAACATAAATTTGATATGGCACTTAATGGATTTCTTTTTTGCAATTTCAAACATAAAATGTTCTTTATTAATTAGGAGTTTTAGGTTCCAAATGGATCTGTGGTATCAAGTCCATGATTTGAGTTTGTTGTTATCGCATTTCATTATCCAGTTACGCCCTGGATCATCTTTAAATGTTGCGCTTTTGCATAGTTGGACTCACTAGAGACGAGGATTTGCATTTCATAGTAATCATCAATGATTCTTGGGTCTCGAATGAGTTTTCATGCCAATGTAAAAGGTCCATTTTTTCAATTTTTACCACATTTCATTGTACGGGTACACCTAGAATCATTTTGAGATGGCACTGTTCTTAACTAATTAACGTCCCTAGGAATGAAAAATTTCATTTAATAGCAATTGTCATTGATTCTTGGCTTTCAGACGAGTTTTTATGTTAAAAGAACTGAGTATTCTATCCATTCCAATATTCAGTTTCTACCGTCCAAGTTTCCTTTGTCAAGAATATGTTCTTTGACAGTATCATATAGGCATATGTTACAATTGTCAACTGTCAACACTTAATAAGGTGAGGTAATTGGTAAATATGTTGCCTATGTTTTTTTTTTCAAGAAATGTTAATCCTGGTCAACGGGAGAAAAAAAAAGATTTCTTTACAAAATTATATGTAGATTATACGAAGAATTTGATGTAACGACGTCGCAGTTTGTTTCTCCAGACTAGTTCTTCTTACATGTATATTACGTCATAAATTTCAACTCTCACACCTAATCACGTAGTTAATCATAATCATCAAATTTGCCATGGCACGCATAAGCTTCTTTAATATTATCATATGCGCAAATGTCACAACGGTCATATCTTTTAAATATCATTACGATACGAGAAGCCAGGATGGCCAAATGCTTACAAAGTTAGTTTTTTCTTTTTCAAGAAATATTTATACTAGTCAAATTTCTCCCTTTGACTTAAGAATATGTTCCTTTGATAGGATTGTATGGGCAAATGTCACAACTATCATCTATCAATAATAAGTAATATAAGAGAAGCCAGTATTCCTAAATGCCAAAACTATCATGAATGTAACGGGGTGTACACACAGGGTCTTAAGGTGATGCGTATACGTAGATAGGTGACGATGGACAATAAACATTACTTAATCCTTCGATAAAAAATAATGACGATCTTCTTGAACAGAGTATTAAGATGATGCTTTTTTATCGCTTTGCCGATACTAAATCTTAGCTAAAGGTGTTATTTATATACGGATTGCAGTATAACAATTGCAAGAAGAAAAAGTAACAGAGAAGCGAAGACTATAAATTATCGTTTTTGGTTACTGAAAAGTACCGAGGAGCAAAAGAAAGTAAAAATTTTAATTTTCGATTGTCGCACGGGCCGCGGCGCCGTCCTTTTCGCAAAAATTTGATTATTTTGACCTAAAATCCGTAATTCTATTATTTAAAAATAATCACATTTAGGAGCGATAACGCGGTGTTTTAAGTAATAAAATTGACGTTTTTAGCGATTTTATTACGTGAAAAATTTACGGTGTATTTCACGTATACGAACGTTAAGGCACTAGACGAATTTAAGAGGTCTAGACTAAACTCTTAGGTGCCGCCTTTTAAAACAAACACCATCGGAGGCAATTAGTATATATGTTAAAAATGAATTTACGAGAGATGAAAAGCAAATAACCCATAAAATCCGCTGTCAGTTTTTCCGAAAATATCTAAATTGCCGGCGCAACGTTGCCAAGATATCTACAAATTCCAAACCTACCAATGCTTTGCGCATTATATAATTCCAGCGTATAATACTCGCCATATTTGCGTCACAACGCGTTACTCACTTATATTTATATGATTCTATTTGTTTACAGTACATTCCAGTGTAGATATTTACATCCGGTGAAGTTATTCGCAGTTCCAGGGGCGTACGATGCACGCAGATTCGATTAAAAATTGATTTCGCAGCTTATGTTATTTTAACGTGCCGGTATGCCGTTCAATTTCCTTCCACTAACGCTTAAACTGACGTGACTTGATGAGTTATTTTCGAAGGCGATCCATTTATTCATAGAAATAAATTCGATGGCATTTTAATTGAAATTTTTGAAAAACTTATTTCGTGCATTAAACTGTGGGAACCATCCAAAATTCGCAATTTTATCCAGATATTTGATTCATGAAAAATAAGGACATTTCTCAATTATCCAATCAATTACTAAATCAAACCGACCCAAATGCAAATGGATCGCAAATAACGTTGGCGCTGCCGTCGATGGCGCCTGCATTCACATAAACTTCCCTATGAATAAATATACAGAAAGCGAGCGTTATTGCAATGAGGATATATATCCAGTACGGGATTTGTTTGCTTTCGCGTTTAAATCGTGTAAACGAAAGAATGATTCCTGTCTGAGCATTATTACTTACCATCACTAGCATCACGGTAAAGCGTTTTTCTCTTTTGAAGCGTCGCGATGGCGCGCCCTTACAACGTTCTCGGGCAATATCTTCAGTCAAGGAGTTCTATTACATAAGATTAGATATGTTCAGACCGTGATTGGTGAATGAAATTTGAGAACAATGAAGTATCAATCATCTTTTAGCCAAGGCGTGACACTTGACATTGACATTTTTTTATTTTCAATGCAATCGGTATTAAATTTCTCAGCAATCTTTTTTCAAAATCAAAATCTTTTCTTTCTTCCTTTATTTAGAAATAATATTTCTTGAAAAAAAAAACCGTTTTAACATCGAACAACACTGGCTTTAATTATAATTAATTATTGGCTCTTATAGCGAATAAATAGTATTGTCATTATGTTAAGCATCTATACTTTCTTTAAGACCCTAAGTGTGTACACCTCTTTACATTTATGACAATTTTGAAGTATGACATTAAACGTCTAGGTAATGTTGCCAACCTCAGGTTTTATATCCAAAAATTAAGGTCGCTTTTAGCAAACGCGTATATCTATCTTAGGACCTAGGAGAGTACACACGTTTACTTTTATGAAAAGTTTTCTACAGTATAAAGTATGACAATAATTGATATATTCGCAGTGCTACCAAATCAACTTTTATTCCGCGTTAATTAAATTTCTTGTGTTTTAGAAATTAATTTTTTAGCCCTATGTAGAAATATTACCAGTTTAGAAAGCATATTATAATTAAACATGGGCCTTATAAGCGACAAATGTATGCTTATTTTCAGACCCTAAATATGAACACCTAAGATTTTTCCCGAAAAAAAAGGATTTTTTTATAAACATTCCTTTTTGGGCCTGTATTTAAGTATTTTATGGACACAGGATGTATATTTTAGGCAATAATTCACCCTAATAAGAGGCAAAAGTCTTGTGGTGACATTGACAACGTTAAACATCATCATACATGACAAACATGTATACTTTACTTACCTTAAGACCTTATGTGTGTACTCTCCTTTACTTCTATGACAAACTTGACAAAATAAATTATAATATTTGATGATGTTGACGTGCTGCCAAATTAAGGTATATTTTTACTTGAATTTGACAATTGACCTTATTGCAAACTGAGGGTAGATTTACACACATCCGATGCCATGAAGTTATGAAACCCTTTTCTTATTGGTTGCAAGATTTGCCTTAAGGCAAATAAAACAGAAATTTTAACTAATAAGACAAAAGTCTTGTCGTCATAACCAACGTATACATATATGGGTCTGAGAGAAAAATTATTTTAATAAAAGTTTGTCGGAATAATAAGAGCTATCACTGGAAAAATAAATTATTTTTTTATCCTTTATGAAGTGGGAGAAAATAGCGTTAATTTTTTAATAAAAAAAGCAATTTTTGTCGAAAAGTATGTGAACTAAATTGTTTTTATTTGTGCAGTGAATGCGCTTTTAAGCTATAAAAAAAAAGTATTTTACATAATTTTGCAAAAATGCACAGGAAAGCTATTGTTGATTTTTGGCCAAAACTGCCTGGAAAAATAAAGATTTTGAAAAATGGTCCGATTAAAAAAAAATCTTTGTTACGCATTACTCATAAAAAGGCAATAAAAATTATTTATTTGTCATAATAACGCCCAAAAAAAAAGTGAAACATCCATAAAAACAAAATAAAAAGTACTCCACACCTGATTTCTATGATTTATAAGAAATCACTTATAAATAATTTTTTTTTATGGAAAATCTGTGAGCTGAGAGAAAAGTTCCCATCATGTAATTCAAAGTGGCAATCCTTGGTCGTTTGCACCTAACTGACAAAAAGTGCATAGTACAAACCAGGCGCCTCTCGTGAATTATTACATTATTAACTTTCCTGTATGCATACAAATACATTATACAAGGTGTTGTGGTATAGAGAACACGTTCGGATATTAATCGTACAAAGTCAGGGCTGCCCATATAACGAATGGTATATTTAGATTAGCATACTATGGTCTTCTATTATATGAGATATTTATCTGTGGCCGCCAGTTTATATGGTGTGCGCTATTCTTGGAAAACCGTGAATAATGGGTTCGTTATGGTGCAGACTGGGATATTTGCATTATTATATTGCTTTCTCTGGCATTCTTCTCATTTTTTTGGCTCGGGAATGAGATAATTTAAACTTGAGAGTAAGAAATTATTTGCATGAAGGTAGTACGTGTGATGAATATCTTTTTAACTTGATCATGAATTTATCTGCTGTCTGTAAATAAAACAAAACCGCCCTCGTACATCCCGAAAGTGATATAAATTTTGATAGCAGAGGCGCTTTGACTCGTAAAATATTAAAAGGGAGTAGGATCTAGGAATAGCAGAAAACGCTCCCGTCTTCTAAGGCGCCCCGCCCCGGTGCTTTATCCTTACATTTCATATTTCCTTAGAGACACGTGAGTTATGGCGCTTTAATATCCCTTTTTTGAATTGAGTTTTTCATGTCCGAACTGCACATGAATTAAGAATGCTTCGACCAAGAGAAAATAAAATTTGATTAAAGGTTTATCATGGTTTTCTCCCACTGCATGAAACGTAGACCTAACATTTATTTTTCAAGTGATCAACTTTTATTTAAACAATTTTCCTCTTAGACACTATAAGCATCATTCCACTAAAATCTGTAGCGACATTATGAAAAATAGATAAAATTACAGAAATAAAACCTATAACCTTCCTAAAGCGCTTCTATTATTATCCTACGATTAAATAAAAATAGCTTTTATAACATTTAATTAAGCAATATCAATTTCTTAATTGAGATATATCGCCTGAAGCCAAAGCGTAGGTACCAATTTAAAAAAAAAAAACAAATTACAAGTATAAATCAAAAGCGATTTGAGATCATTAAATCAAAGAGAGGATAAAAGTTGCAACGTGCTGCTTGATGCACATTTTTACCATGATGTCATTGTTATTTATTTATATTGATTATGCAGTGATTTAATAGGGTTTTTTTATTAATAACAACTACGCCCTAAATTGTATTAATTAAAAAAAAAAACTATTTTTAAATTTATATTTGATATGTTTAGCAAGATTAATTAAACTGTCTGCTTTAATTACTTTTGTGGTTATTAAATTAATATGTTAACACTTTTGGAGTAAACCATATATCCTTAATAAAATCATACTTCGATTAATGTAACCAATTGAGAATAATTTAACCACTCAAACCTACAATCAAGTTTGGAATTTTCACATTTACATAATCTACTTAGTAAAAATAGATATTGTATATGTTTTCCTATTATATTTGACTGGAATTTAATAGTCGTTTTAGCCTAGTAACACGATATTAGTGCAAAATTGTTGTTTTGGTCTATAGTAATCTTATCGTTGCGATATCATTTGGGTTATTATGTGATTTTTAAGATTGTTTATCGCATTAATGCACTTGCGAAGGTGAGAAAAATCGCATAATTAAGGTTCTTATAGGACGTACTATATACCTGGACCTCAAAAGAACCCTTTTTTTTTCAAAAAAAAATCTTTTTTTCTCAACATTGTATTTATGTTAAAAAATGTTCAAAAAGTCAAATTATGTATAAAACAAGTATACACATTTTTAAATTTTAATATAAGCAATTTTTCTCTTTATGAGCATATTTTGAAGTTTAAAACAATGCATTTTTTGTAAAAACTATTTTTTTGTTCTCAACACCCTTTAGCCTCTATTTTTGTATAATACAAGGTGTTCCATTCTGATTATGCTATGCAAAGAACTCTGTAAAAACTGGAAAAGTTACCTTTACGTAAATTTGACCTTGACGATTCATTGAAAGGTCATGCGAAAGTCAAGGCATTTTTTTTTCAATAGAACTTTCTATTTTGGACGTCAGAATCAGAAAGGGCAACAAATTTTAAGTATAAAAAGGGATTTAAGAGTTTTTTTGCTTGACCTGGACAAGGGCAAATCAACCTCAAATAAATAAAAAGCTTAAAAAAACTACTAAATATTTATAATTTAAGTACTTAAGTAAAAATAAACGTTGAGTAAAGATACTTTTGATCTACATTAACTGTGACATCAGATGCTCTGACCTTGACGTCATTTTTCAAAGTTGGTCATTGCAAGCCCGTTACGTAACATCAAAATTTGAAGGGTACAATGGAGGATAAATTACGAAGATCTTGAATTTCAACTTTTAAAATGTTATGAATTATGAATGAAACGTAATCTATAATATTTAAGAATTTTTTTTGGGGGATGTTGATAAGGTCAAATGAACGACGTCTCTATTGTCATTTATAACCCCTTAAAGAAATGAATGACGGACAATGGATGCGTTTACCTTAAAACCCAGTGGACCATTTAATAAATATAAAAAAATCTTTCTCACTTTACCAAGAATGCTTTACTACTTGATCTGTATTCTCTTTCTCTCTCTTCCTTATCCTTTTTCATTCTTTTCTTGAATAATACATGCCCAGGCATGACAAATACCTCAAACAGATCTATTAGAGGTGAATATTCATTCGGATCACGTCCTGATATTAGAAGACAATGTGTGTCCTACATTACTCATTACCAGTGGACAAGAATCGTAATTTACGATGTTGGAAACACCTGAATACGGTTATTAGTATGCTCAATGAAAAGTTTATTGTGTATAGTAGAATTATGTATTTTACTAGAACGCAATGAGTTCCTTGAAGAAAAAAATCCACCCTTCAGATGAATGGCGGTTCTTGACAAAAGACGGGACAGTCTGGCGCCAGGGCTTCATTCAATACGTCCTGTTCTTTGTTAGGAATTCTGAAGAAAAATAGTAACTGAGGAATTCGACGGGTACAATACGAAATTTACGTACGGTAGAACGCATTCTTGCGGGGGGTGTCAAACCCCTCATTGTCATTCACACCTGCCTTTTGAAAAACACTTATTTTGTCGAGATAAGGGGTGTGAACGTGAGTCATTTTCAATTTCCTAATTAATTATAAGTCTATACGGGGAGATGATGCAAGTTGGAGTAAAGCACATACCAATTTCTGTTTGTGTCAACTGTGTGAACATCTGGGAGACTACATGTTTCGATTATTTAATTAATAAACGTGAGCGTGAGTCAGACGATTCCGCGCATTATTAAATTCGAAAAAGTTTCTCGCTGGACGCGGTCCAATTGGTCGATTTATTGAGAAAAGATAGATCAATGTCAAGGTTGATAATCTATCGCTAGGTATTAATAAAAATGATGTCAATGGTGGTTGTAAATATTAAGGCGCATTTGCATTTTTGCCAGACGTATTTTCGTATACTTTAATCAATTGTATATGGTAAAAGAGTTATATTATATTATCGCGGTACGGGTAAATAACAACGAAATGCGACACATTAACTACGCATCTAATTAGCGAACCGGCTAATAAAACTGTAATTATCAATGTCGCAACCACTTTTACCAATTGAAAAATTACCTTATAAAATATTCAAGACATGCAAATTAATTGTGTTTTATCATGGGTACATTCTGTGGGAACCGAACACTTTTTTACGATAGTTTTGCAAAGAAAAATTAATTATTTCGGTTTTTATTAATGAACTTATATAATTGTAAAAAAAGCCCATTTTTGTATTAGTTAGTGTTTAACATCTGAAGTCATATTTTGTCACTTTAAGAAAGCTTTTGATTGCACACAATAAAGTACGTCACCCGGTTGCTCCTGGGTAGGTCTAAAGATAAGAAAAGCCGTACGTTGAATCATAATTTATCTACCAGTAATTGCAACTGACTTTAGTCGAAAGAGGAGAAAGAAGAAGATAAGAGGAATTAATGAAAATCGAGAAAGAGAGACCACGATGCCAAGGACAAGGTTTAACGTTGATTAGAAGATAAAACAGTGATGGGTATACCTGGTCTATTCTTCTCTTCAAGTCCAGTTCTTTCTTTGATGTACTTAAAAGAGATACGGCTATAAGCATGTTCATTCAATTTTCCACCTTTTTTCTATATCGGCTGTTCATTTCTATCTTGGTCTTTGGATTTTGACCAACTCTCTTGCTATAAAAAGAGAGAGAGAACGATACTTGACAAAGAGAAAAATTATTTTTATATTTAATAAGAAGTTGTATTAGTCCAGTGGGTATGTGGGTATTGAAAAGTCTGTTTCAATTATTGAATAAGAAAATAAGGAAAAAAAAGGAAAAGGAGACAAGAAAATCCAAAAATGAATTTGAACAAGAAAGAAAATGGAGCAATTTTAGTTTCAAGAGCCCGGAATAAATAAATTATTTATCTGAGACTAAGATGGTATCTAGATCTTTCGCAAATAATGTGTTTCTTTCAGTTTGCCTAATAATTAAAAAAAAAGTCATCATTCTTTATTATTCTTCATTCTTCATAATTTTTGTTCACTTCTCTTTATTGAGTCTCCAATTGCCTCAACTAATAAGAAGGCAAATGGGAGTACAGAGAGCACAATGACTGCAAGAAAGAATGAGACTCTCTGGTTTGTACAAAGGAGAAAAGAAGACAAGAAACACAGAATTGACTAGCTCCGATTCGCAATTCTTCTACTCTAATTAGTAAATCTTTCTAAATCTCTCGAGTCGGTATTTTTTAATTTCAGTCATCACCACGGGGACACCTATTTACAATCTTTAAATTAAACCAGAGACAGGCCGTCTAACGTAAAAAAGAAACCGAGAGGTACCTGGCGCGAGAACGATCTTCTAGGGGGAGCTCCAATGCCGGTCCATCGATGATGATGATGATACACAGAGATGGACTTTAAGAAAGTCAATTTCCATAAAATCTATAAATAGCAGATCAATCAGTAAATAAACTGGTATGCTATAGTATCATCTGCAATTCAAGACTCAAAAAGACTGCTTTGGTATTATAGCGCTCTAATGAGAAATCAAGGATGACCGTCACAATATTCAGTAAAACATGAAATCCACTCCGCCCCTGTCCTTAACTCATTTGGCCTCTTGTCCCAACAGGTTGACAATGTGGAAGACGCAAGGATGCAATAAAGGTGTAAAAGATCGCCCTTGTTCACACCTTAAACGCAGCGAAAGAATGCTCCCTCATTAATTCTTCACGTCTGAAAACACCATTCCAGACGACACCGTCTAATTTTATTATTTGCCGGTTATCAACCTCACTGTATGATTAATTGTTAGTATTAATATTGATTTATTTGATGTAAGGAATTCTGACTGTTGAATGAATCGGAGTGCAGAAAATGTATTTGTGAAATTATGATGCTGGAGATGAAAATAGTAGTAATCCGTTAAATGAGTCAATTTTGTCCCTTTGCACTAAAATTTCAGGAACTTTATCGGGGATTTCTCTTATTTTTTAACTACACGACACACAATTAATTAATTCGTCATTCTTGCCAATGTATGACACCATATAGAGACCCATGCCTTGCATGATTAACAACTTCCAAAAAAAAGCACTAATTTCTGAGAAAAGGCTTACAAAGGCAAGCAATGAAAACGTAAGAATGTGAAATGAAAAACTTTAGTCCTACAACATTGTTAAATATGTACCATAAATGTCAAGGAATGTGTAAACTTTAATTGTCATAAAGTAAATTGTTATGTCACACTTACGATGTTTAGGTAGGTTTGTAATGTTTTACAGTGAAAACAGCTTAAACCTTTGATAAGTGACTTATACCTAAATTTAAACAATAATAAAACAATAATAATTAAAACAAAAATTTCTTATTTTTGGAAAACTACCCCTTATTTAGCAACACTGCCAAAACTTGAACTGTCCTACGTGAAAACTGTCAGAAACTTAAAGAGGCGGTTAAGGAAGGTACATAAATGTTTAAGAGTAAAATTGTTGAAAAAAATCCTCTGTTTTGGCAAAACTGCCATATGTCAAATCTGTCATGAATTTAGGTATTATACGATAGGTAATTTTGATTGTTGATTCAGTTGGAATCCAAGTATGATATTGAAGAAAATATAGTTGTCAAATAGTGATGATGCAGAAGAAGACAATAGTAATCTGTCAAATGAGTCAGTTTTGGCCTTGCACTAAAAATTTCAAGAATTCCAGCCGAGATTTCCTTTTTATTTTAACCACACCTTCATGGCGATTAATTAATTCGTTACTCTTGTCAAGTTTTGATGTATGACACCACATAGAGAATCATGCCTTGCGTCATCTTTCTATTGAAAAAATAAACTCGGTTTCAAGGCCATATTGCAACTAACCGTGAAATTCAATAGAATCGTTCTTGGGAAATGAACGGAAAATGCCAGGCAGTCTGACGTGGAGGCTCACTTGACTCATTAGATCCCGCCAATTAAGACGAACTAATTGAGTTTACGACATTTCTAAATATAAATCGATCGTGTATGCTCTATGAAGGACATTAGTTAATGTGATAATCGATTTGATATTGAGTGCCTAATACACGTCACAGCCCTTTTATTATAGAGAGTAACAAATGTATTGAATTCTCGCACAACTATTCAATTGTAAAGCAAAATGCTATATATATGAAAGGGTATATCTTCATGACGCTTCCATTTGCTTTACACAACAAAATCGAGTAATCCTGAATTCGTTACGGCCGAAGTGCATTGAAATAACTGACGTGATAAAATGCAAAAGCCCCATATGTATATAGAGTTAACAACATACAACATGCAATACATATAAAAGGATGATATTGAAGAAAACGTATTATTAGTGCACTCACTCAGAGCAAGGAATTCGTATAAATTGCCAAATCGTTTGTATAACAAACAAACCGTATAAGTGCTCGCCGATGATTCGACTAATTATTTGTTTAATAACAACAATCGTACCCGTGATAAAATAACTTAAGATGTGAGAGGCTCATCTGTTCGTTTGCATATCGATATGTCATCGTCATAACAAAACTGGCTACAAGGATATGATGAAAGGTAAATATTAGATTTAGAAGGATTTTTCGCTTCGAGTCCTAGGGTTTTTGGTGTTTTTTGTGCCACTTACTTTATTACCCCTTAAAGCAAAAACCTTCACAATGTCTCATGGAAGAAAACCATCATAAGAGTAACTGGTAAAAGTTATAAAATTCAGTAAATAAAGTTCAGGATCTTGTGGTGAGCACCAAAAACTCTCTACTATGTTGCTGATTGGCAATATGAGGGAATAATAAAAAAAACTTAATAAGCATACATTAAGTTTGGTAGTCCATGATATCGATATGATATACAGTGCATCCCAAAAGTTATGTCTAAATTCATTTAAAATTCAGGGGTGTGTTCGAAAAAAAATTAATATTGCTACCTTAGGCCAAGAAATATGCTAAATTTTCAAGTACAATCAATACCGTTAGTTTAGACCAGAAATATTTCAAAATCCAAATCGTTATTGCTGATTCAAATATATGGATTTTTTCCATAGAGAAGAAGAGGCAAAACAATCAATTTCTTTTTGGCACATTATCCACCCTCTATTCCGGCGATATGTACAGGTGGTCAAGATGCTACCTGTAGTACTATCGGCTTCCTTTTGCCGTTCATTGATAACATTTAAGTAAACTTATGAATGATCGGTTGTGCATGAGATTTGAAGAAAGGCCGAGCTTAACCTGCTACCGACCGAGCGAGCGGTATGGCTTTAGGGAACTCTACGTTATAATAAATATTTCGTTTAAGGGTGGGTTTAAACGGGTCGTGTACGTGCTTACGCATCAAATTTTTAGCTAATAAGGGATCTGTGGGGTACAGGCAGTTATTGCGCCACTATTGACTTTTGATTAACGGGGAGGGGGAATTTTTATGGTGGAACAGACCCTATTTATTATTATAGGTGAATATTTTTATCTTTAAAAGTCAGTAGTAGTAAATTTTATGAGTTGTTGACGGTTCAAGGACAAAGTTGATTGCAATAGGGCCTAAGGAGCACTAAAGAGTCATCAGAACTATTTAAATTCCAAAAGCATAGCTGATATTTGCGTCGTAGCCAATATTGTTATAGTATGATAAATGGTTTAACAATATTAAAAAAAAAATAGGTCTTCAGTTTACACTTCAGTCCAGGCACTACAAACTCTAATAAGTATTTATTGCCAACGAAGTATATATTTATTGTTTCTAAAACCTAGCTGCTTATTACAAAATAAGTTGTTCATCTCAGAAAAGGGACCATTTCAAAAAGGTCAAAAAGGCCTCATGATCATCAAATAGTAATTGTTCCATTATATCTTGGATTTATTTCCTCATTAATTTTTTAAAAATTTGACTTGACGTCTAACCTGCCGGTGATAAAAGGGCCACGCCCGGTTTGGAATTTCCAGATGGTTCAAAATTCTTGAAATACCCTCGATGGGCTAAACTCGTCATAATATTTATAGCAGGGGCACGGATTTGCTACCTACTTAACCCTTATTACACCTGTAATTGAAATAGCTGTAAATATTATTAATTATTATTGAAGCCATCATTCTACTTATTAAGAAACGCACTTTAAACTGTATCATCGTTCTTAAGAAATTGCATCTATCATATCAGCTTTATATGTAATAATGTCACAATACGCTTGCTATAAAATTTTGTAAGCTTAGACGCCAATAGTGTGAAATATGTATGTTTACCAGACAGATTCGATTTGTGTTTATTAGAGCAATAATTACCTAATTAGGACCTTGCTAGAACGTCCAGTATATATGCTCATTTTCATATATTCACTTTATTGCAGCTTAACTTAACTATTATGAGTGTTCGACGACAAATAACTCAATAAATCATTTTTTTTTTCGCGGTTTATTGCCACTCGTGCATAACCTTTTTGATATTGATAAAATCCAGAAACAAACACAATTTGTTTATACACATATTCCTTGTTGACATAATGTACCAAATATTATTGGAACGTTAGTATTCGGTTAAATTTATAATTTCCTGTCACTTGAGACTATTAGTATCATTATTAGTTTTATTTGTTTATTTTGATATACTTTATTAATATTTATGGTTTATATGTATATTACCACTTTACGGTATATAAGATGGGTTATTTCTTCATACATATAAAATTGAATGAACAAAAATGAACCATTATATAAGTTATATATAGAACTTTATTAATTTTCAAATATTGTTATCAATAGAACAATTATAATAAGCTTAAGAATTAAAATAAGTGAATGATAAGTGGCGTTTTTATAGTAATTTTATCAGTAGTACGTCAAGGAAGGCGCCAAGTTAAATTGATTTACATATTAAAAGGATGTTAATTTTTATTATTTAATAAATTGATGAGATTTTCTGGAAATTTATTAATGTTCTTAAAAGAACAAGATGAAATTGAAAACAGTACAACAGTTAGTACATCTCACTCCGTTTAATATCTAGATCAGGCAAGGATGCAAAATTGGGTCAGTTTGCAATTTAAAAATACATTTAATTGATTTAAACAACTTTGATTTATTGTATTTTGTTTTGTCAAGGAAGATATGATAAAATGTTTAGTGCGTTCTTAGTTAGTTAGATTTTGCCTTTTGGAAGACCTTATTTGACATTAAGATTGATCTTAGAATTTCATAATAATGATTAATTAATTAAACACAAAAAATTTTATTTTTGATTAAAGGAAGTAACTGTTTTCGTTCATAATATCAGGAATCAAAACAAATTTCTATCAACTAATACAGTTTTAATTAATTTAAATCAACAAGTCAATATTAAAAATCAATGACTACAAATATTTTAAATTCACTAGAAAAGAAAGTTTAACTAATTACCAATTTTTTATTAATAAAATGCACCTTTAAGGGATCTAAACTTAATTAAAGAAGTTTTACTAGCTGTGATTTTTATTATTTAAAAAACAACTTTTTTTTCAGACAAACTACATCAGCAAAAACAAAATAGGACATTTTTAAAATAATTCCTTTTTTTTAAAGGCGTTAATTGTTATTAAAATTGATTTTAAATTTAATATTCATAATGTCTTATTAAATATGTTAAACTGTAAATAAACCGGATCAATGTTCACAATGTTCAAATTGGTTTCGCGAATATTTGGCGATCATGATGAATTTTTTAATCGCTTCTTGTTTTTTAAAAGGCCAATAAAATTGATTTGTCAACCCTTTTATCAACTTGTATTGAAATTGATTTTGAACTACCACATTGATTACTTTTATTACTTAACTAGGCCGTAAACAAACTGCCTCAATGCCTAGAAAATTATTTCGATGATTCTTGTTTTTAATGACGTTAGTTGACATTAAAATTGATTTTCAAATTAAACATCAATTGCTGCAATTCATTAATTAGGTTACAGACAAACTGCATCAACTCCTATAAGAAAATAATATTGAAAACCGTTGAAATTGATATTTAATATTCATATTGATTACTTCGGTTATACTCTTGGAGACTGTGATTTTCCATGATCTTTCTAAAGCCTGTAGCGGAACGACCTCTACCTTTGCTATAGCTTGTTCTATTAGAATATTGGGCGTCTTAAATATTTTCTTTATTTGTGAAAATGTATGAAGTTCTTTAAAGCTTACATTTCTGCTTGGAGTAGTCTTATGATTATTCCTTCGTTTGTCACCATTTAATAAAGAAGTGTGGCGCCTTTGACTCCGTGATTCCGTTAAAAGGTTTTAATCCGGGTCAGTGCTTTTATTATTAAAAGGTGTTAAAACTAAACCCAAAACTGAGGTGAATAAACTGAGATTTCCCGACATTAGTGGTTTCTTTGACCTACGAACCCTCGGGACTAAAAATCCCATAACAAGCCTTTGATTCCATAGTTCACAGTATTTTGATTAAAAAAATAAGTTAAAGTTGTTTTTAGAAAAAAATATCTCAGGAGATGAATCTGAAGAGTAACAATTTATTAAAAATCTACCCGTAGTTATATTTCTATAACCTATACATTAATCGTCTTCAAAGAATGTTGTTATGTTCTTAATCATCAACAGCACATCTGATTTAAAAACATGCCATTTATAAACAAGTTGTTAATACATTTGATTCAATAATAATAAAAAACCATCCACGTATTCCTTGATTAACTTTTGAATACCCCGGTAAAATATGCCGTTCTTTTTATGACGTCAAATAGCAGCCCAACCCATTAATAATATTAATAACTCTGATTTTGAAATAATTTGGAAAAACCCAAACTAGGTCATTTGCGGCACCTTCCCCTTTTTGGTAGTCAATTATACACTAAATATTGAAGGTACTGCCGTAAACTGAATTCAAATAAAAGAAGGATTAGCTCGGCCATAAAGTGCTTAACTTACGGAGTTCTTTATAACTGGGAAAAACCCAAACTACCCTTTTGAAACGGACCAACCAACCGATATACTTATTGTATGATCGAATCGGTTTTGTCATTTTGTTCTGCGAACATTCACGATATACGAACTGATAATTCCGAAACAATTGGCGGTTGAATACGAAATTGCTCATTAATGTCACAGGATAAAGTTACTTAACTTAATTCTATTATTATTATTCAATGTTTATTAAGTTGTGGATGTACTTATTCAGATCTTATCTTGGTAGTTGGAAACGATTAGGCGCTTTGGGAAATAAATCATGTCGGATGTCAGGTATTTAATTTAGAAAAAATAGAGATAAAAAATGTGTGTAGTTGGAAAAAATCTTTTTATTTTAATATAATTATATGGGAGCAACCTTTAATCGTCTTTAGCAATGAAGTTTAATAGGTTCTTTTGGTGGTGGCTATTTTGGTTTTTTCAGGGGTTAAAATGCGTTTTAGGAGTTTTATAGGACTTTTTTAAGAATGTTTTTAAGAACTGAAATAGTCGCATCTTTTCTCTGACGGTTAGAAAAGCGGCATTGATTCTTCGAATTAAGTGGTCTAGATTGTCAATTTCTACCTCGTACACGAGTTCTTTCGCACGTCCCCATAGGTAAAAATCGAGAGGGATTAAATCAGGAGACTGTGAAGGTGATGCGATGGGACCTGCTCTTCCGATCCACAAATTGGGAAAAGTATTGTCCAGAAATTCTCCAACGGCGACCCGATAGTGTGCAGGACACCCGTTATTCTGGAAGACTTGAAAAAAAATTGTGGGAGATCATTTTGTAAAAAATGTAAGTAATTGTCTCCGTTGAGGTTTCTCGGCAAGTACCCGTAGTGTCGACCGATGAGGTGTCTCCCAATCACACCTGTCCAAACATTAACCTTGAATCTTGTTTGGACAGACTTGGCTCTGGTTAAATGCGGATTTACGTTTTAATTTTCCCAATAATGTAAATTATGTTGGTTAAATATCCCCGCACATATAAATGTTGGTTCATCTGTCCATAAGATGCTTTGAAATAGTATCCATTTTCAAGGTCTGCGTGAAGCAAAAGCGGCAAAATTGTACCCGTCGCTCATAGTCGGCTTGTAGAAGACCTAGAATAGAGTATCACGATGCCAGTAAAAATTGTGAAATTAAGTTGTTGATGTAGTATCAAATTACCTTGCACTGGGTTGTAATGGAAAGGATGCCTTCCTTCTGCCTTGACAACTGACCATGCTTTCCATGTAGAAATGTTCAGGTCTGTAGCTACTTTCCTTGTACTATAATAGTGGGATCCTCATCGAATGCGTGAATTACGTTTTCATCTACAGCAACATCATAGTGCCTCCGATTGATCCTCGGTTCTTGAATATTTAAATTGCCTGTTTCCCTTAATCGACGAAAAGTGTTGTAGTGGGGCACACGCCTATTGGAGTATTGCTCCTCATAAATTCTTTGTGCTTCTCTCGTATTACCATTGGCTGTTCCATAAGCAAAGACAATATCGGCGTATTCTTCGGTAGTGTATGCAGCCATTATGGCGATAATGATACGAAAATAAGGAAAGTTACAAAAGCAATATAAAAACTCAATTAACAGCAACAATAACAACAGTATTAACAATAACAATAACAACTACAAATACGATACAATACTAAATTAACGACTTGGGTACGTAAGAAAGCTAAAAAATTACACCACGACAAATGTCAAATGACAACAACAATATGTAGCACATATTGTTGTTATCACAACAACAATCCCATAGCATGTGTCACGATCTCCTCATTTGACCATTTAAAGAATCGATGCCGCTTTTCAAACTATCAGAAAAGAGATGCGGCTTCGTCTTACGACAGTGGAAATGCGACGACGACGTAGGGCATGTATTAGAGCCAGGGGAGCGCAGTTTTAATAAAATTTGTAATTTTTTAATTTTTTAATAAAATATCTTCTATCTGAGCCTATCTATATGCCCACCAAGTTTGGCTAACCCTCCGCCAAACACTCTGTATATCTCGAGGTACTGCATTTTTTTGGAAAATATGAAGTCCAAAAAATTTCGAAAATTTCAGAGTTCTGTAGCTCCAAAAGTTTTATTTAGGTTCTAATAAAATCCATTTTTTTATGACTTATGGGACAAGTTTAAGCTACTTATTTCATTAGAAAAATTACAATTTTTTTTAATCAAAATTTAAGAAACATTCCTTAAGTTTGAAGGGTGATTGTGAAAAAACTAAGTATTCAATTCTTACAATTTACATAAATTTAGCATATTTGAAACCTTCTAAATCCAATGAGACTATTCAAAAGGCTTTTTTGAGCTAATACATTTTTTTAGGAAAATATAGGATTCAAGAAAAACCATCAGAAATGGCCAATTTCGAAAATCTTAGTCCTGTTATTCTAAATGTTTTACTCAAATAATTCTTAAGATTTTGACCCGTATTAAAAATCACGTCAAAATACGAATTTACAAAATATTCATTTCCAAAAATACTTTTGATTGTAGAAACCCAACAACAGAAAAAAATGGCATTGCCTTATCAAGTATAGTAGCTAATAACTTATAATACAATTTAATTATCACTGATAAGATAAGCCGCGAGACTTATAATAAACACTTTGGGAGTAAAACCATTTTCTTTTTGACGTGCGAAGTGACGAGAAAAATAAGGGTCAACATTGTTATATTATGGTGTTTAACAACCGTTTGGGCAACCTTTCCCCAACAAATGGCTGCGAAAAACCGTCAGAAAACAAAAAAGTCGACGGTTCGTTAGTACCATATCACACGGACTGATTGTGATCGATAGGCAAACTGTGCAAAAAAAAATTTTATTCGACAATTTTCGCCGTGTCGTGGCGGTTTCTTCGTGCGAATTTATGCCGTTTATGCGACTATTTTAGTGAAATTTACCGGTTCGTCGAAGGAATCATGGGTCTACTGAGATACTTTATAGTGTTTTCCTGGGCCGTATTTTTGGCAGGAATTGCCTTGGCCGGCCATAAACCTGTACCACTCTACGAAGACGACTGGCGAAACGTGAGGAAAGGAACTGCTGGTATGTTTTTCATTTTTGTTTTTTAAGCGGTTTTCCAGTAAGTCAAAGTTTTGATTTAGTTTTTTTTTATCAAGTATAAATATGATAATAATAAATTGAATAAATCAACGGTCACGCCTATATTTGAAATTAGGTTACCGAAAAAAGTTAATTTCCTAATATTCCATATCGTTTCGATTCATGCAAGTTTTTCTTAACCAAAGGTACAAAATTTAATGTTACGGAGTAAAACTCGTTTTAAACCTCTTGATGATCATTTTCTAGTAACTCTTGCCATTTGGCGTAATTATTTTTTTATTACTTCCAGAGTGTTGAAGCCTGAATGTGGTCATTTAGTAATAAAAATGACATGAAAAAGGCACATTCAATTACACCTGCATACATCTTATTTCGATTTATGCAAGTTTGCTGTAACCAAAAGCTAATACCGTATAATGGGGTTACTTTGGCAGGTTTGAACCTATTATTGGACTATAACTCACAAACAAATTAAAAATTAAAATATTTTCACTGTGCCTTGTGTACAAAATAGAGTAAATCACCCAATTCTGGTTTTGTTTTATCGAGGGGGTATATATATATTTTTTTTTGATGGGGTGCCAAAGTTGGCTTTATTATTGGGGTTACTTTGGCAGGGTATAAAAATATGTTTGTTGCCATTATAGACTTATTGCTAAGCCTACTTTGGCACCAAAAAAAAGCCTAGTGCATTTTTTTTTGTGAAAATTATTTTTAGTCACATAGGTAAACTTTATTAAAACTCATTAATGGAAAATTAACTTATCATTTATTACAAAAACCTAATAACAGAAAATTAACATATTATTTTTATATAAAAACCGAAAAAAAAATAAAGAAATTATAACTGATGTTTTTAAATACACTGTCGTCGGAATTAAAATCAACATTTGTGCAGACGTAAAATTGATCTACACTTTCTTCGTTGCAAATTCCGCAAATCCATTTACAACACTGACAGCACCGAATCCAATTAGGACCTTGGTAGTTTTTAAATTTTTTAAAGCAAATTGCACATTACCATCGTTTTTAGTTTTCACTTTTCTTTGCTCCCTTGGAGGCAATGCTTTGCTATAAGCTGCTTGAAATGTTATCAGTGCAAGATCGTCGCTATCTTCATCACTGGTTTCTATAATCATCTTTTGAGTTCTTGAGGAACCAGCCACTGGTTCTGCATCAAAGTTTTCATTATTTATTGGTCCCTCGATTCGAAGTTGTTTTCCAGGTTCTACTTTATTCCCACGTTTTCTAACAGTTTTTTCCTTATTAGAACCGCGTAAGTCCTGAAGGACATCAATTAGGCTTTGACTCATTATTTCTTGCACCTCTTCAACATTTTCTGGAAGAGCCCCTGGAATCCTTTTCAACACTTCTGAGGGGTCACATTATGGACAAAGCTCTGTAGCTCTAAAGCCTGATTTAAGGTTGTTGCTCACATTTTCATTCACAGAATTCCATAGTCTTGTTAACAAGGTGGGGAAATATTCTTTAGGAATGGAGGCACTGGACTTTTTTTTCATGGGTACGAAGACTGCAACATCTAATGGTTGCATTATATATGCGTGCTATTTGGGGGTAAAGGTGTCATATAAATGTTGTTCTGCTCGCATGCCTGGATTACTAAAGGAGAGAAATGAGAAGCTAAGTTATCTCCGATTACAATTTTTTTCCCAGGAGTGTTCATATCTTTAATTTTAGGCAGCAGAATATCGAAAACCATTAGTCGAATTGAATCATATCAAACCAACCACTAGATGTATTGGCATAAACCGTTCCAGGCGGACCTCTTTGAGTCCAATTCGCGTACAAATTTCCGGCTTTGTAAACAACCATTGGCGGCAAAAACTCACCTGATGCGGCATTGCCGCATACCATAATCCTAACCGATGCTTTCGAATGTTGCTAGACCCGTTTAACGCGTTTTGTTCCCCTGGGGACCACCACCTTCTTAGCTCCGGGATCATCCTGAACGTTGGTCTCATCATAGTTGAAGACCAGTTGAGGATCTGCATCCATTAAAACGTCTTTAATATTCTCAAAAAACTCATTTATAGTATTTGGTCCTACCGCAGCACGTGTTCGTTTGATATTCGTGGCTAAACGTACACTAAGGTTGTTTCTGGTGATAAAGTGTTCCAGAAAATCACTACCTGGAACATTGTCCTTGAATTCTTTAACAACACGACCTTTTTTTTCTAAATATTTATGCAACACTTGCCGAATTTATCCGCTTTTGTAAAGGGAAAACCCCAATCACTCACTGTACTCAATGTCTTTGTCAACAAGTTCTCCTCCATGGGGGTAAACACGGTTGGGTGACCTGGGTGCCGTTCGTGGCTGCCCTTCAACTTGTTTTGAAGGGTTCCCCGCGAAATTTTAAATTTTTTGCTTGCGACATACAACCCCTAATGGCGGCAAGTGCATTTTGTAAATCAGCTGTTGAATAATTGGCGTGGGTACGCCCCCCCACTTTTCTCTTATAATGTCTTGGCATTTTTACCTAATTTACACAGGCAACAAAAGAGAATCACTGTAAGAAAAAATAAATAAATAAGGAGGCGAATTTTAAAATATACATAAATATATATATAGCAATCTGCCAAAGTAGGTTGAGGGTGCCAAAGTAATCCCGATTTACAGTACTATCCAATATACTGATTTTGTGTTAAAAGTTTAAGGACCAAAAATTTAATTTTAGAGAGTACAATAATTCTTGTTAAACTCTATGATGGTTAAATTTTCTGTTAATTTCAAGGTACTTGACGTAACTACTTTTAGCATTTCAGGCTGAATGAAATGACTGTGGACATTTAGTGAAAAAAAACCAATGTCTAATTACACCTCTACAACAAATATTACTGCGATTCATGCAAGTCTGCCGTAACCCGAAATTGATATTTTTCATAAAACAGGAACGTTTTGACGAATTATTAAATTTAATTTGATAATTTTCTGTTTATTTTAGTTGTTGTCACTATTACAGACAATCGGAGTTATTCTTTCAATTCATGCGCTGTTAAAACCACAGTAAGTCAATAAGCGTTTTGGGGTGAAACATTGAAGTTTTAGGCAGTCTAACTCCCTTTGATGTTTGTTTTCTATTAGTTTCAGGCAATTGACGTTTTTTTTTTATTCGGATTAATGACGCAACCAAAAAATTAGTCAAAAATCTTCTTTTTCAGTACAATATGTACATAATCATGTTATACACCCAACATTTTATACACCCACACAAGAAGATCAAACGCAAGTTATCCTTCTGTTCCTGTGAGGATCATCAGCATCAAAAGCAGGAGCAGGAGGAGCAGGCGGCCAAGTCAGGAAAAACAGACCGGGGGCCTAGGGTAGGGAGTCAGTTAGTACATAGCAGCTCGCACGACTTTCTTTGCCAACAGTTGTTCGCTTTGCAGCGTTTGAATTAAGCGTGTTTTGAGTGTGTTCCTGCTGCTGCTGCTGCTACTTACTACTAATACATATATTCTGCTGCACTGGACGTTCTTGGTTATATAAAATAAAACAGTTTGACCGGCGTATTAATTTTATATTAAAAAGATGATGTTTCGCTAAAGCAATTTTATATACGCGAATGACGATTGTTTTTTTTGTGCTCAGTGAGTGTTTTATTAAAAAATTTTTAAAGCGAACGAAAAATGGAAGTTTTGAGGTACTTTTTGCAAGCGGTTTTGCTGGTGCATTTGGTGTTTGCTAGGAATAGGTCGCCCCTGTTGGACGAGGAGAACAGTAAGGCCAGGGTGAAATCTGCCGGTAGGTTTTTAATTTATTTATTTATTTATTGCAAAATTATCGATTCGAATTGCATGTGGCAGGCGTATACGATTTAAATTTCAACGCGGGAATTTAAAAACAAGAATCAACAGTTGGTTTTATTCATTCGTGGGTAAAAGTAATTCATTATACAGGGTTATTCGCTAGAGACAATACGAAATATTAACTAAGCTAAACTACAGGGTAAAATAAAACAAAAAAATTTGGATAATCAGAGGCGTTGCAAAATTATTTTTTAAAATTATTTTGATGATAACCCTGTATGTTTCAAAGCGCAGAAACATTTTAAGATTATTTTTTTTTAAATGGAACATCATACATGTATTATTTGATTTATGTATTCTACATCGCAAATAAAGGTAGGTTTTTGCAGGTTTCACGAGTCCATGAAACTCCTAGAATCAGAAATTGATACATAATGTACTAGTTTTTCAGCCAAGAAATATACAATGAAGTTTCTATTCGTTTAACATTAGCTGATAAATTATAAGGAATAATTAAAAATCATAAATTTTTAAACTGAACAGGCCATGATGGGATTACATTCAAAGATATGTGAAATATTGGGGTGTATATCTTGCCAATGTTAGTAAAAAAAGTTAATAAAACACTTGAAACTGGAATATTCCCTTAGGAACTAAAAACTAAACGTACCATTATTTACGATGTAGAATTCAAAAATTTAATCAGGGTGTTCCATTAAAAAAATATGACTTTGATACGTTTCGGCACTTTGAAACATTTTGTATGTCATGAAAATAATTTTAAAAGATACATTTCGAAAGCCTCTGATAATTTTAATTTTTTTTACCCTGTAGCGTAGCATAATATTTCGTGTCGTATGTCTTGAATAAACCTCCTTTATTTAAATTAAAATAAATAAATAAATTAGGCCAATGCTTAAAATCTACTTCGCTAACTTAAACTATTCTTTCAACTTTCCCAAAACACCTCTATAGCAATTAGCTAAGCCATTAAAACCAATAAATAAAATATTTTATTTAATTAACTAAACACATTTATAACATTAAACAAATACCATTCAAAGTAGCGGCTATACCCAAAATTTCCCTCCGAACAAATCAGAATTGTACAAGAACCACCCTTCCGTCCCATTGGTTTGGTACCCTCAGCCCTTTTCACCCTTAACCAGGTAAATGTGAACGAGGCGGAGTGGGGGGCAGATGAACTACATGCGGTGCATTTGATCAGAGTCCAAAACCAGTAGACCAGAATCACTTCTCGCGTGTATAACGAGTTCAGTTGCTTGTTGTTATATCAATAAATAATTAAAATATCGGTTCGGTGTTTGTCGAGTGTTTAAAAAAAGGGAAAAATGGCGCGGAGAAACATTTTTTTCACCGGGATTATTGTGCTCAATATTCTCGGGTTGATCTACGCGGTATCAGAGAACAGATTCGACATTAGCAAACTGATTGATGGTGATATTGATAATGTTCGTGCTAAATCAGCCGGTATGTGATTTATTTATTTCTTAATTAAGCAAGGTTGATATTTTACAAATTATTATTTGTATTGGGTGCCACTCAGTAGAACTAAAGAGAATATTATTCTTAATATCGTGGTTATTGTTTGATAGGAGTAGCCCAATTAGTTGAAGTCAATACATATCTTAAAAAACAAACATCATTTTTGTGCATCACTGCTCAAAAAAGGCCAATTTTGGTTGAACTAGTATGAACTCAAACATTGAAAACTCCAATAAGTAGCATGTTTTTAATTTCATGTAAATAGGCTATTTAGTTCTCCAGATATTTGACTTTGAAGTGAGTGCTCACCAGGCACTATTCTTGGACCTCACTGTTCAAATCTTTACTTTTTTCCTCTATACTTTCAAAACACTTATAACGCCAAAAATAACTAAAATTATTTCCTAGATTGACGTAAACATAAACCAATGCTTATAGAGAATATTCTCCTGAATATCACAAGAATGTTCCAATTAGTTTTGAATTTAAAATAAGTGGTCACTGTATTCATCGTCATTGGGAAAACTCTCTAAAATAAAGGGTGTGAAGTCAACACCTGTTATCTTAAGGGACACAGAATAAGGGTCCTTAGATTTACCGATGAAAACATTTATGGGCTTGCGGTATTTTTTTTTAATTTACAGTGACCCTGCGTTAACTTTTATGTATTTATTGATGCCCCCAAGAGATTTCTGATTTTTTTTCGAGCAATACATCATATATGTATTATTATTATTGTTAAATATATATTTATTACACTGTAGATCATACGTATATCATAATATATGGTTCTGGTTACAAAAGGGAGAAAATTTTAACGTTTAAAAAAATTGACATCATTTACATATCTAGCTTTTAAACTCGATTACTACACCTCAAATATCTGATAAAATGACCCCAATATCACATTTAAGCCATTGTATAGCATATGATATACTTTTATAATATACACATATACAGGGTGTTTTTTATATATTGCGACAAAATTCAGGAACGTGTTCTTTGGACAAAAAATCGCAAAAAAGTTTCTATAAACATAGGTCATAAACTTTTAGATTTTGAGCTACAGGGTGATAAAGTTTTAACAAAAAAAATTTTTTTTTTCGATAACTTAAATACTCCTGTAGATATTTATCCAAAGATTGGTATGCAGGGTCTGTGTATCCAGAGCGATTTATCAACATTCTTTTAACAATTTATGTTCTCCAGTGGCGTGTGTGCGGGTTTTCCGCTGAATACTTTTATAAAAAAAATGGTACGCCACTGGTTTTTCTTGTATTAAAAAAATATTTTTAAATTCTTGAACTTTGTCCGTTAGATGTACGATTTTCGCACAAAAAATTAAAAACCATGGACATGTTGCGCAGATTTGATTAGATTTTCTTTATTCTAGTAATTATGCGCTTTTTTTAGTTTATTGCAATTTTAATAAAAAATAATAAAATTTTCATTAATTAATTTAGTACAAAAGTCAGCCCAATTTAATAAAATTGTAATTGAGGATTTAAAACTTTTGCTTCTACAATCTTTAATTTAAAATACAAGTTTTTAAGTGATAATAAATATTTAATTTTTTATTATTTATTTAAGTAATATTATTATTTTTACAAAAGTTGTTCAAAGTGTGCTCCTCCAACATCAATCGACGTCGCATTGATTGGCGGACACGTTAAAAAATTCTTGGGGTCTGCCGAATTATGTCACAAGACGTTATTATAATGCGATTACGCAATTCCTCCACATTTCCATCAATTGGATTTCTATAAACCAGTGATTTAAGGTGGCCTCACAAAAAAAAATCCAGCGGATTTGAGTCGGGAGACCGTGGGGGCCAAGGGTGAATACTTCTCCGACCTATCCAACGATTTGGATACGTAATATCCAAATACTGCCGAGCCACTAAACTAAAATGGGCTGGAGCACCGTCATGAAAAAAAAACATTTGCTGTCTCAGCTGAATGGGGACATCTTTTAGCATCGCTGGTAATTCATTTTCAAGAAATTCTTGATACACTTGTCCAGTCAACCTTGCTGGTAAAAAAAATGTACCGAGGAGAACGTTTTTAATAATCTGACCCATACATTAAGTGAAAACTGGTGCTGATGTGACGGTTTTCTGCCATAGCATGTGGGTTCTCATAATGCCATATGTGGTTATGGTGGAAATTCATAATTGCGTCTCTGGAGAAATTAGCCTCATCGGTGAAAAGTATTTTTTTTATAAACGATGCATCTTGCCTTATATGCGTTTTGCATCCAACAACACAAAGCCGTTCTTTTCGGAAAATCGCCTGGCAAAAATGCCTGCACCCGCTGAATATGATACAAGTATAAAAGGTTTCTTTTAAGAATATTCCAAACTGTAAAGTTATTAATGTGTACCAACTGAGCAATTTTCCTAGTGCTTGTGGTGGGATCTTCCTCGAATTCATCGAGCACCTGTTCTTCAATTTGAGGAGTAACTGTTCGGGGGTGTCCGTTTTTAGCGGTGAGTTTTTTAAAGCTGCCGGTTTCACTCAGACGTTAGTGTAAACGTGTAAACATGAAATGATGATGGAATAACACGATTCGGGTAACGTTCAACATATATATGCAAGGCTTTTAGTGCGTTTCCGTTAGCAAGTCCATATTGCACATTTCATAATTTGTGTAATTGTTAGCCATTTTTTTAACAAATTAATCTTGTCAACTGGCGGACAGTGACTATGATTTAAAATATCAGAAAATATTAAAAATAAAAATTTTTGTCCTAAGAACACGTTCCTGAATTTTGTCGCAATATATAAAAAACACCTTGTATATCTTATCATGATTTAATAGAATAAAATACCCATAGAAATCTAGAAAATAAGATATACAAATAAACAAAAACTCAAGATTATATAAGAGGTTTAACATACAATTATATAAAAAGAAATCTTATTTTTTGCTGGAAAAGTACTCTGTAAAGTTTGTCGGGAGGGTTCATAATTTAAGTTTAAATAGATACATTTATTATAAATTCCATATCAACAATTATTTAACCATTAAAATATGCTTGCCTTCTATAACTAAAAATTTCTCGTTTTGTTGATGATAACTAAGCATTTTCATTGCATTAAACGCATCAAACTTAACTTTTATGAAATGATAATTGTATTATTAACATTTAATAAACCTTCTTGTTAAACACTCGTTGTAATTTCGGTCCTTTTAAAGCATGTTTCATATTATTTTTTTGACGAAAATCGTAAAAAAAAAATGGTTGGGAAAAATAAATAAATAAGTACGTGAAAAAAAAAATCGAGGCTGGGGCAGTTAATATAAGTCGACCGTGTCCGTTTTCGTCTAAATCATCGGACCGAGAGGGGCGCGGAGGGGACACTCGGGTCTTTTTTCTCAATTTAAAAATATCCCGTCTGGCTCGACCATCAGAATTTATTTATTATTTTGCTTTGGCCGTCGCGGTTTTTCTTATTTTTAATCCCGACCTGTCCGGAGTTGTGGGTCTGTCTCTCGTTTAAAAAAAAAATCGCACATCGACGATTTGTCTGAAAGAAAATTATTACGCAATAAAAGCGACGGCACATCAAACGGCGAATTTACTCCCGAAATAACACAATTAGCCTGGAAAATGTTGCTTGATAAAAACCAACTGTTTGGCAGTAGTCATGCGAACCATCAATTATTGAATCGACTTATATGTTAAACGTTGATTCGATTTTCGTTTTTTATGTCACCCCCTCCTGTAATTATAAAAATCATTCCGGTAAATCAAAGTCTATATCGTCGATATAGATAAAAATGTGTTGAGGTCGTTTCAAGGTAGCCGCTGCTGCTACCTTAATGAACTTAAACCTAAAACTCATCGTGAAATTTACCGGTTATTTAAACAAATTAATTGAGGATAATTGGCGAAATTACTTAAATAATTGCTTCTGACAATTAAAACTGACTCAGAGAAATTAGATGCATTAGATTTCCCTGTCATGCAGGGAAATCGTTTTCGGAGATAAGTCTTTTTTTTTGCGCGAACGTGTTTGTTTATACCGGAAAACCTCGTTAAAAACACGCAAGAAAAATAATCGGGAAAGTTTCATTTTCGTAAACAGAACATTAGGAAGTTGTCTGCACTATAAAAACATTTATGTTTGGATTCGAATTTTTATTAATATCGGAATGGTGTTTGTAAGTCACTTTTTAAATTCCAGGGGGGAATTCAAAAAATGACTAGTGAATAATTTAATTGAGCCACTCAGAGGAAAAGTAGTATATATCAGTATTTTTTAATTTTTGGTCATCATCACCCTTGTGGTGACGTTTAAAGAAAAAATCGGAGAAAATTGACTTGTTTGAGAAAAATGATTTTTTTCGGTACTTTTAATGTACCTTGGATGTTGAAATTTTAGTATGTGTTGTAAAACAAAATTTGGAATCTTATAGTTGAGGTTTCATTTTCTAATAATGTACAGGGACGCCGCAAATGAATAAAACACAAAAATGCAAATATCTCAAAAACTATTAATTTTAGAAAAATTCTAATTACACATAAATAATTGGCTTATTATATTGTTTAATACCTGAAAATATGAATGATCTAAGTGGCGCCACTAGAAAGTTATTAAAGAAAATATGATTTTTGGGTCGGACCTTCATGGGAAAAATTAATTATTGCTCGCCCTATATATTTCACAAAAATTTCGTTTATATGTTATTTGAAGGAGAAATAATAAAGGTTTTTTTTCGTAGAAACAATTTTTTCAAAATAAGTACCGTTTAGCGTAAAATTCTAAAAAACTGAAAATACCAGAACTCGTTAAAAAAAATTTTTTAAAAAAAAGCTCCAAATATGTCATTTCTTATATAAAACTAAGCATTTTTGCCGAAACACTTTTTTTATTTAAATTATAGTTTAGCTTCTGAAACAGTTTGAATTTTTTTTACTCGCTTACATTTACTCACCCTGTATACGGATCTTGCCCAAAAAGTATACAGTTCTTAAGCCCTCAATAACCTTTATGTCCTAAAGATTTCAAGTCGTTTAAACGCTTTAAATTTGAGTTCTTGCCGGAGAAAGGAATTTTACACGTTTTTTTACCAATTTTTGACTTTAACTTGGTACCGCTCCCTTTGTGGATACCGAAAAAAAAATTATTTACGGATCCATAATTGTCAATGTATTAGGAGCTGACATGCCAAATTTCGTCGTTTCGCTACTCATACAGCCAAAGATATGAATTTTTATTTGCCAAAAAACACGATTTTTGAGTCGGAAAGCACGTGCATAATATACTCGCTAACGCTCCTATTATAATAATGTTTATCTCATCGTTATATGACGCGCTTATGCAGTATCTCCGACAATTTATCAATTAATTACCTGAAAAAGTTTTACGTGATTGTAGACATGTTTGCTTATTATAACGAAAAAAACACAACACAGTGTTAATATTTTAACAAGCGAAGCTAATTAATGAATTAAAAAGCGTTCTAATTCTGGACAATATTCGCGCATACTTAAATCCGTCTGATGCTAGGAAACACCTTTCATTAAAGAGTTATTTTGGTGATTGTTCACGTCTCGCTTATGTACTATCACTCGGTAGTAAAGCGATTTTTTTTGGCACCCGGTGGTGGCAGGACGTGACGTTTCACTAGGTGTTTTAATATTAATTATAAAAAAGGTGCATAACTTAAATGAACACGATAGATCTCTTTTTGTTCGAAATTCGCGCGTTTAAGCGGCTCCCGATCTTTTTTAGTTGGTTCGCCATGCACATGGCCGATTCTATTTGAAGCTGCACTCAATTGGGGTCATCCACACCCGACTTAATTAGTTGACCGTGCGACAGCCAGACTTTTTACTCTCAACGATTTATGTCATTATTTGATATCTGTACGTAATAATTTTTCGCGGTCTTATTTTGCCAGGCATTATACTTTTTACATATCCGAGACTTCCAGAGCCATTTTTCTCGATCCCTATTAGATAATTAAATTCATCTGTCCCCAGATGTTCGTTCGCACAATTCCCCTGAATATTTAAAACAAAAACATAAATAATAATTTTTTATTAACCGAATAGCGAGAAACGAGAATTTATACACCTACAACGATATTGGGTTGCCAGGTGCGCTCGTAATGGTACTGACTCATAGATCCTGCTGATGGGTCTCAGGTGACTTAATTTATAAATAAATTACATAAAAAAAAACAAAACACTCAAATACTATTATTATGTAACAGTTTAATTTAAAAATAAGGTTAAATGTGTGTTGATTTCTTTAAAAGCGGGTCTATAGGATAAAAATAACGAATGCTATCGTTATCCAAATAAACATATTTTTTGGTGATAAAAATACGAAATTATCCTTGAGGATTTATATATTTGGTGCGAAAAATTCGACATAATAAGATACCAAAACGCGTTTTGAATTATCATAGGTCATCTTTAAGGTTTTGAGAAATTTAATTTTAATAATTTAATTTTTGGCGTAGTTTAGATTTTTAATTCTGGCATTTGAGGCTGTTCTAACAAGAATTTGACGTAATTTTTAATTTCTTCCGGGCATTTCAGGCTTCTAGAGTAAAACTCAATTTTTTACTGATATGCCTGGAATTTAAATAATTTTTTTTTTTTAACTTTGCCTTAATATTGAAGTAATTTTCATTTATTATTCCGACACAAAGTCTGTTTTAGCAAGAATTTAAAGTAATTCTTAATTTATTCCAGGTAATTGAAGCCATTTTTTATTGTTTATGTATATTTCAGGCTTGTAAAGAAATTTTAATGTTTGTCCGAGTATTTAAAGCAACTTTTCGTTAGTAAATCCTCTGTAAAATTGGAGCTTTTGTCCCATTGCTTTTAGACATCAAAAACGGTTTTATATGGAATAAAATTGAAAATTATTCCAAAAACCTAAAAAATTTAAAATAAAACAAAATTATAATTCATGTCAGCTAAATTGCAAGGACAATGAACGTTTTCTCGACTTTGATTTTAAATAAAATTCTTAAAAAAAAAGCAACAAACTGAACGTATCGGACGGAATTCTTGAAATTGCGTCGCCTGTTTTAGTAGGCAAACAACTTCTGTATTTGGACAAGTTAACAATAAAACACAGACGGATTTCTATATAAGATTCGTCAAGGGATCCATGCCTTGATACTTTATGAGTTTTTTTTTTAATTCAATGTTTTACTGTAACCACATTGAACGTATTAAAAAAAAAACATATAATTTATCCGAAAAACCACACATTCACCAGCAAGTTATTCGTCCTAATTTAGAACATACTTGGAATAAGATAACGTTCATTAAGATAAGTAATAGTTATCTTAAGTATGTCTCATAGCTAACGATCCTTTTACAAACGTTTGATAAGAAGGTCGTTTAAAGGTAACGCGAAGTTTATTAATCGAAATTTTGTTTTTTTTAGGTTACGTAATAACGAATCTTTAAGGTTTATGGGTCGAACCGTTGGCATATTGTTATTTATTTATAACTTAATTAAAAAGCGTCTCTTTGGGTCTGATAGTTCTTGTATAACGACTAAAGAAACAATTATTGTTCCAGTCATTTTAAATTTCTTTCAAGAAGCATTTGAAGTTATTCCTTATAAGAAGAAGAAAGATGCCTAAAATAAAATTGAAAGTTATTCCAGAGACCTGAATTAGGTATTAAAATTCCTCAGGATTTTGGAGCTTTTTTGGAATCTCCTAATTAATCCAGGATAACTTGGAGTGTTTGGAAATATTGTCAATTAATTATCCATTTTTTTTATAAATTTTCCTTGAGGATATCTTAATAAATAGTGGGATTCCTGAGGATGGACTGAAGGGTTAAAATATCAGTCTGACTTAAAAATTGAGGTAGGTTGTTTTGGTTGGGGTAGTTTTTTTGTTACTTTTCTTCACAACTTGGAACTTTTATGGATGATATATTAAATTATATATACAGTTTTTTAAAAATATTCCAGGACTTTGGACTCATTTTTCATTTTATTCAAGATTTTCACGTTGGGGCTAAATTTCTCCTCAATCTAAATATTTAGGTTCGTTTTTAAAACATGTAACAGCTAAAAAAACCATTGTATCCTGTTAAAAATTCCCAATTAATTAATATTCACAATAAGAACAGATTCACACAGATTGACGTTCGGATTAAATAGGAAACACGTCTGTTTAGTTATTGCTGTCGCATTTCGTGTACATCATTGCTACCAAATGGTATTATTAATTAGGCAATACATCACATTTATTTTTATTGGTGACCAAATAGTGACAGTTATCGTCACCAGTTTGACGTAAGATTTCTCCATCAATATCTGCTTGATTGATGCAATTAAATCATCCAACTTTCACGAGAGAACAGTCGTGATGATAACATTATCAATTCTCACCTTGTCTGAACCAACGTTTCAATGTTTACCCAAACCCAAGTCAAAACAGCGTTTCTTTTGTTAATTTAACCGAGTTGTTGTTATTCAACGGTTTTGATAATGAACGTGTTACAAAATAAAAGCGGATATCGGGGGGTCGTAAAACAAGTTTTCACTGATTGACAAGCGATTCAGTTTTCAATTATGGTTTATGAATAGGTTCTTATAACAACGATAATCCTTCAATCACTAAACTAATAATAATTTGTTCAAATAATAAAACGTTATTTTCGGAATATTCCCTACCGAAAATAAACGGCATTCTCGTCTGCGTCGAGTTAATATTAGCATTAAGATCCTTGAGGAGTGTAGTATTATACGTACGGCTGATGCACCATCCATCCATCGGTGCGAGAAAAGTGCAGCACGTTGTTTATTGGGGAAAAATTTCAATACATACATTTTTGTCGAGTTAGACACAACATTTGAAGCGAGGTATTGCGCGTTGCTATGAACTGACCTACATAATCGGATTTATATAAATATTGTGACGGCTGAAGGATACCTTTAAATCGGATTATTATTTTTTTTAAATATGATTCGCTCCTTATTCGTTTGATTTTTTCGTTGGGATTTATTTAAATGAAGAAGAGAGTTTTGATTTGTTCCAGCCATTTTGGGCAATGTTAATTTTTTGGATCTTTTAGTCTTTTGGCATTTAAATATATTAATATTCCAGGCTTTCTTGAATTTATAGTATTTTTTTATAGATGTTTGGGAGTAATTTTCAGCGCTATGTACAGATAAATTATTGACCTACAGTAGTGGCCAAAAGTAGATAGAAATAGATTTACCCACAGGTCCCCTAGATTTTAAATTATTATTATTTGTAAAGCCGCGTCCAGATCTGTACCACGATGCGAGCAGAAAACCGACGTTCACGTACGCCGTACCGAACAACGCTTCGCACCTCGCATTGCAACCGTTTGTGCGATTCATTTTACTGACATTTTAATTTTTGTCAGTGGTTAATTTAGCGTTCAGAATGGATGTTGCTGCTGCTCTCCCTTCGAAATGAGGAAAGCAAATTAGTTATCTTCTTTTTAATTTCATCCACCGTTGTATTTAATTTAGAGGATATTTGAGTCCAAGAATCAAATTTTTTATTTTTGTTGTAATAGAATGCATGTTTTGGATTCCATAAACATTCATGGTGCCTATAGAACGCAATTAAAAGATTGGGCGATTATTGGGTAATTATCAAAAGGTATGAAGGGACAGGATCATTAGAGCCAAAAAATAAATCTGGTCAACTCAAAAAAAGGACATTGGAGCTGTACGCAAATTAAAACAAATTAGCCAGAACAACCCTTTCATGACTTCTCGTCAAGTCAGATAAAATTACAAGCTCTAGGGATTTGTAATGTGTCCTCAAGGACTGTAAGACGAAGGTTGGTAGAAGAGAATCTATTTACACGTAGACCAGCAAAAAAACCATGATTGCTTTCAAAAAAGAATCGCTTAGCCCGTCATCATATACACTGGACAAAGATTGAATGGAAACGTGTTTGCTGGAGCGACGAATCAAAGTTTAATTTGTTTAATTCCGATGGAATTCAATATGTTAGACGTCCTTCTGGCCAGCGTTTGAATCCCAAGTACACAAAACCCACAGTTAAGAATGGAGGTAGATCAGTGATGGCTTGGGGTTGCTTTTCATGTTATGGAATGGACCCGTTACATCGCATAGAGGGCATAATGGACAGGTTTATGTACAGGGATATTCTCAGAGATATTATGTTGCCCTATGTCGAAGACAATTTACTATTGAAACTCCAATTCCAGCAAGATGATGACTCGAAGCATTTGGGTTATCATCTTCAATTAAAAAATGGCATAACGAAAGTCACATTATTTTGGTCCACCCTATAGTTGGCCGGCGGATTGGCCTCCTTTTTCCGGACACCCTGTACATATATTTTAAGTATCTGGATTAATTTTTAATTTTATTTTAGGCATTTGAACTTATTTTCTGTTTTATTCCTGATTTTTGTTATGTTATATATTCTTGAAATTTTTAGTGGTTTTTTGACTTTTTGAATAATTTCACAGGACCTCTGTCTGAATCTATATTTTCAAAGATAAAATGAACTTGTTTGCTTAACGATAAATTATTTCTCAAAACTCTCAAATACTGAAAAAAACTCACCCACCATACGTTGAACGCCAATATACTTCTCATGCCAAAACCTAAAATTTAGAATTTCTTTCTGCCATACGAATTTCTACTGTGGGTAACATTTTTAATATAATTTAAAGTTTCTCCGTCGATCTTTAACATATTGTTAACGCTAATGGGCCGTAGGCGTCACAAACAAACCGTGTACCATTATTATTCCAAAATCGATGCATATTATTAAACAAATTTATTTAAATCTTTTAACAGGAAATAATCGTTTTTGTTTATTTGGCTTTTGACCTCATTATGGCCGCGGATTTTTTTCTCAATTAATAGGAGGAAATAATTAGCAGATAAGTTTATTAGTTTAAAAATATCGCTGCGGTAAACGGCGTGCAAAATTGGCTGCTCCTTAGTTTGGGTTCGGCCTTAATAATAATCATGATTTATATAGTCCGCAATTTATTTAGGCAAATAATAATATTTTGATATTATTATTGTCATAATCGCGCAGACGGTCCTGAACCTTTTACCTGGTTCTTAAGTAAAAGAATTAAAAAAAACCATATGGTTTCAATCAAAACATCAAAAGAAAATCACCCATCAAGGACGAATTAGGCTACGTCCATATAAGTACTTGCACTTTTATAACTGGCGCCGTATCCGAATTAAATTAAAATCGAACTGGGCTTAATTATCGAGTTAATAGTATGATAATAACGTTATTTATGGCCGTTTTGCTCCGGGGCATTCGATTCTTTTTTTTTATTCGCATCTCGGTGTGTTTACTTTGTTGCGCCATACTAATGTCACATTAGTACGGTTAAATTATGGGAAAAACCAGTAGATTAATTCGAGGTTTATTCGAGCGTTTAATATTCACAACATTAACCGGAATGGACATAGTAAAAATGGACATCGATTAGTCGATAGATAATGTAGTAATCGGTTAGATAATGTATACTCTAGCTTAAACAACCAACACCCCACAGCAACAATTTTCTGTGATTTTTCTAAAGCCTTTGATTGTGTTAATCATGACATTTTATTAAAAAAGTTGCAATATTACGGGTTCAGAGGAGCGCCTTTTGAATGGTTTAAGTCGTATCTCAATAACAGAAGTCAAGCTGTGAGAATTGATTCGACTATGTCTTTTTGCAAGCCAATACAAAGTGGAGAGCCGCAAGGTTCCGTACTTGGCCCTATTTTGTTTCTTATCTTCATCAATGACATTGCTAATCTAAATATTAACGGCAAAGTCTGTCTATGTGCTGATGATACTGGTTTCACCTGGAGTAATCCGGATATTTCTACACTTCCTAGAACCGTATCAAGTGATTTAACTACTATCAAATTATGGTGCGACTCTAATGTCCTTTGTCTCAACATTTCCAAAACTAAAATGTTGTCCTATAAAAATACCTTGCAATCTTTTGGACTTGGTAACGCAACAATTGACGAAGTTGATTCTGTAAAATTTTTAGGGCTAACTGTATTGGGAAAAGTTTTGTTAGCCCAACAAAAATGCACGGTACGTGCTGAATGAACAAAATAAGTTTGCAAATGTAAAGCCATTTTTTGTCAGTTATGTGGCAACACTGCAATGAATCGTGTCAATCATGTCAGTGAGTCTATGTGTCACCTGTCACCAAGTGAGTTACATTTGTTAAGCCTGAAGGCAAGGACGCATCCTTATAAGCGTCCCTATAAAACGTTGTAATTCCCTTTAAAGAAGTTGTAAATAAAATGTAAATAGTGTAAATATTAAAAATACAGTCCATTATTTCAAGAACCGGCCACAACAAACTGTTGACAACTCGTTAAAATGGGACACACATATCGACTCTTTATCAAGAAAATTAAGTTCCGCCTGTTTTGCGTTAAGATCAATTTCTAAGGAGCTTAGCCTGTCTACTTCCAGAACAGTTTATTTTGCCCTTTTTGAATCGCACCTTCGATACACCCTTCCATTCTGGGATACATGTAATGCAACTCAATTTGACAGTATTTTTAGACTACAAAAGAGAGCTTTACGTTATACACTGAGACTTAAATACAGAAGTCATTGCCAGCATTTCTTCAAAAAATTTCAAATATTAACTCTTCTATCTTTATTTATATTTGAGTCCGTTTGTCTAATACGTAAACACGGTTCAGCATCTGATAGGACACGGAACATGATCTATACCTGCCTACCCCACATTCAGAGTTGGTCAAAATTTCCATATTATATAATGCAAAAAATTATCTGCCATTGGAAATTAAATCCATCATATCTTTTTTCGCATTTCGTAAAGCATTAAAAGCATTCTTACTGGAGAGAGCTTTTTACACAGTTAACGATTTTTTTTTGTAATCATTGATTTGAAATTTCGCACTAGCTGATTATGTATTTTTACTATCTGTACATGTTTAGGTATACTGCTTTTTGTAGCTATTTTAGGATTTTTTATAATTTTTTACTTTTTTAAAAAAATTTTACATTTTTTTTTAACATACAGAATTTTTTAATGATTTTTTTTTGACACTGTATACATTAAATTGTATATTTTATAATAATATTTTTGACTACTTACAATTTTTAAATTGTATTAATCTGTATATATTGTAGATATTCTATTAGTACTACAGCTTTGTCTACAAATTGTAACAATTTCTTGACAATAAAGCATTGATTGGTAGAAGTAAATTAGGGTTGAGTTGTCTTGTTGACATTTTTCTTACGCATTTTGAATCGCACATTTCATCACGATCTCGTCTTTGATATTTATGATAAAACCGGAGAAGGAAGTTGGTTTTTTTTTATTTCCTAAAATCGGACCATTGTTCACCACGCACGTAACTTTACAAAATAGTTGATGGGCCAGTGAGTTAAAACTGGCCAATGTTCGACATTGAACCGCGGCCAAACTTGACGTAACTAAAACTTAATGGCCCCGGATCATCTGGATTCCGCGACGGCGATATCCAATATACAAGCGTCGACTCTTATCCAGAATAAAACCCGTCAAAAGATCAAAAGAGAAATCGGTGACAATTTGCCAAATTTGATTAATTTCCACGGAACGGGCCAGACGGGAGCACTTAACCTTGGATTTTTTATTTTAAATAGATCGCGTTATTTTCGGTTTCCTGTTATTTTATTTTTTTTTTTTGGTTTAGTGAGTAAAACTAGAGGGTTACCTTGAAAACTCCATTAATATTTATGAAAAGTTATTTTATATATTAAAACACCAGAAGTAGATTTTTTTTAATACTTAATTAATAATTTATTAGTCGACCAATTAACAATGGGTTATTAATTAATGAAATTTATACGAAAGCGTAAACGGACTAATTAAGAAAATTGAGCCGGTTCCTAATTTTATGGTCGGCGCTGCGAGCTTTACAAGTGTCAATAAAAAACGTATAAAATGGCAAACAACACACCAACTCGTCATTTATCTGAATTTATTACGGATTTTTTACAGTCGGTTAATTGGTCCAACAGACAACACATAAATTAGACAGCTATACCTCCGCAGATTTTCTCTTAATATTAATAAGACTTCGAATCACAAAAAGTCACATTTAGTTAAAAATATTATTCTTTTATCTGATAATATTCGCGCCTAAAGTGTGGGGCAACGGATTTATATTTTAATCAGGGGTTTTTGTATATAAATTGAATATAATAAATAAATTTTAAGATAAAAGTGTCAACTTTATAAATTCAAACATGTTTTTTCAAGGTTTTTCAATTACGAGCCCTAACAACTATAATATGTTGTTCTAGAATTATTGCAATTTTTATTTTTTTTTGTTTGGAAAACCAGATGGATTTTCACTGTAGGTAACATTTATAAATAAATTCAGAATTTCGCCTTCAATTTTTATATATTCCAAGAATTTGGACTCGTTTTTCATTAAATTTTTGCTTGGAATAAAACACAATTTCAAATTTATCCCAGGCATTTGAAATAACATAAAATTTCTCGATCAAGCTTTTGGAGTCATTTAAAGCCATTTTAAGAACATTTCCTCAATTTTCTATATATTGCAGGAATTGGGAATGTTTGATCATCAAGGTGATCCTTCATTTTAAAATCCAATATCTCAAAGACTACTTGGGTATTTCTCATGAAACAAAAAGCATCATATCCAGAAGAATATATTTTATAATTTGTGTGTAACTTAAACCAGAACAAGCAAACATTTCAGGAATATAAACCATATTCTTGTGACTTTTTTATTGAAAAATCGAACTTTTATATGTTCACATTAACCAAAGCAATAAATACTGGTTAAGACTAATAATTATAAACCGACTCATAATTGCACATTTTTTAATTGGCATGTGTGTGCGTATATTATTGTACTACGATTATAAAGCCGCCTTTTAGATGTTAATTTCAGTTTGACCTTACCTAACGTTCCATCTAGACACGTTGTCGCCATGCCGTAATTTTTTTTTTTTTAAATTTTTTTGTCACTCTCTTAGTTCAGAATATAATGAATGCACCGCTTTAGTTAATACTTAGTTTCTCTTTTTCACGGTATCGTGCGCGCACATAAGTAAAGTTGTTCTTAAAATATATCGCCATGTTAGGCAAAATAATAATTTTCTTGTCTCTCTCACCATCATGCATCCTTGAATTTTCAACTTCACGGTGGCCAAAGAAACACACACACACACATACACACACACAATTCTCTTTTGTGGCGTATATATAAACTGGTTTTTATTTTTTTTTTCTTGGGAATACTGAATTAAACTAGTGCATCTTATAGCGTTTTGCCAAGTTGTAATAAGATGTGCGGAATTTTCTATTAATTGTTTTTTTCTTGTTGTTGTTGCAGAATGCGTGTTTGATAAGCAGATAAGGGAGTTGGGTGCGGTCTGGACGCCCGATCTAGGACCACCAATTGGAGTGCTCTATTGTATGAGATGTACCTGTGTACCGGTAAGAAATTTATCATTTTTTTCGATTTTTTAATCGGGAATTTTTACTCAATTTTGTGATCTTAAATTCCAATTTTTTTATAGTAAAAATGTGTAATATACACATCATTATGGTCTAAAGAACACTTGGAAAAATAGTTTTTTTCGCCTTATAAATTTTTATTTATTTATATTTTCATACGGAATAGATACTACCTTTAATATTAAGATGACAATGAAGTAAAATGAATATTTGGGTACCAAAAATCATGCCAGACAGAACAGCGTTTTTTTTCTTCTTGCACATTTTGCAGAAATAACACAGATTATAATTTTTAAATTCTAACGCAATATCGCATTTTCTGTTGTTCCAACTGAACAATTGTGATTTAGTTTTTATTCAATAAAAATGGAAAGACGACATTTAACTCGAGAGGAAATGCTTGAGGCAGGAACAAGTAAAAGAGACGTTGCAAGAGCTTTGGATACATCTCCCAGTGTAATTAACCGTTTGTGGACAAGATATAGAGAGACAAATGATGATGTTAGAGAACGGCATCAAGGCCCGTCGCGAGTTACCACACCGTCCTGCCCAAGACCGTTTTATAACTTTGCGAGCTCAAAGAAATCCCACGGTAACAGCCTCTGTTTTGGTTCAGTAGCTCTTACGAGTGCATAACGTTGAGGTTTCAGGTCAAACTGAAAGAGAGGACTTCATGCCAGAAAACCCCTAAGGATTCCTCGGTTAACTTTAGGAAATCGAGGTGCAAGATTAACGTGGTGCCAAAAACATGTTAATTGGAAGCAAGCAAAATGGGCCACAGTTCTTTTTACGGATGAGTCTCGATTTTCATTTTATCCTGATTCTGGTAGAATTCGTGTCTGGAGAGAGGAAGGAAATGAAAGTCGTTCGCGTCATGCCCGGGAAGTAGTGAGACAACGTGGTGGATCACTAATATTTTGGGGTGGCATTAGACTTAACGGAAAAACGAACCTCATTTTTGTGGAAAATACAATGACTGGAATAAGTTATAGGGATAATATACTACTGCCTGTAATTGTTCCATATTTACGCGAAATGGGCCGAAATTCGTTGTTGCAACAAGATAATGCCCCACCACATCGAGCACTTCTACCCTTCTTCTACACATCTTCTACGCTGGCGCTCTACCTCACCGGACCTTAATCAAATTGAGCATGTTTGGGATTGGTTAAAAAGGCAACTTCTTCAACGATTTGACTTTTTTCAAAGCGCTCTGGAGATTCGTCTTGCTGTGACACATGTTTGGGAGGAGATGCTCCAAGAATTAATTAATAATTTAATTTTAAATATGCCTAGGCGATGCCAAAATGTTATTAATAATAGAGGTGGACCATCTGGCTACTATTTTTATAATTTTTTTTAATAAACGGTAATAAATGGGATTTTGTTCTTTATTTTTAATTGGGCCCTAAATTATGAGTAAATTATAATCTCCAAAAAAAAGTTAATAATTATATTATTATTTTATTCGAATAATGTAAACAAATTACAATAATTAACTTTTTTCCAATCTTGTTAAAAATATTAACATATTTGTATGTGTTCCCTAGACCATTTTGATGTGTGTATATATGCATTTTATTTTTTTGCCTTTAAAGAATTTGTTAATTTTGCACTTTTTCACTCATGCTTATCAACATTTTTGATAAAAAGAAAATGCTGCATCCATATAAAAATTCAATTAGGACATCTGTAGGTATAAACGCAGCTATTAAGCAATTATAACAAATTGACTCGGCTAACTTTACCGGAAAATTATTTAAGAAGGGGTACTTGCCAAAACGATTTTGCAATTTCAAGGTACGGATACGCGTGTAGGCAATAAATTAATCCGATATAAATAAACCGTACGAATAATTTTTCTCTTCCAGTTATCGTTGCACGAAATCGTGAGAAACCCATCGGGAGTTTCCCAATTCTTTTCCATGTCAAAACCCATACTTTTCTATTTAAGTCAATGATATCATTGTTCTTAAATTATAACTCGCGGGGTCCTGCCTTTAAGTCAATCAAAGTCAATTTTATTTAGATCACGTTTTGAGCACAATTGAAAAACAATTACGGCACGATTTTTTTTTCTTCATAATTCTCGTTATTCGATTAAAAGAGTCCAGTCGTGGCGACTTATGAACATGTTCTCATTGAAAATGTTGAGTCAGAAGTGAACTTATATGTATTAAATATGACAAAATGTTAAACAAATATGAAAATTGGGAGATTTGTTGGCGTCCAACGTGGATCTAAATTTTTTCTATTAATGTGTAAAAGTGAACCATCCATAATATTTTTATTTTATTTTTCGAAGAAGAACATATTTTTTTTTATAAAAAAATAAAGTGATTTTTGTACACTTTTAGCCCCCCCCCCCCCCCTGTTAATTTTCATTTTCATCAACAAATAAGATATACAAATAAAAAAACTCAAAAATAAAAATTTACAATTTATTTTTAAAAAATGCAGTAGTGTATTTTTTTTTAATAAATAAAATTTAGGATAGATTCCTTATAGACGCCATTGGTAAAAATTAATTTTTCTCTTTGTACGTCGAAAAATACCCGCTGATCTCCACCAAACAATTTACTTTGAAACACAATGAAGTAGTACTTTGGCGCCCAACATATAGCAAGACGTTATCAATTAATTGCAAATTCCTATACATGCGTGCAAAATTACTTTACACCAGTTGCCACTCAGGCTCACAATGCACTGAAATTTCCAACTAAATCCTTAAAAAAAAGCAAATTTTTCGTTCCCACAAACGGCAAATCTATTATTACGCATTTACAATTTTTGTGACTCGCTAAGGTCAACCTGCACATAAAATTAAAATTTCTGTTGGTAAAAGGCAAATGAAAGGTATTATACGCGAATCGAGATATGCCCCCTCGTGTTATTTATAAATAAATGGCCTTTTATTCAGCTAAATAGTTAACACTTAACGCTCCGTACAAGAGATAAACGTTGCAAAAAAAAAACTAAACTCGTCACAGTAATACTATAAAAGATGCATTCCGATCTTTCTGCGAGTGCGGATCAGAATTTTAAAATCGATTAATGAATAATTCAAATCGACATTTTCGCGTAGAAGAACAAATTAGCGAACGTCCAGCGTATACTGAACGACTCGTTATTTATAACGAAAAGCGTGTTGGGCGCCAAAAAGGTGAATTTTCCGAAATCATTGTAGGGTGGGTATGACCTAAAATAATTAATTGAATGTATAAGAATCGATTAAATAAGTCTCTTAGCAATAAATACAGCCCAACCTAAGGAAGAAACGTTTCTAAAACAGTGGGAGTAGAACGGAGGCGTCTGATCTCGACCGTTAACTTACGAAAAATTATTTATAAATTAATAATAATAATAATTCTCGTCGGTGGATTTAAAAAGAGACGTCCCACGGGCAATTTCACAAAACGTTCATCAGGTGAGGAAATCGATTATTTTTACCGCGCGAATTATATGGCCCTCATACAAACAATTCGGTTCGGTTAATGAACGACTGAAAAATTGCATAAAATGGGTCAGTTGTCGGTATATCATAACGACGATTTAAAAATTAAATCGCGAAATGGTTGTCGGTCAATGACATTATTGACCTCCAAATGTATTCGCGATTTAACCTTTTACGCCCACGCTAAAACATCTGTCGTTTTGGTTAAGACGAAAGTGGAGCAAATCTTCTTAGCTTGTGGGTGGATAAAGAACAATAATTTGTCCTCTCCCCCTCTTCTTGTGTAGAGGGCTTTTTCCTGTATGTACATCAAATATTCCATTTCAAACCGGGAAACCACTACTCCAAAAGAGAATCCACTCAAAACCCTGATTAGATTTGAATTATTAATGGTTAAAGTTAGGGGGCCGAAGGCTCTTTTAAATATATATTTACTTAGTTGGCGCTTTTGATGGTGTAACATTTTAAATTTTCAGTACCATAAGAAAAAGAGGATCGTGGCCAGGGTGCAGTGCCACAGCATCAAGAATCAATGTCCTGTTCCCACGTGTGACGATCCAGTAGTACTTCCAGGAAGATGCTGTAAGACTTGTCCGGGAGATATAAGTAAGTACCGTTAATGATATTAGTTTTTTATCGACGTTTATGAAAGATTTAAGCCCATGGTTTAATTTTTTGACAAAGAAATTAAATTTATTGTTTAATGGCAGGCACCTGAGGATACTCCTTACAAAAAAAATTTTAAAAATAATTTTTCATCATCATTTTTATTGGAGATTTCATATTTGCACATTAAGTATATATTAATTATATAAACCAATTTAAAATAATCAAAAACTGAGATCATTCATTCACCTATTTCACGACTCACCCACGTTGGGCGCCATCTTAATTAAAAAAAAAGTTTTCAAACGATTTTATATGCAAATATCCATTTATATCCGACATAAGCAGTTACATTTTCTTAAACAAAAAAGAAAAAATTAAGATCGTATCGCACCGAATCAGAAACCTGACGGCAGTGGTCCGAAGTAACAAAAAAAATCGGGCAAAAAAAAACGACAAACCGTTGACACGAAGTAGAAATATATGAGCCGTAAAGTGATATCGGGTAAGATCGGAATTCGTTCAAAATGTCTCTCAAAACCCCGCTTTCTCGGAAACAAAAAGTAACTAATTTCACCGACGGCTTCGGAATTCTACACGTCTACCGATTGAAGATAAATCCATCCCCGGGCACCGGAGCGTGGTTTTATCGGGTTCGATCGCGTTTTTATCGGGTCAAGTATCGACCATAAAATTGTTATATTTTTTTATTATTTACTGGTGTCGCCCCTTTTTCCATTCAGATGTAAGTAGGGTTTCTTCAAGGCAATTCCGCTAGTTTTTGAGAGATAAACAAACTAATGCAATCAATGATAAAGAAAGCAAAAAACTATTTCGTTCTTCCAGGGAGTTGAACTCCTTGAATTATAAATTGTTTAACAAACTTGTTTCCAAAAACCTCCAAGAAAATCTTTTTCATATGATCCTATTGCAATTCAATCAATGAAAAAAACATTCTCTTCTTCCAGGTAGTTGAACCTCAGATTGTCAACAAATCCGCTTTTCACTGTCCAGACAAAAAGCTTTATTTTTTCATAACTCCTAAAAAACTTAAAAATATTTCAAAATCCTTAGTCCGACCCTGTAGCGTATCAAAAATTCCTTCCTTGACAACTAACAGATAAACAACGCTTTAACTGTCACTTGTCAATGTTCTATGGCGCATGTAGCATTTGTAGACAGGGTCGCACTAAGATATTTTTTCAACGTAAAATTTATTATTTAAATTGATGTCTTTATCATTGCACAGGACTATTTAAATCATTAGTGAATTAAATTGCATAAAGTTGTACACCATTGAAAGCGCAAATATTATTAACTTTTACCCAAAGAATTCCTTTCACAGACAATAATTGTTCAAAAAAAAAACGCAGTTGATTTATTACCGAGAAAAATTCGCGAACTATTTCTAACATGTCATTCTTATGGTCGATTAAATTAGAAATTCTTATTTTATTTGCCATAACTTATATAGAGTGCTCCTTAAGTGCGTTTAACGTTAACGTTAAATACGTTTTTAATGGTTAGGTGGAAGAACAGATCATTGGTTTCTCTGTAAACAAATGACGTTATTTATAATCACTAAACTACCTTAATTATTATTAATGCAGAAATACTCATCATTTATCAGGCCTTAATGAGTTTAATTCGTTTTATAACTCCCTATTGGCATGGTGTCCCCCATTAGGTCAAGAAATAAATATTATAAAGGACAAGTAATTTTATAATTGCGGTTTTACGCGTAAGTCGTGTTTCAATATTGCTTACGTAAGTTTTGCATTTTTTTTTTGATGAGCGTCAAACTGACTTTTACGTGATCCCACATACATAACATTAGGAAAAATCGTTACATATGCAAAAGGCAAGAGGTATATAACTGCTTGGTAAATTACAGATATATCTGTGGTTGTGTTTAGGTATAGAAGGGTGTATAATTAAAATATTATTAACTGATGAAATGCTGTTAGACGTTCGCAGTCATTTTCGAGGATTTTATATCAGGAATTTTCGGATTTCCAGCACTAAAGAAATATTATTCAGGTTTTTTAATTCTCAAAGAACTAGTGCCCTTCAACTTTTAAATACTTTCTAGAGGAATTATTCTAAGATTTCAAATGTTTTATTCCAAGCATTTGAAAATTTTATACCGTTTTTCATTTTTATTCCAGGCGTTCAAAGTAAATTTTCAATATATTCCAGGCAATATTCAATTTTCTAAGAATTTTAGGATTTTTTCAGGAATTTAAAGCCATTTTCAATATTATTTTAAGCATTTTAAAAATTTTTCTCAGGCGCTTGAAGCAAAGCTCAAATTTTAGACTTAAAAATCCATTGGATCTAGGTCAGGACTTCTAGGCAATTAATTCCACTTTGTGGTTCTTGCTATCATCAGGTAAAATTAAAACGTAGAACTACAACTGCCTGGAAAAAAGTAATTAATTTAGTTTCTCCACGCAGTTTTTGATTCCTGCCGCTAACAAATTAACCACAAGGTTTTCGGCGAAAATTAATTAATTTTGGTTTTTTTAACTAATTTTTCTCAAAATTCAAGTTTTGATTTTTGCCCAGATATTTGAGCCAATTCCTATAAATCACTGCAAAAAACCCATGAAAGAAAATATTAATCTTTTCCAAGCATCTATTTTTGATTTTTGCCACATGGAAAAATTGAAAGTTACCTCAACAATAAATAGGCCGTGAAATTAATTAATTTTGTTTTTTTTAAAACTGCCTGGAACAATCTAATTAATTTTATTTTCGATGTTAGATCTAATATTGAATCTTACGTCTATTTTTAATTCCTGCTGCCTGAAAATCATTGAAACTTACTTTAACTCTAATTAACAACGCTATTAACTATTTAACCTGATCCAAAAAGAATTTTCCTTAACTAATTAACATCCAGTCGAATGTAAGTTATTGAATAACGATAGTGCGGCATATGCCCGAAGGAGGTGGGCGAAAAAAGAAAATGATCGCCACCCACAAAACAGATGGCGCCACTTGTTGTTGTTCTCTTTGTCTATAAAAAATCTTCCGTAACAATCCACCTACGAAACGTTATACCTCCGCTGCACGCAACTATAATATTATTATTGTCTGATGTGCCAGATGAAGATTTCTTCGGGCGAGCATGGGCGTACGAAGAAAAAGAAAAAACTTACTTTTACTTGTACGGGCATAAGTTAATTAAGCAATGCCTTAATCCCTCTCCTTCCCTACCGAATCGTTGCATTATATATACAGTGTGGTGACTTTAATTGGAATAAATTCAGTTAAAACTAATCAAAATTGATCTCGCAAAATTCCTGAGACCCGTAGATTTTTGTTTATTTTTTTTTCACATTTCTAGATAGTTTTTGTATTTTTTCACCTACAGGGGGGGTCCAAATTAACCCAAACTTTTTTTTTTCAAATGGAAAGACACTTTTTTTAAACTCTTATTGAAAAGAGCCCTTTTTCCTGATTAAATTGCTCTATTTACTTTTGTAATTATTGGCGTGTTTGTTTATTTTATTGGTATCGAGACATTTCCTGAGATTGTTGTAGTGTCACTGTTAAAGTGAATTTCAAACAGTTGCTAAATAAGTTAACTTATATTGAAAAAATGCCTTATTTATCCGAATCCCACAAGATTGAAATCTTAATGATGATTGATTATGGGGACAGAAGTCGTACTCAGCTAGAGGTTGTCCACTTATTCAGGCAGAAATATCCAGATTTGCCACCTATTAACCAAGGTACGGTTAGTAAAATCGAAAGCAGATTTCGAGAAGTTGAGCACGTGAGGGATGTTTCAAGACAAAGGTCTTCTAAAATCGATGAAAATTAAATGTATTGTTAGCGATGGAAGAAAATCCGGTAACTGCAGTCAAAAGAGTATCTCGCGAAAACTCTATTCATCATAAATTTGTGTTAAAAATTTTAAAAAATGCAAACAAACGACCTTATAAAATACAACCCGTTCAAGAGTTATTGGAAGACGATCCAGATCGCAGAGTTCAGTTCTGTGAATTAATGATGAACGCCATTGACGAAAATCGCATATCTTCGGAGTGGATACTTTTTTCTGATGAGGCCACATTCACCCTAAATGGCCATGTTAATAAGCAGAACTGTCGCTACTGGTCTGACGAGAATCCACACTGGGTAAGGGAAACTAATACAAAATATCCCCAGAAAACTAATGTTTGGGCTGGCATAATCGGCAGGCAAGTTATAGGGCCCATATTCTTCAATGATACTTTAACTGGGGAAAGATATCTAGAATTTCTTGAACATGAACTAGTTCCAGTCTTATGTGCCTTATATCCGAGTCAGTTCGATCCAGATTTGTATGATAAAAGAATCTGGATGTAACAAGATGGTGCTCCCCCACATTATGCCCGTAATGTACGCCAGTATTTAGATGACAATTTTTCAAACAGATAGATTGGTAGAAGGGGTGCAATCGAGTGGCCGGCACGTTCTCCCGATCTCACCCCACTTGATTTTTTTCTGTGGGGACATTTGAAAAGTCAAATTTATATGAACAAACCAGGACGAACTCAAAGAACGTATTAGGCAAGAAATCCGACAAATATCTCCAGAGGGGTTAGGAAATGTCAGAAACGAATTTTATTATCTTCTTGGGCTTTGCCAACAAATAAATGGTGCTCATTTTGAGCATCCTATACATTGAACGCAACTTTTAATAATTTAATGTTTTTTTTTTCGTTTAGATACTCTAATAGACCTTTAGATAATCACAAAAGTAATTAGGGCAATTTAATCAAGAAAAGGGCTCTTTTCAATGAGAGTTTAAAAAAAGTGGCTTTCCATTTGAAAAAAAAAGGTTGGGGTTAATTTGGACTCCCCCTGTAGGTGAAAAAATACAAAACAAAAACTATCTTGAAATGTGAAAAGAAATAAACAAAAATCTACGGGTCTCAGGAATTTTGCGAGATAAATGTTGATTAGTTTTAACTGAATTTATTCCAGTTAAAGTCACCACACTGTATATAGACCACGAAGGAATGCGTTGCGCTAAATTAAAACATTATATACAATACGAGAATGCAATAATTTATATTTCTTAGCAATAAATAGTTTCTGGTTTATGAGGCGTTTGGCATTATTGCCGATTATTTTAAGAACAATTTTATTGCGATGTTACAAAATTGCAAATGGAAATCGTTATGGCGGCGCCAGTGACCACGTAACTTATAATTCCTATATGTATAGAACCGTCATCGTATTTGCTTCATAATGCTTGGAATATATTCACATTTACCTCAACTGCCTGAAAAAATTGTGATGTTAAAAAATTGCAAATTGGCGCCTACAGGATTGAATTTAATAACCTTAAGAGAATTAACAGGGATTAGATGTGACGCTCTTTATCTCGAATTAAACATTCGAGTCAAATTAACATTTCTAGGGATGAAAATCACAACACGCAAACAAAAATCAACGTTTATTAATTAATAATTGGATCGTTAATTTTGTTGACGGCTTAATTTTTTTCTGTGTGTTGTTATTGTTCCGCTTATTTTGCAATTTTAGGCGCCACCACATGATACTCGTCTATTATTTTTAGGCGCCAAGAGGCAACTTGATTATTATGTAAAATTACACAATATAGGGAAGTCATATTAATTTTCTGCTTATATTTATAAGCAGAAAATTAGCCTGAATATGTGTAGAACGTTCATGGAGTTTAACAAAACTAAAGAGAGGCTGCGCGCTGTCCTTGGAAAATTAACTAATTAATTATTAAATATAAAACTCTCATCCATTCTGTGCAAATAGACCAATAGACAAAACTGCGCACAGTCACGGCCATAATAAATGGCTACAGCTCTAGCTAGAACATCTTCAAGCCTAAGATCCAATATATCAGTCTAAACATGATTATATTTAAATAAGAAACACTAAAAATCTTCAAAAGCAATTTCACACTACGCAAATTAAAACAAATTCTACGTCATAATTATAAAAATGAAAAAGTAGAACTCAACAACATCACCATCGAACCCCATAACCACCAGAGTGGTTATGGGGTTCGATTTTTGATTTTAGACCTGATGATGGTCCAGTCAGAGCGAAACACGTATTTATTATATGTTGTGAGACCGTAACTGTATGCTTTTTTTAATTTTTTTTAAATTCATTATTAGAAACCCAGTATAAAAATTAAATCTTTTCAGGATTTTAAACTCTTTATTGATTCCTATTGCCTAAAAAAATTACACATTACACTTATACCTGAACCGATTGGAAGGAATTTATGAATTTTGCTTTTTCTTCAGATAGTTAAATTTGGGTGAGTGGTTACCCTGGAATTTTCAATACAGATCCTTTTATATTGCCCACCTGTTTCAGCTTTTTTTGAAAAATATACAGGGTGCTGATATATTAAGTTTTTCCCCCAAAAACATTTGACCCTCCCACTATTTATTTAGACAACACCTAGCATGTAAGCAACCCAAAGGAATAACAAGGAAATAAACAAACAAAGATCCCATTATTAAGCATTTATATAATCCAAGTTAATTTAATATCACCGGCGCCGTTACATAAGCATTTTTCGAACGAATAATTCGTCGTCTAGACGCGATGATGAAAACGTCTGAAGAATTCCAGTAAATTTTTTTTGACGCAAATAGTTCCCCAATACTACTACTACTACTGAAAACGATCTCTATTTATAGTAAACATTTCAAAATAAAACAGTATTAACAACAATGCCCAATATTAAAAATAGAACAAACTGGCGCCCGATGTAATTCAAAACAAACCTATAAATATACGTATTTGGCTCATACAACTATGAAAAATTTTAATATCGCGAATTCAGTGAGAGAGGGAGACGTCTGAATTGAATCGCATGTTGATTTTAAAAATTCACGAAAACCGCGGGTGTTGTGCGAAAATATGTGAATTGTCACGTATTTACTCCAATTTTTGTCCTTATTGAAGATTCACTGACAAATTAAAGAATCCTCCTAAATTGATCTAATTAATGTAATTTTAAAACTACGTATTAAGCACCTAAGTTTTATTTTTCAAAAACTACACGGCAAACACTTGACATATAAATGGAATTAATATGTTCGTAATGTTCTTACAATATTGGGCAAACATGTAACGGCATAAAATGTAAACAAATGCTCGTCTTATCTACATAATATATCGGGATCGTGCTCTCCTCATCGCGGCTCCCTGGCACCATCTTATTTAGAAATAGAATTACACCTTATCGGTCATCATATCGGGATCATTTTCAGGTGTAATTAAGTTGAATTTTTCTCTTAATCCTGTGTGGGTTTTAGGGATTATGGAAATTTTTGAATGAGATTATTGTAAGCGTTTGTTTGTTAGTTTTCTTACCTTGATTGTCTGGCATAAATAAATAACTTTCTTTTCCAGACAGTTCAATTAATTCCAAATAAAAATTGGCATTTGCTTTAAATGTCCTGTGTTGGTTTAGTCCAGGCAATTGAGTTAATTTTTGTACCATTAAAAAGATAAAAATTTCTCCGATAAACTGCCTTGAATAAATTAATAATTTTTTTATACGTTATTTTAGAAACCTAGTTTAGTTGTTTTGAGTTTTAAGGATTACGTTGGATGTGGGATCCAGTAAAATCCAAGTCTTTTAAATCTTTCTTTCGGTATCCCTTGATGATTCCCTTAAGTGTCTAGTTTTTCAGAATATATAGGTACTGATGTGCAAACACAAGATTTTATCCAACAAGATAATTCAATAAAAATAAATAAATTCTTTCAGGCTTTTGAGACTTTTTGTTTCTATTGAAAAAAAAAGTTAATTATTTTTATTTTCAAGACAGTACAACTAATTTCTCTCTTATTACCAATACAACTCAATAAAAAAAATCTATGTTTTAAAAAAAAATCCTTGAAACCTCAAAATCCTAAAGCAACTCCAAAATAGATATATATCTATTCCAGACTAGGCAAAGGCACTATCCAAATGAATTTCTGAAAAATAAAAACACTTACGCTCACGAGACTTCCAGAGAATCGGTTACTCACGAAATCTCTAAATTATCCAGAAAAAAACCGTGCCCTCCGTATTCCAGACTTGGGAAAGGTCATTTCTCTTCACTAAAGGTAAATCTTGTGTGGTCTGGCCTAGCGCCGGTATTTATAGACGAAAAATGTTGCAGAGGCGTTGTCTTTTTGCGAGAGACAGACACGCCCGTCTGCTAACGTCTTAGTGGAACACAACGTACGCAATATTATTATTATTATTATACATCATCACGGAATGCGCTAGGCGTATTTTCTTATAGCTATTGTGCCACTTACGACAGTCTGGAGTGATGTATTGGGAAATGGGTGGCCCGCGCCAACAACAAACCTTACGTCTGTTGAGTTTTTTTTTTGTCACCATTCGTTACAATACAATATTGGAGCGCAATGACGTTTTAATTCTTGTACTCCACTGTAAGATGTCATTGGCTTTGCACCCCACGTCTGAAAGTTTTTTTTTCATCTTCGTTGGAATGCTGCATTGATTATCGAGTGCAGACTTTGACTTGGAAATAAAATCCTTCTTAATAGCACGTTTGCCATCTCTCACGGTTTGCTATTTTATAGGTTAATACTGGGAATTTCACAAATAATCAGTTTTCTGGAGAGTAAGTTTAAGTAACCCAGTCTGGACTCTCCAAATTGTTTAGTTCGAATACTAATGATACAGCCTTAGAGTAATTAGTATAATTTGCAAAAAAAATTGGAAGAATCCGAGGTTGTAGTTGTCTGGAATAGTGAACATTTTCAAACTGCCTGCACGAAAAAAGTTCAAAGAGAGGAAACTTCTATAGCTTAACTTTTGATAACAATGACTGGGTTAGACAAAGACCTTGAAGTAATAATTAGTATAAATTGAAAAAAAAATTTTTTTGATTAATGGATCCAGGTTTTCAACTGCCTGAAATAATGAAACTTTTTTAACTGCCTGGACGAAAAAATAATTAACTTTTGTAATAAGAGTTTAACAAAGTCAGTATGGAAACTCTAAATCCTTTAGTTTAATTAATATCGTTAAATGATCAATATAGTCAACGGTTTTGGAATACCCAATATAAAGAGTTTCAGTTGCCTGAAATACTAAAAATTTTCCAACTGCCTGACGAAAAAAGTCCTACTGTTTAGGTTTAAGTAATATTGATAAATGATTAAGTCAGTTAAAGGTTTTGGAATAATCAGTATAAATTAAAAAAAAAATTCTTGTCATATTCCCGGGACATTTCTGGCCTTCAACTGCACGGAATAGCGATTTGCCAGACAATTTTGGTTAAAAGATTGCCTGGACAATCCAGGATATTTATTACCTGGAAAAATAACAATTTTTCAACTGCTTGGTCGAAAAAATAAGTTGGATTACAATGATGAATCGCTGAGGCAATCAAAAGCCTTGGAGAATCCGAAAATATTCTCGGCGTAGAATTGAATAAAAAATGCTCAGAAAGCAGTTGCAAAAAATACAATACCAAATTTCAGGCGCTGCACATATAAAAGGTAAAATGTATATAAAACTCGTGTAAACCGAAGACGATTGAACGCACCGTCGTCGACAGTCTCACCTTGCGGGCGCCAGTGAGCCGTCCTCAAACACATTTATCAGGCAACCAACCTGTCGGCAAACTCATCGACTATGCCAAAACCGATTAATGTATGCACGTATTACCTGCAAATCTGATTAGTTTGCACTGTAAACAAACGAAAAACCATTTGGTTCCCATACAGTTTGTTTACGTTCGTGTAGTTTTCGAGTCGAAAGGTTAAATGTGGCACCCGCGATGTGAATCGTTTGACCGAATTAGGCGAAAACGGGCGGACCATTAAATATTCTCGATTTTGTATTGATGATGACCCCACACACAAATATATATACACGGGTTGGGCGCCAACAAGTCACGATTTATTAATTATATTTTTTGTTGTGATACGCGTTTAATGTAAGTTTATCTGCTAGCGGAGGCCGCTAAATAGCTTTTCAAACTTTTGCATAGGCGTAATCCTTCGGCTGAATATTTTTCTTACCCACCAGTTTTATTTTAACGTTTAACCGCGACATTGTTTGGTACTAGCAAAACGAATATTCTTTTTCACATTTAAATTAGCCAAACAAGAAACATCATCTACTTTAGTCATATTTAGGCGGCAACTGCTAAATAATTCCATCCATAACCATTAGGCATCAGAATAATTTAACAATAATTCAACACTGGCTTAAAATCTAAACCGAAACCTCCGGACCACTTTACGGTTCATTTGCATTTTAAATGGTTGTCTGCATAGATAAACCTCGCGTCCTATCGATTCAATATTAAACGTTTAATTACTATCGGACGCCCACAATAATTCTTCAGTGACTCCTACTAATATTTTTTTTCTTTTGATTCGTTTCAGGTCCCGACACGGTACAAGACATCGTCCCACAGAACGTCGCGGAAGTCGAGGAAAAAAATGGCAAACGTAAGTTTACTATATTTTAAATTACTAAGTGTTTTATCTATGATCATACAAGCAAGAATTGTAAAGAGAAATGTAGTGCAAACATGCCTCTTGGCCACTATCAAATAAAAAGTCCAATCTTTGGTCGGCCTGGTTTGCAACATTTGTAGTGCATACTCTGCTCAATTCAATGCTTTTTATTTCATGCAAATGATTCGTCTAGCTTTTGAAATATTCGATTCTAAAATGAACGCTTACCCTGACAATCAAACATGCTTTTTAGACATTTTTTCTTAAATTATTGACCGAACTGATTTGGATTTTGGAAGTCAAAAATTGTTTGAATTGTGTTAGAGCTAGATACTCAAAAATACGGAATCTGAAAAACTAGAAGGGGTTTAATCTTATCTCAAAAATACGGGGATAGATTTATTTATTGTCCACGTACTTTCACGCGTGAGAAAGAATAAAAATATTCAATAAACTTATAAAGAACCTCTAATTTTCCTGAAACGTGGAAGAATTCTTCACTTTATCATAGTTGCTTTCCAAAATGTTGTATTTTTCCAAGTACTGTCTGACGTGGAAAACGATGAAAATAAGGAATAAATATATAAAGAAAAGGCCTCTACTTTTTCTATTTTATTATCTTTAAGTTTCTCCTTCTCTCACAAAAATAAAAGAAAAAAAAATTCCAGATTACGCCGCTCTACTTACTGGAAGATCCTCCTTGGTGCTCAAAAACGAATTCGTCAAACCCATCGGGGACTTGAACAAGAATAACGTGGTGGCCACCGGAAGGTTTAGCATGCACAAAAGAAACTTGTACTACTCCTTTTATATATCAGAGAATGCCGCCAGGCCTCAATCCCTACAATTCATCGATAACCAAGGAAACATCCTGGAGGAATTCACTCTGTCACACGCAGGAGGTTACGTGAACAGCCTCTACCAAAACGCCTCGAGAAAAGTCTGCGGTGTATGGAGACGACTGGCCAAAGACTACCGGAAACTGCTCAAACAAGAAAAAATGTATGCGGTTCTAGTGTGGGGCACCAAAGATCCAGCGGAGTTCACCCTAAGCGGTCTCATAACTAAAAACTCCGCCCTACAGACCGAACTCTTAAGCGCTTTACTGGAACCCTCTCCAGGTTGCGACTCCAATTCGATGGCTGGTGCAGGTGGTACTGCCATAGTATCCCTGTCCACAACAGTGACCCCTTCGATCAACGTAGCCATTATGTTCAACGGTCTGTTTATGCCATCAGAACTAGAGAACGTACCGATAAACATCACGCTATCGATGGACGATCGCAGACAAGTGGTGCTGCAAGAAATCGCTAAAGTAACGAAACCCGCCATCGATGTGAACGTCGTCAACGTAAGTGCGACAATAACTCAGGCACACTTACGTTATTTAACTAGAGGGCGTGTGTTGTTAAGTGTGTCATCCGTCACGAAACCAGAAGCACTCAGGCTAAGTGGTAACATTATTACCAAGGCGTCGTGTGAAATATTCCAGTCCACTTTATCGTCGTCAAATGGAGCGAATCCAGACAGCGTATCTGGCATGGCCTGGCTCTATCTGAACAATGCCGGATCGTTGATTTACAACATCCAGATTGACAAGCTGCCCCCCAAAGAGAACCCACCCATGATCACCCTGATCGACACTGGTAGCAAAAAGAAAACCGAATTGGAGAGTTTGATCCCTTACTTCCACGGCGACGGTTGGGCCAACGGAACTCTAGACAAACTGACTCCCAGAGTGCTGGAGCCCTTGTATGCAGGCGATTTGGCCATCAACGTGGCCACCACGAGCGACAACAGTTTGATCAAAGGCAAACTGACCGCCAAACCAGTGGATGAAGCTCGCGATGCCCCAGCCCCGGTACTTTTAAAGAGGGAGTACTCTAACTTGTCCACCGCCACCGTTGGATTGGCTTGGATTTCTGTTGATAACGAGTGTCATCTGCATTACGACGTTTCCATCACAGGTAAACCCCATTTCTCTCTTATTGTTATTTAACAAATATAATAACATTTTGCTTCCAGGCATTGGAGACCGTAAAATGGAACTGTGGATGGAGATGTACCCGTTCATTGCTCCAGGTGCACCGTTCATCAATAAGGAGTTGGAATCGTTCCAAGGGAATTCGGTCGAGGGCTCTCCGGTCGAAGTGTTGTCCAGAGAGGAGCTTATTAAGCTGGAGACTGGTGTGAACTTTTTGAAAGTGAAAGATGCGTCTACCAAGGTGGTACTTCTAATGGCGACAGTAACCAAGGTAAGCATAGTTTGATGCGGGATTTAGGTCAAATGGTTTTCAATAAATGATCTTGCTCTACAGTTTAATTACCGAACAGATATGACTGAAATTTTGTCAGGGTTTATCAAAAATGTTTAAAAATAAAAAAAAAATACTACTTTCATGAAGACTATTGTCCGATTGACTAAACAAGCAAGGAAATAATTCTCAATAAAATATTTCCTTTCAGGTGTCGATTCCTCCGCCATGTAGACCATACACCACATCACCGGACAACAGTATCCCGGATCTCTACGATCACCCCCAAGTGGTTTCCACCGGTGAATGCTTCTTCGAGGAGAAATTCTACAAAAACGAAGAGATCTGGGTGTCCTCGAAAAACGCCTGCCAGATGTGCTTTTGCCAAAACGGAGCTGCCAAATGCGACTTCATGACTTGCCCCGAAGTCAACTGTACCGATGGTAAAATGATCACCGTCGAAGGCGAGTGTTGCTCGGTCTGTGTCAACAATTCCATCCCCCCTAGGGACCAAAAATGCTCCTGGAATGGAAAGTGAGTTACCCCAAAAATCTCTTCATCCAGAATTCTTGTAACACATTTTCTCTTTGCCTCCAGGTCATATCTTCCGAGTGTAAAGTTCCATCCGTTCCTTATCCCGACCGGTTTCGACTTGTGCACCGAATGCTACTGCGACCCAAGTGATTTGCAGATCAAGTGCAGCCGCCTGGACGACAACGAGAAGCTCTGCTGCAACAAGAACAACTGCAACAATAAATTCAACATCAACGACCCACTCTCTGATGACTTTATCTCCCCGGATATTCCGGATTACTCCGTCAAGCACCAGGGCAGCGAGTACTCGAAGAAAAAGGAGAATTTCGCCGCTAAGATCCTGGAGGAAGGCGGCTGCAAGAACCCCAGTAACCCAAAGAAACCATTTGCCAACGGAACCGAGTATCATCCCTATATCGATTCTTTAGGGGAGTATAAGTGTGTCACTTGTAAGTGTCAGAATGGCACGCCCAACTGTAGCAGGCAACACTGCGACGCTCAGACCTGCAAAAAGATCCAGGACATCAAAAGGCGAAAAGAGAAATTCAATCAGTCGGACTTTTGTTGTTCCCCGAAGGATTGCAGGAAGTTACGACATAAAAAGAAACACACAAGTTAAATAAACAGGAAGAGGACAGAGAGAAGTTTAATGGAACTTCGGACCTTGTTGAGGTTCAGGTTACCTTTTTACCAAAGAAGACTGAGACAGTTGCGTAGTCAAGTGAGACAAAGAGCTGTCATAGACTTGATGATACGTAGTTTTCTTTATTGATTATTATTGCACAGATTGTTAATTGTTTAAAAGATCAGGCTGTCGAGTCGTTTTTCAATTAATCGACTGCAAGATAATTTAATTTATTTGACACTTGTAAATTATTCCATAGTTTTTAAAAGGGAGTTTCTACTGGCTAGATACTCACTTGTGAGTTCTTGCTTATCAATAAACGTTGCACGCAAATGCTCCTCCTAATTTATATGAAATGTATAAAGGAGGACGTTAAGGTGGGTTTATTGATACGTTTTAACTCTCCAATACTCATTAGAGAAGAAGGCTGATAGAAACGTAGGGAAAGCACCAAGAAAGCATAATTATTGTATAATATTTATACTTTTATTTATTTTTATTTGTTGCCTTGACAAATCCGTGAAATTCGTTTCGGTTTAGGTGCTCTCCCTCTAAGTCGTTTTCGATGTTGTGTTTACTTAATTTTAAGTAGGACATATCAAGTTTTTTCGGTGCCATGGTAAAGTGTAGAGAAAAAAGGGACTTTTTTACAGGTACTTAAGCGGGCTTTTGGCTATTTTAGGTTTACGAATCCAAAGTGCGAGTTTTAGCGCGGAATCTAGTCGTTTTTTCGTTGTAGTTTATCGGAACTTAATTTCACCCCACAAAAGTGATATGATAAAAATTGGGAATAATATTCCAAAATGCCGGATTTTGCAAGCAAATGGTCACTTTGTTTTTAAACGGAATATCCAGTTGATACCATTTTAAAACAACTTCGTAATTTTTTTGTGTCCTCAGGACATTTCAAATGGTTTTTTTTTGCTTTCTGGTTTAGTTAATTCATTTTTTTAGAATCAAAATGTCATATTTTATCTCTTTCAGGCACTTGGAATTATTTTAAATTCATTTGCACTCTCTATATCGTCTTATTTAATTTTTTTAATCTTTCTTTTTAATTTAATTTTTGAGTTTTTCAATTGTTTCCTAAAGCAGAAATATTCAAAAAAATTACAATGTTTGTTCTTGGATCTTTTAATCCAATTGCCTGTATACTCATTTCGAGTTGAACCAGATGCGATATTAAATCAAATATCAAAACATAACCACTTGCTTGCACTACTGGCGGCACTTCCCGAGGGGCCCTCGGTATTTGCTTGTAATTTTCACTTATTTAACATAAATATAATTAAAATTTCTTAAAATGATAATATAGCATTTATTGTATACATACTTAACATGTTAAAAATAATTCGGAATCTCCATTGCAATATTTCAGTATTTTGCTAAATTATTAATAGCATAGAATTAAACATAAAGAATAAAACAAACAACGTGTGAATGTGATCTTTTTGCGTGTAAAAATTTATTAGTTTATTGTAAATAATTTCCACATAAGTTGTAATATATTAGTTAGTTTTTAATATATGGGCCACAATATTGCATTTGATTTAAAAGAAAAAAAATTATTAAAAAAAAACTTATTTAATAATGGCGTTAGTAATATTTTGTAAATATTTATCGACATGTTATTAGCAAATGCAGTATAACAGTAAAGCTATGTTTAAATCTTGTACCTGCTTTAGGTCGTAAAATATAATATGCTTTATTAGTACCTACTTTTTTGTGTTTTTTTTAATGGTTTCCCTTCCCCTAAATATATAAGAAAAATTTCGTTGCATTTCTAAGAGCACTAAAATAATTATCTTAGCAGCTATTTTCATGGGTCAATCGTAAATTTATCATAGCAGTGATTTTTGTGGTTACCAGTGAAATAAACCATGGATATATTACCATGTTTATCTCAATAGATTCTGATTTCCGATAGATTTTGTTTCAGAAATCGTAATAGTTAATACAAATTCTCTTAAAGGCATGGAAATTATAAGTTTTTTATTTCAACAGTGTTTTTAAAGGTTCGTCGATACGGTACCAGAAAAGTTGTTTTGGTCTCTAAAATGGGTCAAAATAATAAAATTCGCGTAATAAATAAAAAATGCATTTTTTACTCCCTGATCATCCTGAAAGCGATCATTCCAGCAGTCAATTTCTAATTCACTAATCATCAACAACAATTCATAAATTAATAAATAAATTTTTTTTTCATATTTAAAGTAATTTATTTGCCTTCAATTATAACTTAGAATGATTTCTCGAATACTCCAGTGCTTCTTTCAGAACCTGCAAAGTACCATCGATATTCTCAGGGGTGGCGTTGTACCCCATAATTCCAATTCGAAACACTTTTCCTGCGGTAGGTCCTAATCCGCCACTAATTTCCATTCGATAACTAAAAATAGAGCACAAAGAATTTGTTTTTTTGACTTTTTGGTGCATGCACCAAGCAATCTCCAAATATACTTTTTCATGGCATAAGCGAGGACATTTTTCCAGTCAACATCCTTTGGCACATTCACAGTAGTAACCGAAGGCAATCTATGGTGCTCCTCTTCCACATAGAATTCCAATCCTAATTTCTCTAGTCCCCTGTACAACCTTTGAGCACAAGTTTGATGCCTTTTTATCGTATTTTCCAGCTGCTCTTCGACCAATATGGCGATACCTTCCCTTAGGCCATATAAGAGGTTGGCACAAGTCGTATGGTGATACCTGGAACAAAAACTTGTAGGGAAACCAATGACAATCCTCCATACTTACACTCTAGACAAATCTTTACTGAAGCAGTTCCATTGCTGCCCTAAAAGGGTCATATCCAAGTAGTAAGACTGTATTGGAGTTTTTCGATTAAAAATCACTTTCCTGAAACTAAACCTTTGCGAAATCTATAAAATTTTATTAAAGGGCTTACTGGGCTCTTTCATTAAATGATATGGGGGTTAATCCAGGTGGTACCCCAATGATTTTCTGGCAACCAGTGTAGACAACATCTATGTTCCAGAGATCCATGTAGAGCGGCACCGACCCCAGTGACGCTACTGTGTCTACAGCCAATAAGCAATTATATCTGCAAATAAGATGATCTAACATCTGTTGATGTAGCAGCAGTCCTACATACCTTCTCGTTATTTCTCCAATGCCCTCAACGTCCTGATAAATCCCAGTGGAACTTTCACCTTGGACCACAAAGAGCAACTTTGGTCTAAAACGGCTTACGGCAGAATCTATCTCTATCAAACTCACCGGGCGGTTAAGTTCTTTTTTTAATATTTCCACCTGTACACCTATTAGAAAAAAATATAGAGATGAGATCACTCGAGGATATGAGGGATTTTTACTGATATTACCGTGTCTTTTGGCCATATCGCTTGCACGCTCCCCCCAAATGCCACCAATTAAAATGAGCATTTTATCAGCTGGTTCTAGTAAGTTACAAATAACGGCCTCCATGCCGGAGTGTCCAGAGGAACTGAGGGCCAAAGTGAGGTTGCTCCTCGTTTGAAAAAGGTACCGCATACCTATTTTGATATCATCCATAATCTGCACAAATTAAATTGTATTTTTTTTTTTAAATTTTGATGATGCTACTAGCTGAAAATTTAAAAGATAAGTATATTTTATTTTTAATTTAATTTAATTTTACTTTAATTACCTTGATGACGGTAGCAGATATAACTACCGAAACATTGGTTCAAATTAGGTATTTTTTAAAAAGTAGAATTTCTCGAATAGTCAGAATTAATTATTATTGCTTTTTTGAGAACACTTTAAAGCTAAAGATTCAACTTATAATATGTAGTGAAGAAGTAGTGATTCTTACTGTGTGTTTTGCTCACAAATCACCTTACCTGAAATAATTCCGTATGCATATGGCCCAACACTGGTTGCGATAATGCTTGTAACACCCTGGGGCAAGCGTTGGATGGTCCAGGGCCCATGAGCAGCTTGTGCGAAACCACTAATGGGTTTTTCAGTTCCACCGGTGGAGGAATCGTTTGATTTTCCATGTTAATAGTCTAAAGTATTACCACTGAATGAGATTCCGAATGAAAGTTACGTGATACGCGTACGAAGAAAACATACATACGAGGGAGTTTGCTAAGGGGGTTCAAACGGGTTCTATTTAGTTTAAAATAAAATAAAACACCTGTTTTTTTATTGTTTTTCGAATGTATTTTGGGATTTATATTATATTTAATAATAATGTATATGTTTTATGGGTGTTTTAGGCATCAATATAAGGTGGGAATAATTTGAAGTGCCCTCGTATGTAACATCTGTTATCTTATTCAACCGGTTATCGCCTAATGTTATGAATATTTATTGACTAACAAGTCGCTTTTTTAAGAAATGTATTTTATCATGGGCGAGTACAAAAGGTTTATTTAATTTATTATTAATATAACGTTTTTTCCCGTTCGTTAGGTTTTAATTAAAACAATCAAAAATAGTTAAATAATTCATTTACACAGTTCACTACGTAAAGACGATCATTCACGACTACTCGGGAGATTTATTTATTTACAACTATTGATATTTCGCGCCAATATTCTTAATCGTACTTTATTGAGCTGACAACTATGCGGTCTCTTATATACTCGGCAGAACGCTGTCTCGGAAGATTCACGCCAACCTTCGAAATGTCGTGCGTTGTGTGACTTTTGTCATTCTGGAATGACATCAAGTGGTTTCTCAGTGTCTACAGTATGTCACAATATACAGGGTGTCTCACGACGAATAGACGCGATCGATATCTCAGAAACTAATTTTTCAAAAATGTTAAAAATTTGGCAACATGGCACAGTCGATGGGGGTCACACAACTAAAATATTTTGACAGTTGTGACGTTTCCGGTTATACCGGAAGTAGGTGTCAACTTCGTTATTTTTAATGGAACACCCTGTATATTTTACATTTTTGGCTTCCACGTGAAATTCTAGGTATATTTTGTGTATAATATCCTATACCTAAATGTAACTGTTTTTGACATAGTTTTAATTTCATGTGAAAAGCTATGTTCATAAGCCCTAACGTAATTACCAATTACTTCCTTTTAGTAGCCTTATGTTTTTAGTTTTCTTTTAGTAACCTTCAATGTATGCCATAAATTCTCTATAGGGTTTAGGTCTGGCGATTGAGATGGCCAGACCATTACATTTATTTTTTCATCGGATAGCCACCTCTTAACAAAATGAGAAGCATGTTTTGGATCGTTGTCATGCTGAAATATGGCTGTTACTGGCATGACTTCATCCATATAAGGCACTAAATGTGTTTGTACATGAAACGATCAATTTTGCCCACTATTCTTACTATATGGGTCCCATTCCACGAGCCGAGAAACATCCCCATACAAGAATATTTCCCCCTTCATGTTTAACTTTGTTCACTGGGGCGTCTGACGTACATCACTCCATCAGTCCTGAATAAATTATATTTAGATTCATCACTAAATACGACTTTCTTCCAATCAGCTACAGACCAGTGGACATGAGATTGGGCAAAGTGAAAACGAGCCTTGACGTTCTTCTTTGAGAGTAACGGTTTTTTGGCGGGGCGACGAGCAGGTAAGTTGGCATCAAGTAATTTTCTCGTTACGGTACTGGAACTGAGGTTTACTCCTCCACCCTCTTTTAATTACAAAAAAGTATTTTCTTTGGAAATTCGTAGCAGCTGCCTATCCATCCTCAAATTTGATTTTCTGGGTCTACCAGGAATGGGCGCCGGTGCAGTTGTTCCAGTAAGGCGAAATTTTTTGCAAACTCTGGATACGGTTAACCTGTGAAGCCGTAAGCTTCTCGCAATGTTACTCTGCCATTTTCGTAATGCTCCACAATAATTTTTCTTACATCACCAGAGACGGTTTTTGACCGACCCATTTTAAATTAATTCTGAGATTCAAAAATAACAACTTTACAGCAGGTAAATCGATATTGAAACAAGAATGTTGCTATATTTATGCACAATACTGTACATATATACATTTACCTATACATATTTAATGTAGAAGTAAATGAAGAGTTAAAATTTGGTAAAATATAAAGGGCGTTCCATTTGACAGAACTTACTTGAAAATGAAAACTTTGCTATTGAGACACTCTGTACATTTACCAATACTGTCAACAAAATTAATATTTCCAAAAAACACGTTTTATCTTAACTTTTTTCATATTATATACGGGGGCGAAAAAAAATTTTTTGGGACACCCTGTATATATATATTTTTATTCATTTATAAAATCTCACTTAAACAACAGATGCATAATTAAATTAAATAATAATTTAATAACCAACAATAACATAAAATAAATAAATAATGAATTTAACGATTATAATTTATAGATAAGAGTAATTGGAGTATATTAGAAGTAATTTGATTTAAAAATCTCAAGACGGATCGTGAAACAGAGTAGGGATATTTGTTGACAAACTTTTGTGTGTAAACTATTGACAATATATCCCTTAATAAATATATACAATATTGAAAGACAACGACGAGAAATTACCTATGTATATATAGGCATGGGATTTAAATATTCCTTAACATATGTATATAATATATTGCCGAAATCTCAAGTAACATATCATATATTTTATTATCGTTAAATATATGTTTATTCGACGATTTTTCAGTAAATTTTTAATTTTGACATAATTATCACCACCGTATATTGTCAAAGCATATTTATTAACCAGGTTACAAAAAAGAGTAAATGTCGGTATTTAAAAAAATTGACACGGGATTTACATATCTAATTTTGAAACTCGATTACCATACCTCAAACATTTTATAAAATGATCCTATAGATGTCACTATTAAGTATACGATATACCTTTCAAGCACGTATATAACTTATAGTTTTATAAGGAAATATCATACACAAGAACGTTTATCGGGTTCTTTTCGGTTTAACGGTTTATCGTAAATATTTTTTAGTAAAAAAAGTTCAACAAATTTTATTTTTTAAATTCTTGCTTAGTTTTGAGGATATTTGTATTCTTCAGTTTTTTTTAATTTGTATATCTTATTTGGTATAATTTTTGTTTCAGACACGTTAATGCATTTAGTATTTCTTTGTGTACGATAATCCTTAATTAAACTATGAGATATATAAATGTATGAAAAGTTAATCGTATCCTAAATAGCGTCACATATGTGGTAACGAAATCATTTAATCACATATGTAGCATAGTGATCCAGTGTAAGTCCTTTGTTAATTTTTTTAAATGCCGGAATTGACTTTATACGGTTGATATAAAAATATATTTAATGATAATAATATATGATGTGTTGCTTGAGTTTAGGCCCTCTGTATATACCATTTAATTTATTTTAATCTTAAATATTAATATATTAAAGAACAAACGTTATAAGGAGAAAAAATCCTATCTAAAATGGAAAAACTTTAAAAAGACGCTATCTTAGTTAAAAGTTTATTCGCGTAACGTTAAGGTTCGGACGCCATCCTGATCCTGGCGGACTCCCGTGACTTATTGTGGATTTCGGCGGTCCTCAACGTTATTCCAAAGATATCCTCGTGGTATCTATTTTGATCCTGAAATTAATTCGTACGTAAAAACCGAATTGAAAATCTAAGTAACTGACCCTTAGAGATAAAAGGAATGATTGGACCTCGGCTTGAGACATTCCACCGTAAGTTTGAATGATTTTCTTTAGAGTCTGATACACGTGCTCGGCCATAGTACAGTCGCCACATACGTAAAAATGTCCCTCCTGGATCACCAACAGTTTATAGATTTCAGCTGCCTCTTTTATGGCCAAATCTTGAATGTAAGTCTAAAATTAACGAGTTTATTTAAATAAAAAAATATATATATATAATATACAAATTACTTTTGGTACATTGGGCTCTCTAGACAAAGCCAGAAATACTCTATCTAGCACCTTGTTGTTAACCATATCATGTTTTTCTTCCCTGTACAGGTCCATTTCCTTAGTGCGACAACCGAAGAATAACCAAATTTTTCCAATTTTATGGTTGGATTTCAGCTGGGCGTACCTAAGGTATGATTTAATCGAGTAAATTAATTTATTCTATATAAAGTACTGACCTATGTTGCCAAAATGCCCTGAAAGGTGCTACTCCAGTGCCAGGCCCGACCAGGATAATGGGCTTCTGTAAATCGTTGGGCAAGTAAAAATTTGGGGCACTGTAAATAAAGGAGCGAATTTTTCATCAAAATCGGACTTTTTGTTACTAGAAATTACCTTCTGATAAATAGGAAAACATCCTGACCAACTTCGATATCTTGCAAATAGTTCGAGCATACTCCGTAATGGGCAGGACCATCTCCACCTACACAAAAAAATTATCATCCATTAACCGATGCAATTCAACTATTCACGTAGGATAATTCTAAAAGGGCAACTGGCATCGGAAACATTTTATTACAGTATAGAACATAATATAACGGAAAACCAATTTTTTGGTGGTATCATTTACCACCTAAATTAAACTAGTATCCAGATGGTCCACCTCTATTATTAATAATACTTTGGCATCGCCTAGGCATACTTAAAATTAAATTATTAATTAATTCTTGGGGCAACTCCTCCAAAACATGTGTCACAGCAAGACGAAGCTCCAGAGCGCTTTGAAAAAAGTCAAATCGTTGAAGAAGTCGCCTTTTTAACCAATCCCAAACATGCTCAATTGGATTAAGGTCCGGTGAGGTAGAGGGCCAGGGTAGAAGATTGATTTGATTTTCCTCAATTAGGGGCATTATCTTGTTGCAACAACGAATTTCGACCCTTTTCGCGTAATTATGGAATAATTACAGGCAGTAGTATATTATCCCTATAACTTATTCCAGTCATTGTATTTTCCACAAAAATGAGGTTCGTTTTTCCGTCAAGTCTAATGCCACCCCAAAACATTAGTGATCCACCCGGGCATGACGCAAACGACTTTCATTTCCTTCCTCTCTTCAGACACGAATTCTACCAGAATCAGGATAAAATGAAAATCGAGACTCATCCGTAAAAAGAACTGTGGCCCATCTTTCTTGATTCCAATTAACATGTTCTTGGTACCACGTTAACGTTGCACCTCGATTTCCTAAAGTTAACCGAGGAACCTTTAAGGGTCTTCTGGCATGAAGTCCTCTCTCATGCAAACGGTTTCTAATAGTTTGACTTGAAACCTCGACGTTATGCACTCGTGAGAGCTGCTGAGTCAAAACAGAGGCTGCCGTGGAATTTTTTTGAGCTTGCAAAGTTATAAAACGGTCTTAAGCAGGACGGTGTGGTAACTCGCGACGGGCCTTGATTTAGCCGTTCTCTAACATCATTTGTCTCTCTATATCTTGTCCACAGACGGTTAATTACACTGGGAAATGTATCCAAAGCTCTTGCAAAGGTCTCTTTGACTTGTTCCTGCCTCAAGCATTTCCTCTCGAGTTAAATGTCGTCTTTCCATTTTTATTGAATAAAAACTAAATCACAATTGTTCGGTTGGAACCACAGAAAATGCGATATTGCGTTAGAATTTAAAAATTATAATGCGTTATTTGGACAAAATGTGCAAGTATAGCAAAAAACGCTGTTCTAGCATGATTTTTTGTACCCAAATATTTATTTTACTTCCTTAGTATCTTAATATTAAAGGTAGTATCTATTCCGTATAAAAATATAAATATATAAAAATTTATAAGGCGAAAAAAACTATTTTTCTAAGTGCTCCTTAGACAATTTTCATGTGTATATATATACCTAATCTTTTAAAGTAATAACAATAATAATAATTATTAAGCCGCTTTTACGTACCTTGTGTATTATAAACCACCACTGCGACGGTCAAATGCACTTCATTGGGATACAAAAGTGGACTGGAAGAGATTGAATAGAACCTTGGTTGAAGAACGGTTAATTGAGCTACTAGGAGAGGAGCGCAGGGATTCACCGAGGGAAACTCCTCCAGTACTTCTGCGAGGTTCGGGAAGTTCCAGTGACGCCAGTCTTCGTAAGCTGACGGATCCTATGTAAGGAGAATGGCAAGTTAAGTGGTGCCAAAAGATGGAAGAATTAAGTGTTACCGTTGCAAGAAGGTTTAGTTGCTTCTGGTCGTGCTCGTCTGTAGCAATGCTGGCGAAATGCTGCAACAAATTAGGAGACGGAGGGGTGGTTATGTCCAGGAAACGGGAGAACATGTCCCGTAAGGAGCACGATGGTAATCTCTCGTGTGGTTTCCAGTTTTTCACAACTCCTATCAAAAAAAATACTTTGATGCTGAGCGTTTATGGTTGCAAGGGCTTACCATTGGATGTATGGGTTTCTTTTAAAATTTGCAGTTCTAGCGGCTGATCAGGATCGGCCACACCTTTGACTCTGTTAAGTATGGTTTCCACCAGTTCTTTACGGTTTACAGGGAACACTCCTAAATGGTCTCCTGGCTTGTACAACATGGAGTTTTTCAGTTGGAGCAACAGTGTTGCTTTGGATGCCGTCTCGCTTAGGAGGTTGATACGTCTCAGCAGCTGCGTCGATGTAACCTTAACAAAAATATTATTTTAATTTAATATTAAAAGAATATATGCAGTCGCTACAATTACCTTTTTATTATGACACTTAGATAAGGCACTTGCAGTGTCATCCTTCTTAGATTCAATCAATCGAACGTTCTGTTGGGTCAAAGATTCACTTTGTAAACTTATGGTGGCCTCGAGGAATGTATCGTCATCGTCTAGACAAAACGCCTCGCAAGAAAGCTAAGAAATATTGTTGTTTTTAAAATTTCATAATTTCTAGGGAGGTCAAGTTTACTTTAAACACTTGAGGTGCCCATTTCATGAACGCCTGTTCTTGGCCGCACATTTCATCTCCGGATGCGAGTTTGATCAGACGCTCGCCCCCCAGCTCGCCGAGTAGATTGTCCACGTATTTACCGAAGGCGCAGAAATTCGGGTAAGCGCTTGATCCCAGAGCAAAAACGGCGAATCTGTAGGGAAAAATCGGGATCAGAAAGTGAAGAGTTTGAAATGGTTATTGGATTGTAGCGTTGAGGTTAATGCATGCATAATCAGACAGTAGGATTGTGTGAGACAGATAAATGAATCTGCAACTCAACAGCCTGGAATTGAAAAAATGGATTTCTGGCTTAATTGCCTAGAATAATGAAATATTTGGACTGTTTTAATTTCAAAAATTACTCAGTGGTTCCAGTGACTAAAATAATAAAATAACTTAATAATTGATAAATTCATTCCAGACAGTTCAACCGTGAATTTGTTTCTAGATTCCAGGCAGTTGAATCACGGATTCGTGTCTAAATTTCAGTTTATTGAGTTGTCCCCATGCAGTGATTTTTTAATTCCAGACAGTCTAATTATTTCATTATTTCAAGCAATTAGACAAGGAATCCATTTTTCAATTCCAGGCAGTTCAATTGTGAATTCGTTTCTTAATTCCAGGCACTTGAAACACCGAGTCTGTTATTCAACTGCCTGGAATTGAGAAATGAATTCACGGTTTTTCCACTTTGAATGAATAAATGAATCCGTAACTATGTAATAACTGTTTTTGAAGGTGGTAGACAATGGTACAGTGAAAACATCTTGTCGAACTTGCATTGTCTTATTTATTTAATGTAACACGACGTTTCGGTTGGTAAGTATCTCCAACCGTTATCAACTGATCAGTTTACACTTGATAACGGTTGGAGATACTTACCAACCGAAACGTCGTGTTACATTAAATAAATAAGACAATGCAAGTTCGACAAGATGTTTTCTATGTAATAACTAAACAGATATTTACGTACGCCCTACCTTACGTTACTTAGTGGCCCAAAAGTGTCTTCCAGTAACGGCTCACTGATCGACGAAGAACCACCCCGAAGGGAATTCAGTCGATCCAATTTTCTGTTCACCGATCCAAGTTCACTCTGACTGTTAGCTTTTATAAAGGATTTCGAGGTAGCCATGCTGTTAAAATATAGCGTTAGTACACCACACATGCAAAATAAAATGTTAAAAGGGCCTTTATTCCTTTTTTTATCGACATAATATGGCAACATCGCTTGAATTGAGAATTGATAGATGATTGAGTGATCGTGATTTAACCAGATGAGTAAATTGCTATTCATGCATTAAAACTTAGTTAATTTCAAAACACATGGCAACCCTGCTTAAGAATCGGGCGGACTCGTTGCGGTTCGTGAGTAATCGAGAAAGCGTTGTTGTCATATGAGGCAAAAAGTAGTAATATATTTTTGGAAAGGTAATAAAATATTCGAGACTTTTAAGTAATTATAATTTTTGAAACCTTAAATATAAGAAGAGTATTAATCACTACTTTTAGCCTTACTTCTTGCTTGCCATGTTTAGTTAAAAGTAAAGTACAGGTTATTACCTCAGTCGCTCCGGATCGCCGTTAATGATGCCGTTCTCGCTGATTTTTAGAGTGTAAAGGTTATTTGCAAATTCCTGTAATAAAATTGGTCTCATTCAAGTTTTTCTATGAATATGGAGATTTTATGTATTACTTTGGAACTTGCCTTGAGAAAGCTTTACGATAAAAGTGATTTATATTATAATAACATTGATTTGCGTTAAGACAAAAAAACTTTGAGCGGAAGTAAATTAATAAAACTTTACATATAACCATTAAAAACTTGCTTTATTCATATTTGGGTGTTCGCGGGCATTTTCCATTATTAAGTTTTAATCTGGTTTTGAACAAGTTAAGTCCCTGCCAATGCCTCTGGAAAAGCACGTCGAATCACTGGAAATGGGGTTAATTCCCCAACATTTTAAAAATATTAACTGGAAAAAACCGGAGAGATAAAATTATTTTTTTATGTGGCATTAAAGTATAAAACTTTCGGAATTAAAGTGAAATTCGAATTCGTATTGGTAAAAATGCAATTTTAGCAAAATACATTGCAACAATATTGCTCCGCGACCGAAGATCCTTAGGGAAATGTCCAACTTTAATAAATCTCTCTAGATGCTGCATTATTTCTTATTAGATTTAAAGTTTTCTGCATTACAAACGTTCGCAGAATAAATGCAACTTTTACTTAAAATCATCACTGACTTTTATGTATTTCTCCTACCTCTCCATTTTCGGGCGGATCTCCATTACCAAAAGTGGAAGTAACGACAAGCAATAACGCCTCGTGTTCTATACTGGAAATGTCATAATCGGCCATACAATATACTTGTGCGTTAAAGGCGTGTCCGAATATTTCTCCCAATTTTTTGGCATACCCCTCAGATTTTCCAGTTTCTGTGGCATAAAGTACAGTAGCTTTAATTCTTCTGGATAAAGCTCGTCCGAAGAGTTTTGACGTAAATTTGACCGCCCTAAAATATATTATTTTATTAACAAGTCTGATATGACCAGTAAGAGCTTACCTAGCGATCTGTTTAAAGTGAAACTTTCGTTTTGGTTTGTTGCTCTTTCCAGATTCTCGTCCTTTTTTCCAGACGTGACATTTCCAGGCTGGATCCTAGAATAAGCAGTTTTATATAAGTATTTTCTTGGGTAGTTTTGAAAGTGATTTCTTCATTCTGTAAGGCATAACTTTAATGGATATGATATGCAATTTTTTATTTATATCAGAAGTATATCACATTTTCTTGGATATTGTTCAGAAGAGGACGGAAGGTCCAAAGCAGCCTTTTTGAAAAATGGGATTATGGAGAAAGTTTGGTTTTCAAGGTGAACATTCATTTTGGAGTTCTATATTTAGAAAACTACTGGAAATATTTTTATGAAATAAATTTTAGTTTATTAAGAATAGTATTCTGTAGAAAGCTTCTTAATAGTGTAAAAGGATCCAGGCAAAAAGAAGTAAAAGTCAAAGCTCAGTCAAAATTTTCTCCATGATGTAAAAGAATCCAAGCAAAATTTTAGGAATTATTCACCTTTTTCAGGAGTGTGGTCCAAAAACAACGGTTGCTCTTTAAAATGGCCATTCACTTTGGAGTACTATATGTAGAAAAGTAGTAAAAATATCCTTATGAAATATATTGTAGAGTATTCAAAGGAGTTTTTTGTTGAAATGTTCTTAATAGAGTTTAAAAATCGAGATAAAACTTTAGAAGTTAGCTGTCTCTTCCAGGAGTGACGTCCAAAAACAACGTTTGCTCTTTAAACTGAACACTCACTTTAAAGTTCTATATCTAGAAAACTATTGGGAATATTCGCCAAAAAAGGTTACAACGAAAATATGGGGGTGTCGATCGCAGCGATCAAAATATTGGGCAATACCGCATATCAATAAGAGGGAAAAAATCGTATTTTCCATTAATTAGTCAGTGTATTAATATGGCCACTCAGAATGCATGGTATTTGCACAGATTTGATTGGGGGCGAACTCGATCAATTAGCATTCAGAAGAGCCGTAGCCGTTGAACTATTAGAAACACACAAGGTCTTGAATAGACGTGGGGCCTCAAGGGAGTTACAAAGAACATTCTCGACATGATCGAATTGATCATATGGTGGTCTACCAAACCAACCAAAGAAAGTGTGGAGTTTGCCGCAAGAAGGCTAATTTTCAATGTGAAAAATGCGATATTGAACTGCAGCCCAAGGACTGTTTCCGTCAATTTCACACTATTTCCAAAATTACTTTATTTGTAATAATATTGTTTAAGTCAATAAATTTTTTTTCAACGTTGTTTTACTCTTTTAGACATGTATATACCTACGGTCCTTTTAAAAGGACCCCCTTTATTTAAAAAAACTGTTATTTAATTTTTTTTTTTAAACATTTTGCCCCAGCTATTTGCACCATTGTAAACTCACATAATGGGTTTTAACGTGATTTTTCAGAAAAAAATAATTCAGGGTTATATGGGTTAAACACGCTTTAGTGGAGAAGCACAAACATACTCTTACTCGACAATATATTAATACATACACGATACTCTTTTAATTTCATATTTCGTTCTTCCAAAAATCAAAATTCTTTTCAGATTTAATAAATCGTCACCATCGACCAGTAATAAATCCACAAAAACCAAAACAGATGCAGATCTTTTCGCGATATTTACTCTCGGTCGAAACGCATTTGTTTCCGGATATTGGACGCGAAATTGGAACGCGTTTTCTATTGTTTTTTTGCGTACAGGGCTCCGAACATCAATTTGGTGAGTGAAAAACTAATTTGGTTATCTGTCAAAATATCCCTGGCAAAGAAAAATAGTTTCGACATAGATACGACACGTTTTCTTTTATTTTAAAAATCTCACTAAACAAACAAAACGATTTTCAACATATGCGAGGATGTAAAAAAAAAATAAATCACCTATATGGCACTCGTAAGGCAATTCCTGCCCGAAAAACTCCCACTGAAGCATAAAAATATACAACCTGCACGACTTGGCTCAGATTATAAAAAGCACTTGTGCCATTTTCCAGGTTTACACAGAGTAAACTTTTGTCTCCCTTGAAATACAAAAAAATAAAACGTTACCTCTCTATCGATTTATTTACCTGATATTCATAGGAGGGCTTTAAATAATATAAGGCCATCTCTTGGTGAAATACCGGGGTGGCGGATCCGGATAGGGGCGGCACGATCCAGACCCAATCGGCCGGACAACCGTTTCTCAATCTCACCTCGTTTTCCAGATGTTTCATGAAGGATTCGGATGCGGTGTGATGGTCCACAATAGTCACCCCTTTTTCCTGGAAACTGTGAAGAACTGCCAAATTACACTCCACCATCGCTTTGTCTTTCCAGAGGGTTACTGGGGTACGTGTATCTAAGCCCATATTGAGTGCTATAGTCTGAAAAAACAATAAATATTCCAACATTGCTAAGAAATTAATAGCGGGACACTCAAGAGATTTATTAATTAATTTGAAGCTCCGGCTATTAAGTAATAAGACGTGAGGCGAATGTAATTTACCCCAAGAACGATCTCTTGTCCCTTTGTCAATTAATTGTTAACGTAGAGAATTACTTACCTCTAACATATTTAAACGTTGAGTATCACATAAGTTTCTGCAACCAATTTCTGTGCTCATGTACCATCCGTTAAATGGGGCCGCTGTAAACTGGATACCACCACAGTCGAACATCATACTGGAAACCGCCGGTAAGGCAAACCATCTTAAGCCCAAGTTTTCGAACCAGTTTAAGCTGGAAAAAATTACAATATTCCAGAAAAATCAAGTAATCCCAAAACAGTTTAGTTTCTACCGATTAAATAAAGTTTACTAGGCATTTTTGGTTAAATTTTTGTTTGAGAATTCACGTCCTTCATCGACTTGTATAATATAGAGTTAACTGCGAATAATTAAATTTCAATACTCAACTGCTGTTTCGTCATCATATGCTTGTAGTAATTATAATTATTAACTTTAATTTTCTCTTAATCAATACTTAGTGATACTTTAACTTCAATTTAATTGTTTACTTGTATTTAATATTTATGCATTCAAAAATACGCGTTTTACTAATAACTTATTTTACTTTACATAATTTGCCTTACATCTTTTCTTTTTCCCACCTTTTGTATATTCATGAACTATACATGTCTTTCGAGAAGGTCGTGCTAAGCTGTGAATTGAGAAGCAGCAATTCCGGCATTGACCGAAAACCGATTTGATTGATAAGTATCGACACTGTTTTTACGCGCGTATTTTTCGGTACGTGACCTACTGCACCCATCCCCAAAATATCCAGGGTAAGTTACTTTATTTACTAAGTTACTCTCTCTTTACGTTTACGAATCAGCAGGTGAGAGGTGTAGATTACCGGTTAAATTCGAATATTGAGTCAGTGAAACTGGGTTTTACTTAATTCCCTCGGGATATACATATTTCGAAGGAGTTAGCCCATTTTAACTGCAGTATAAGATAAATTGATGCAATAAAGAGTAACTGCTGTAGCTATAAACTAACATAACTCTGGTTTCAAAAACTCTTCAACTTTCTACTTTTTGAAGGTAAAAAATTGAACCTTGTGGGATAAGTGCTTAAACAAATTGTAAGTTTTGAAAAAAACCTCATATCTCAACACTAGTAAAAAAGTTTTTTTTTAAATAGTAAATGCTTTCTGTATTACACATGCTCCTTTAAAAATTCTTCGTTTTTCCAAAAGGAAAATTTAACTAGAAACTTTTCAAGCCCAATTATTTGAGAATTTACTTCCCCTATCGACTTGTATAGCATCGTACATAATAAAATAATTAAACAGCGTCACTAGTAACTGAAATTACTAATTTATTCACCTTGGATGCGTCAATGGAACCTCCAAGACGTACTCCTTAGGCAAATCAAAATAATCCGGATCATGTCCATTAGCGGAAACGACTATCGGTAAAATATCCCATCGTGTCCCTTTGCCTCTCCATCCAATTTTCTGGCATACCTCAGTGAATTCCACATTCAATGGATCACCTAAATTATCATTTTAAAATATAATTTTATTAATAAATATCTTACGTACCAACCACCGAGCCGTCACATTGCTTATACCCAGCGTAGCTGATCAATTGCGGATTCCACACTCTAAAGTCATGTTTATCGTCAGTTCTTTGAGGGAAAATCGTTATTGCTGATCTAAAAATCCAAGCAAACAGTCTTTATATGAATAGTAAAAGCCATAAATATCTTCTACGTTAATACCAAACAGACGCTCCCATTAAACGCCTAGGCATACATATTCCCGTGTGATAATAAATCTAAAGCAGTCCTTATCGACTTTGCCAGAGCCTCATAGGGCTTTGCTACACTCATAATCAGATATATTAAACAAATATTGCTTGGTAATGGTCTATTAGGATTTGCATAACATGTGGTTCAGTTTCGAAGTGCCCGATATTGGTTATCGACCTTTAAAAGATGTTTTTCTTAGAAAGAGTAAAATCGGAATTTATATCACGAGTCCTTTTATAAGAAAATTTAAGTGTATATGTTAGTCTTAAAGGTAATTAATGATAATTGAAGCAACAACTTTTGATACTTTTAATGGCCTTAGAAAAATTTGAAACTGTTGAGTTGATTATGAGTTTCCTTAGAAAAAAGTTATTACAAGTTTCACTATGTAGGTACAAGTTTAAGCAAAATTTTTAATAAAATCCAAGCACTATTTAGAAAATGAAACGATGATATAGAAAAATATGGAAAAATCGAATTCCTGTTTATATATTCTTGTCTCAATCTGAAAATTAGAAGAGAATAAGAATAAAATGATATTTTCGGATATAAATGTTTAGAAAAATCTAAATATTTCAATAAATCTTAAAAAGAATGAGTTTATTGAAGCTTAGTATCTAAACCCATGAATTTCTCTAAAAAAAATCATAATAAGCCTATACAGATGCATATAAGTTTTAGAGGTATTCAATGACCATTTGAACACTTTGAAAACATCTTGATACTATCAAAGACTTGACAAAGATCTAAATTGAGTGATTAAGTTCAATATTTATACACGCTCACCTAATATTGCCTTTGTTTGTACTATACTTAATGTGGTTACACAATGCCTCAAACATCCCGCTGGTGGTGGTGACGTAACGACAGTCAAATACCTGAAATAAATACAGAAACGTGTGTATGTTGATATAAATTGCTTTATTGTGTAAACGTGAGGGAAGTCTGATGAAGTTTAGAGGCGTAATTCCTCTAGAGAAAGCGATATTGTAACTTTGTATGTGTCGGAACAATTGAAAAGGGGTTCGAGTTTAGTTAATCAATAAACCTATATAAGATTTTAATTAGAAAGGATCGGGTTTATACGTTATATATTATGTATTACTTATATAGTAAAAGGCATAATTTTAAATAGGTCAGAAGTTGCTAAATAATATAACAGAACTCGGTGAAAACAATGGGAGGCTCTAATGAGTTCGCCGTGAGGCATTCAACTTTTGTTTATTTTCAAAAATTCCAGAAAGCGTTTTTGTGGGTTTTACGGCTTTTAACATTCAACTGAACCTTATTAAAGACGTATTTCGCCAATAGTTCGTGGGTTCGCGTTTACCAGCGAAAGCTCTTATTTTTTTGTCATTTATGCTATTAAAAAAATTACCTGCAATCGCCCTTGCCAATAAAAAGGCGATTGGCTTTAAAATCCTTTTAACACGTTAAACTTTCTTGATTGCCCTGAAATTGAAATATGTTTCTCTCGTACTTGTGTTACGTGATTTAATAAAAATGCCCCAGAAAGGGAGAGAGAGATGCTTAGGTTTATAGCAGGAGTAATTTAAAACTCATTCCTGACGTGATTTTTGGTGGGAAATTAATATGCTGTTCATGACTTTATTAATGATTTTTCTTCATCGTTTCGTAATTGAATTCATGCCAAATCTGAAACATTCAATTTTCCTACACGATCCTCAAAAAAAGGAAAAAACCATAAAATTTCAAGAAATTTTTTTGACCCTACAACATAATTTTTAATTCCTAATTGAATTTTTCTTAAAGGAACCCATTTATTTATTTTTCTGATTCAGCTGACACTTATCATTATATTTAGTTAACATTTTAAACAAGGTCAATCGCGATCGTTAGGACTTTGTTAATTTTTGGATCGCATTTCATTTATTTACTTCTGCCTAAATATTTTTAAATTAGAATTTTTCTTACGGAATATGACCCACTGGATACGGAAATTATGATTCAATAAATTTTGTCAAATTCTTTATCTGTATTTCATTTCATTGGTGTATTTCTGCCCGTGTTAATGAGGAAAGTTAAATATTGAATTTTTACCGCTTGGAATTGAGAGACTTTACTGTAGATGCCTGGAAGAGATAAAAAATACTTTAAACTGCATAATAAAAATTAAAAAATTCTTACATGCAGTTGAAAATTTAATCTAGTCGTCTGAAAGTAAAAAACGACTAATATTTAGTAAATTTCCATACTAAACTAAGCAACACCTGATTTTCCTTTACCTTTAACTCCATTTGCTTCATACATTGTGAAACTTTGCTTAAGTTATATTATCATCCCATTCTAACAGTTCTGAATCCTTATATATACCACCGGTAGAAACAAAGAGCGACGTATGCAATAATGGAAACTTTGTTGTTGTGTGCAGCTCAGTTTCCTTTTACATGCTAATTAACAAAGAGTTGGCAAGAGGTGCTAGTAAAATAGTGCTTTTTTTAACATAGAAACGTCACTTAACGAGGTTAAATTAAGTTCCAAACATGCAATAAAAAGAAACCCTTGCCCTAAATCCTTTGGCTTTCAACATCAATCAACTTCTAAGGAATGCGAAAAGCGCTTTAAAAGTAGTAAAAGGCCTTAAGAATAAGATAAATAGCTTAGGGACTTTTAGGTAAGAGTCCAAAAAATCCATAAAAGTCCAAATTGTCTTCGAATTATAATTATCATAATCAAAGTCTCTCTACTTCAATTATAACTTACATAATTACAAATTGGTAGCATTAAAACGAATGCTGAACAGTTTCTTTAAATGGATGGTGTCTAAAGCCAAATTGCCTTTTTCGCTCTAATACTTGTCACACGAGCTCGCCTGACCCAAATTAGTTCTAATGGGATTTTTATCGCTCCCTAAAACCGAAAAACTCCACTTACTGGTACCGAAAATGGCCACGAATTAGCAGTTTCAGGATTTCACCAATTTAAAGTTAAATCTCTGTTTTTTTTTCATATACATATATAACAATTTATCCATCAAGTGGCTTTTATGTCCCATGCCGTACAAATACTTTGTTATGTCCATCCGCGTGCTTTGGGAATGTGAATGAATAAAATCGATCTTACAGTGGCCATTTCCACGGCTATTCAATTTCCAGAAACATCCTATCAAATTGATGTTGGAACATTATTGTGGGGGGCAAGTGATCTTTATATTGCATGCAGAAATAAATGGACTTTGTGTGAGGAAAAAAGTTTGGCCATTTGGACAGTATGTGTTAGTATATAATATGTTTTTTTAGGAAGAAAAAATTGATTAATAGAGCGTAAGAAGTGAGTTTATTACAACCTACGAGATCTTGGGTAGTAAATACTATTAGAAACAGAACTTTTCAAAAAATTAAAGAAAAATTTAGCCAATTGTGCTTTGAAAAACAGCATGCGTAAAAATCTGGATCTCTTATATAGAGTTTTCCAAACCCAAGTAATAAAATGTCATTCATGTCCACTAAAGGTATGCAAAAAAAACTCTTTAAAGGCGTAACCTTTTAAACAAATGGCGTCCTTAGTAAAATTGTATCCTTAAAGCAAGAGACGTGAATGGGATATTTCAATTTGCCTTTCTTGCGGAGCTTTATAAATAGATTTACTCGGTAATCTTTAAAAGAAAAATTAAATTATGCATTATATGGAGACCGGTAGAGACTCTACATTCAGTGTTATCTGAGGCATAAAAACCACTTATATATCACTAAATTATACGTTAGTCTTAACCAAAAAGTGACGTACTTCCTAAACTAAACGAAACTCCGCCTTGTTCAATTATTTAAAGTAAGTGCCTTTCGGAGAAACCCGGAATATAGAGAACAAGATAAATAATCTTAATTATTGTCATATATACATATGAGTAAACGTAGTAAAAAGAATATTTAAGTCGCACTCTACGAGTTGCTACAAAATTGTACTCAACAAACTGGTCTTTTCTCAACTGGTCTCTCTAATAACAAGCCCTTTAAAATATAAAACTTTTGATTATATTATTATTAATAACAGAAAAAAAAATCGTACCTGTAGCTTGGACCACTGTATACGTCCAATACATCTGACCGAGTTTCTCCAGGCTAATTTAGCCCCGTAAATGAGCTCAGTTTCTGTCAGCTGATAAGTGCCAGTCGTCGTCACTTCCTTGTGCACTTGCTCCCATCGCGATAAGTGTGCGGGACTCTGGGCCCTGGAATCAAAACAAAACCGGCGAGAGGTTCGTCACACTCTTGTCGTTTATCCACTATTGTTATGTTAACTCAACAGCATAGAGGTGTTTGTTTCAAAGACACGGAGATTTTAAATATATTAAACTGTACATTATGAGTGTACAAAAATAGTTGTTTTATTAACACCTTTGATCTTTGGATGATTTGGGTTTTATATAAAGTGATAAAGATAGAGAAGTTTCAAATGTTTTGGGATTAAAGGTTCTCACTGAAATTAGCGCGAAGACATGTCAATCCTTTAAGGTTAATAAGATTGAAACGCTGTAGTGATATACAGATTTAGCTCAATAAAATATTTATTTTTAAAGTGATTTAGAAGTAGTGACAGTATGTTTCTTAAAATTAAATATTTGTCTTAGCAACGATTTATTTACCAGTGAAGAAGCAGCTTTTCCTTCTTAAAAATTAACACGAAGTTTTTGATATTAAGCGTTCCTTTTTTGGGATTTTAATTTTAAAACTCTAAACATACATACGCACAAGCGAGTTAATTTCATTTTTCTTACCCTGTTTTTTTATTTTGAGGAAATAACCTAAAAATGCCCAGGCATGCAAAGGCGAAAAAATGCCCTTCATTCCTCACTCGCGGTTAGAAAAATACAGCAGTGCATTATTTCAAAAAACTATGCCAACAACAATGCCATTAAAGCTTAACGGCGAAATTAAACTGGAAAACTATTTTCTCTCAACAAAAAGGAAACTTTGTAGGGTTCGCGTTCGATTAAAATACACGATGCGCTTATTCTTTATGCAACATAATGTTGTATGTATATTTTATTTATGTATGTATAGTATATGTATTCTGTATTTCTAATTATTTCTCTGTATTTTAAAATAGTCTTCAATTGGAACTAAATATTGTTGGTAATGCAACTTTAAATAACACAAAATTACTAGAAACTGTAAATCCCATGAAATTTTCATTATTTATTCTTATCAGCATAGCAAAATCGTAAATATAACAAGTTTACACCCGAACCTAATTACAAAAGCAACGTAATCAGCGGTTACGCTTAATTCATTTAGAAAATATTGGGTAATTACACAGCCAGAGGCGTTTGTATGCAAATGAAAATATTCGGAATTTAATCTTCACTTTACTTGAGACAGGTAATAAAAGATAACAAGATAAAAAGGGACAAAATGCGGGATAAAAACCGGTCTACATGTTGGGCACAGACCGTTTTAAATTTGCATGTAAATTTCCTCTTAAGAGAGCTTTTAATTCAGAAAATCCAACCATATTGTATATGTCATGAAGGTCAAAATCATAGCATCGTTACCAACATTATGAAATTATTATAAAATTGATCTTCTATCTTAAAATAGGCAGTTTTTAATGGCACTCAAAGCAAATCAGGTAACGCGAGCGTCAGCAATCTACAGCCTTTGTATTTAGAAATCAGAAGGGCTTCAGATTTTTATCTGGATGAGGCGGGAACAGCTTAAAATATATTTTATGAAGATGTTTATTGTTTGTTTAAATTAGAAATTTGTACCTGATTTAGGGATATTGGACTCTTTGTTGAGTAAGGAGTCAGTGAGGGGATGTATGTTTTTTAGTTGAAGTTAATTTTTCACGGTAAATACATAATTTTAGCTATGTCTGTGGAAAAGTGAAATGTTGTTCCACTTCACAGTTTGTGTTAAATTTGTATTGCTACTATTAATTTTCTTATAAATTACCTTAAACTTGAATATACCCTAATTGATATTCTTAATAATATTATTTTAATAATAAATGCTCTCTAATATATACTATTATTTCTGTCTGGAATTAAAAGAAAGTCTAAATTAATTCTTTTTTGCCTGAAATTAGGAATAATTAAAATTACAAAATTTATTTATTTATCAATTATTTGCAAGCTTAAACTCTTCCACTTCGCGCGTAATCTACTAAATGATTAATGCTTGAGTGGAAAAGGGGTTCAAGCGCACTTAGTTCCCTATGCCAATTAACAATATTTTCTCAACAGTTCATAGAAAGCAGCACTAGTATTGAAACGCACTTAGTTCTCTTTGCCATGATATAAAATAATGTTTCACCGTTCAGTTTTCACATTCAGATTGATTTCTGAAAAAATGTCACTTGGACCTCTTGGCTTCTGACCCTCTCATTTTCTGTATTCGAAGTCCAAATGTAGGCCGAATTATTTTTTTTTTTAAAGTCCTTAAAATGAACCTTTTTTTTGATTTTATTCCGGTAAGCAGCTTACGATTTTCACCTTAAGGGACTTAAAAAAAAAAACACTCTTTGGCTCGGAATTATTTTATTTGATGTTTATCTAAATAATGTCGCATCCATTAGTTAATTATGGCAGGATCGTAATCTCTAAAAACAACATTTTTGTCCCTTGTCACATCAATTTTGCTCGTTCGCGGTAACCTATCGAATGTGGATTATGCAGTCAATCACACGAAGAGCTTTATAATCTGTCCCAAAAGTCAGGATAAGCCTATAATGTATCCCCCGCAAGCCCATTTGCTGCTGTGAGTAATAGCGGCGAGGAAAAATCCTGTTTTTTTAAACTTAAAATGCTCAAAAATCTGTTAGTTTTGAGAATAAGCTTTTTGCTTTTTTTAAATTCTAGCAAGAGCTCACGTTACCGTCCCACTCTGTTAACTTCCGAAAGGCGACCTCGAAAAATATGAAAACGGTGAGAAGATTAATTTGGTAAAGTCTCACTTTTATGAAACCAGACAATGGTCTTGTTTTTCACTTCATTTCTGCCTCACCTTATTAATATTAATAAGTTTTTAGTGAGTTTACCATTGTCTTTTATAAAATATTTAAAATTAATAAAGAAATGTTGAAAAAATGTAAATGCCTGGAAATGAGAGAAAACTATTTTAAAGGCCTAGAAAAAAATTAGAAAGCAGTTTAGGACAGTTGAAAATTTAATTTTAATCAATTGGAAGCATAGGAAAATAATAAAAACAAATATTAAGAATTCCAAAATAATTTTCTTCCAATTAAGCTCTGGTAGCAGCTAAAACAATTAATATTTTTTCATTAAACTCCCTTAAAGGAAACAAAGGGTCATTTAACTGCCTGGAAAAAAAATTAATCCAGGCAGTTCAGACAGTTATTAAAATAATTTCAACTTCATGAAAGGAAATCAGACTGAACTCTATTAGAAAAAAAGGATGCAACGATAACAAGCAAAACTAGAAAGGACTTGAACTAGGGATGAACTCTAGAGTTTTCAATGCACGTTTCCATGTGCTGCCCCTAGGAAAGTTTCTATGAGTGTCAAATTATCATGAACTTCTTGCGGTAGTTTTATCTTGGCATTTCCACATGTGTAAGTTTAATAATCAAAATCATTCGTCATTGATTCGTGTTATTAAATGCCCTAAATTTATCAAACAGTTGTTTTTATTGTGCCCATATAAATATTTTGCGCTCACTTATTTAACAGGAAACCCTGCTGGCGCTATTTGTATTAAAGTTTGACTCTCTATAAAGCTTCATATGCCGTAGCTTTACCCGGTTTATTTTCAATTCTCATTTCGCCCTGAAAAATGAAGCACTTCGTTATTGAGTTTAATACGACGCGGATTTTCTCGGGCAAATAAACGTTTTTCCGTAATTTACTCCGTAGATCGGAGAGTATACGGGGGAGGGTTTATGTATAATGGAAAAATTGCCTTAAGATAACACGTCTCAAACATCAATATAAAATGCATAATATTAGTGGTTGTGGCATAGGATATGGCATTAATTGGTATTTGTTTGTAATGCCTCTGGTTATTTACCAATTAGAAGGCAACAAAAAAATGAGTTTTTAAACAAATGCATAATTTTAATGAATATGGCGTACTTTTATTTATATGTTTTGACGAAATGACTGGTAGTAATTCTGTAATTTCTCACCAAAAAACGGCAACGATAGCTCAATTTTCGGCACGTGGTGTATAAACAATACACAAAACCGTATTTATAAATTCAATTAGGGTAAAATAGGGTAAAAGTAATCATGGAGCAAATGTAATCAAGTCCTATGATTTTTTTCTATAATTGTAATATTTTGTTCCCTTAGGTAATTTTTGACAAGGATGTTGATTCTTCTATCAGATCTGATTTTCGATACTTAACAAAAAATGTATGCCAGCGATTACATTTACCCCACCGAAATACGCATATGAGTTAAGTGTAATCACTGAGACTGGGGTAAATGTAATCACTGACTACATTTGCCCCCGCCTCCTCCTTCTTGAGTTTTTAGGCTATAACCTATCATTTTCTCTATTGTTACAGGCTAAGACTAATATCGAATAAATAGTGTAAATACTTACCAAAGACTTTAATTAATTGTAAAGACAGTGTGGAAATCTTTAATATAGGACCGATCTAAGACTAGTTTATACAGTTCCTAGTGAGTTCCTTCAAAATGGTGAGAGTGTATATAAAAAAAAAAGAAACAAGACCCTTCTTACAGTGCTGAACTTGCAATCAGAAACATCCAAGAAAATCGTATCAATATTCGTGGTGCTGCCCAGAAATATCAAATCCCATTTTCCACTCTTCAAAAACACCTATAAGGAATTCAAAATAATCATCCATTATTCTCAAAGAGACTCTTAAGTCTCTTTGATAAAGGATACGCGTTTCGCCGCATTAGGGCATCATCAGACCTATCTAAATACAAAAAACTGCACACTGACTCACACTAACATAAACAAAAATAAAATAAAATTAGTTTATACCGTTATAGTGTATCGTTATTGACCTTTAAATAGACGCTTGATTTATGAGACTTGGACTTTGAGTTTACTTTCTCCTCCCCTTTGTTTACCTACGAGGAACCCGAGGATCAAAAAGCACGTCCAAAGGAAGACCCACCGCAATACCTGCAGCTGATGAAGAAAAATTAGTGAATGCAATAAAAATCATGGAGAACTGGGGTTGGGGACTCAGCAGAAAGGAAATCTTAGAATTGGTGGGAAAGCCTGGCCAGGATTGGTTCTTATCCTTTAAAAAAAGACATAGGCTATCTTTAAAAAAACCACAAGGACTGGAGTATGCCAGAAAAAAAGCCAATGATCCATTTCTGATTGAATAATATTGTAACGGAATTCGGAAACACACTTTTATTGTCAACGTCAAAAACACTAACCTAACTCGCCTTGACTGTCGTTTAATTGTTTCCAAGGTAAAAACTGACTAAACAATTAAAAACTGAATGAATTGTCACGAAGCGCGTCCTTTTTAAAACCCGATGGAACAGTTTCGAAATATTTAGAATTATCTTCATTGTTTTTGCCCAAAGAAACCAATAATTTTAGGAGAATACTGACAGTCAAAGCAAGCAAGTATACAAATTCTAGAAAATTAGAACTACAGGGATTTACAATAATATAACCTAAATAACCTAAATTGGGGCCAAAATGGGGCTCTCAAACAAGATGAACTACCTAAAAACTAAACACTATAGATGAAAATAATAAACCAAACGTAAGTAGAACCCTAAAGAAACCCTACGAATCAACTTTAACCACAGAATACTAATAAAATTGTACAAAAACCAGCAGAATAATTAACGTATTTACATTTTCATAATAATATTTTAACATGTTAAGAGCAACCTTAGAAAATAACGACCTGCAAAATAAGTCTTCTCAGATTTACAGCGTCGACGAATCTAGTTTTACGCTCGATCCAACTGAAACTATAATTGTGGGTCAGCAAATGCCCCTGCTTCAAGAATAACCACCAGACCTGGAAGAGAGAGTACGACAGTTCTCATGGGTGGCAACGCCAATGGGGATAAACTGCCTCCATTTATTGTTTTTAAGGGAAAAAATCTATGGAGTACCTGGCTGGCTCCCAAGGAATCTACCTTTCCAGGTACTTCTTATGCTGCTTCACCAAATGGTTGGATGGAAACCGAAATCTTTGTAAGCTATTTTACAAAAACTTTTATTCGCAACGTTGTACCTGAAAGACCAATCCTGCTTTTGTATGATGGACATTCAACGCACTTAGACCCAAAACTTATCGAGGCGACTGTCGAAAATGATATAATTGTACTTAAATTCAAAAAAATAGTCCATTTTTCTCAAAGAGACCTCTTGATAATACAAATTTAGAGATTAGAAGGAAACAAAGTCAATGGTCTCAAAAGATGTTTATTTTTTAAAAAATGATTACACGTGTTTCGCCCTAAGGCATCGTCAGATCTAAAAGAAAATAGAAAGCAACCCTAGTACAAAAACAACAATGCATAGACACAAATTACAATATAGAGATTTGACTTACCGGTATTTTATAAAACCGGAATTACCGGTTTTAACTTGAATGTTTGTGGTATTAATTCAATAGCTTTACCGGTAAGTCAAATCTCTATATTGTAATTTGTGTCTATGCATTGTTGTTTTTGTACTAGGGTTGCTTTCTATTTTCTTTTAGATCTGACGATGCCTTAGGGCGAAACACGTGTAATTATTTTTTTAAAAATAAACATCTTTTGAGACCATTGACTTTGTGTCCCTCTAATCTAATTTTTCTTAAATTACCTCCACACTACAGCCACCTATTGCAACCTATGGACCTAGCGGTCTTTAGGAGCCTTAAATCACGGTGGGATTCCAAATTAGCGGAGTACCAAAGAAAACATGTGAGTGTTAAAATACCAAAGAAAGATTTTTCGGTACTTGTGAGCACAATTTGGAAAGAGACAGATCCAGCTTTACTGACATCGGGTTTTCGTAGAGGAGGAATATGCCCATTTAATAGATCTGTCGTCGACCGCTTTAAATATGATCCAGAAGCTCTACGAAGAGCGTTTGAAAAATCCCCAACCTGCCACAGAACAACCTCTTAATGAACCCAGCACAAACAGCCATGAAGAGCCATCGAGAGAGAAACCAACCACGCAGCATCTAGCATCAGAACCGCGACCAGAACCAATAGCAGCGCCAAGTAGCGGTTCTGTATCATTTGAAGAATTGTTGCTGGGAGCAGTGAGGCAATCGCTCCGCCCTAACGAAAAAGAAAGAAGAAAAACGGTAGCTCCGGGAGCTGAAATTATAATAGCAAAAGAAAAAGGCTGAGCAAGAAAAAGAAGATAAAGCAAAGAAAGCGAAAGAAGGAATCAAAAAAAAATAATAGCAAAACATATTAATGAGAGCTCTTCAGATGAAGACGAACCGCAAATTTTAAGTGACAGTGAATCCGACGACGTCACCTTTAAGACTTCTGCAAAAAGGTTAGAGGAAGATGAAAAAGCATTAAAACAAGACGAATTATTTCTCAAAGGGGTAGAAAACCTTAACATTGGAAACTGAGTTTTGGTCTCATTTAAAGGAAAGAAAAGTATACTTTTTTATGCTGGTCAAATAACAACGCTTGATGAAGAATCGCAACCTACCATTAAGTTTTAAAAAAAATCGAACCGAAACGCGCATAGTTCAGTGTTTCACTCGCCTGAACAAGTGGCTGCATCAGATATGGAGCGAGTTTTACCAGAACCCACTTTAGGGCGAAGAGGAGAACTAACTTTTCCAGTATCCTTTACCTCATATAACGTTAAAAAACATGTCACAGCCTGTTTTGCTCAACTTACCTACGTAATATACTTTTCACAAAATCTTTGAGTTTTATTCCCTATCATTGCTTCAAAAAGAAAAAAGTTCATAACTTCCTTATAAATTAAGAGAGGTATCATGCTATTTTTTTTAACCCAAAATTTTTTATACTATAGTACACTTGCCCCAGATCCATCGGCAGAGTAAGCATTGGCAGTTAGGAGCCGTGAGTACACTTGCACCATTCTCTGGGGCCGACATGTTTTTTTTTATTTTGGTTTATAAAAAAAACAAAAGCAGACCAAAAATAAATAAATATGACATTGATTTAACAAAGAAATAAGCTCTGTGCCTACTAAAAATGAACCCGATTTCTCTTTTGGTTTTTTTGTTATGAACTTTTAAAGTGCCACTATCATTTTTTTGATTACATTTAACCCACTTCACCCTATAATAAATTCAATATGTTTGTTATATATTAAATGCACCACATATATTAATTAATATAAGTTTAATTAGCATTATATTTAAATGCTTTAGTTGGTTTTCACGAGAATATATTACTATATAGCAAGCCCATTTAAGCCCTAGCAGATTTTTATTATTTTTGTACTTTACATTAAATTTCCACTTGCTTACCGTCTTATTGAAGTGAAATATTGATCGAGAAAATCCCTCGCTTGTCGCAGAATTTCCTTCGAGTTTCTTAACGGTTCCGACTTTCCCTGTTGGCCCATAAGACTTCCGAGGCATACCTGGTTGGAGCATGGTCCTAACTGAAAACAAAAACTTTATTAAGAATAATATGAATTTTACCAGTAAAAGGATTTACGTTCCTTAACTTTTGAAAACTTTTGTTTGTGTCTCCCGGAAAGATTTACCTTATGTTTACCCTTGTGGCATATAATTATGCTTTAAGCCCGACTTATGGAATAATAAGTTTTAAAGAAACATTAATTGTAAGTAATCCAATCTCGTAAATACAAACAGTAACCGGAAATAAATAAAAGTCGAAATGAGACGTTTTGAGTTTTAGGTGCCCTAAAGTGTTTCTTGCAGCCGGGACGGGGCCGTTTAAAAACTCAGTTGCAACGGCACTTTTGAGATTTTATCGCGGGAGTTTAGAGAAAATGTTTCCGCCTTATTTTTACGGTTATTATTTTCTTATTGCTGAATTATACACAGGATTTACTATTAAAAAAATTGGCCAGAGAGCAATTCAGTTACTTTTTTGAATTAATAGACATTTTACTCTATGAGTTCGAGATCAGTTTGCAATTCTGTCATATAATGAAAGAATTCACAAGCATATTCAGTCGTTTTCTTTCAACATTCCTGACGATGGTGAAACGTCGTGAAAGAAAAATAGGAATTTGTATTGCTTTGTTTTAATATAGCCCTCGGACTATGCTTAAGAGGTGTGGCTATGCTGTATCAGCACATCCCTCTTTCTCTAACGCACTATACTGTAACGTTGTCTTTGTTTTTTGCTTCCTTTAGTCCAGGTGTATATTATCAAATTTGAAGTAATTTTTAGTTTCTTTTTTAATAGAAAATTCGGGTCAGGCCTAGGTCCCATTTTTAAGAAAAGCCTTTATTGTTTCCGAAAAATTATTTTATCCAGTGATTCATTCAGTTTGAGTCACTTGGAGTCCTGAAAACCTGTATTCAAGAATATCTGTTTTTCGTTCAATGTCATGGCATTTCCAGGTAATTTCGGAAAAATCTAAAAAAAAACCCTTTCAGTAATTTTTGGTTATTAATTAAAAGACTCAAATTCATTTTTTATTTATACACATTTCAAGCATCTTAAGCGACTGTTTATCTTTTTCCAGGAAATTAAAAAATTCAATTGTAAGCTTATTAAAACTGCTTTTGGATCTTGTGGAAGAGATACCCATAAAAATTAATTCAAGAACCGTAAAATAAATTTTAAAATATTCATTAGAATAATTCTTGTTTTAATCTGAAATCGTAAACATCCTTCGCGAAAGGCCTTAATTAATGTAAGGGTGCTAATTATTAAAAAGAAAGGCAAATTTTACACACCAGCAAACCGTAATTAATTAGGAAATGTTTTGATATAATTAGCTTCAAGTATAAGAAAAACCAATATTTATACAGATGAACGCTGTTTACATATCTTTTCTCTTAAGTATAAAATTTGTATAATCAATGCATAAACATAGTAGGAAATAAAAATAATATAATTTTCTTTTGCGGAAAATAAGTACCCTATTTTTTTAATTTCTACCCAATTTCATTCCTTAATTATTCACTATATTGTTTTAAAATTATATTTTACTTATGCCTTTATGTTTCCTACATACGTCACAGAATTTTACTACTAATTTTCGTTAAAATTGATTTTTCTCATTCAGTTAATAAGGTAGATGTAATATCCCTAATATGAAATTAAACATTACATTTTAGTCATTTAATACCTGAATTGTTATCCTAAAACAGCACTTCTTGCCCTTTTGGGCCTCACCAAACAATTTAAATCAATATTTGGATAAAATTGCTCAAGTGTATGGCAACAATAGCGTAAACGAACACATTGAATACCTAATTGAAATGTCATGATAAGAGTACTATAAATAATTAATTTATATCCAATTACGTTGGTTAATCGAATTAATTTGGTGTCAGTTGGGATATTACTATTATAACGCCCTTGGCAGTTAAATAAGCGAGTTGTAATAAACTGGGAATTTCGCATCAAATGTAATTTATTAAGGAGGTTATATAATTAGGTTTTTTGTTCATACATTTATTTATAATTGAACTATATAATAATGTGATAATAGCGTCAAAAGGTCACACTGTTCTTAGGGCATGAAGATTGTGCATGACAAAACATTATTAAATCGCTACTTGTATACACACAAAAAACTAAAATGAATAGTTTTATAATAGATAATATTAATATAATACTCAATTAATCTTAAATAGGAGACACGTGTGTTAATTTGGTATTCGACTCTGTTACCTTAATCCAATGTTGAAATTTCCACACAATAGGAGTTGCAAGGAATAATATATTGTTCCTTTGAACCATCATTGTTTGTAAACCTAATTGTTCGGCAGGAACACGTGATAATGCCGAGGAGCATTATTATTCCTAATTGAATCCGTTTAGAAAAGTATGCTTTTTAGTAGTTGCCACAAATGCTAGGAAAGTTTTATAGAGTCGATTGGACGAATTATTGATTAAGTTAATTAATTAAAAACTAACCCTTAATAGCCCTCTTATAGTTTTATGGGTCGTAAAAAGTTTATGGAATATGCAACAAAAGTCTCATCATGTCCACAAATTACTTAATTTTTACGATTTTATTTGGGGAGTAAGCTGATAGGAAATCTTGGTCGTAATAATTCCAGATGATTTTTTTTATTTAATTGAGAGTATTTAAATAGTTATTTTTTATGAAATTAAACATGTTATAAACCTTCTTGTTAAACGTGAATGAAACATAATAAAAAAAAAGTGTATTGCTTGGGGCTCTGTCATTATCCGGACATATAATGACAGAATTATAAGGACAATCGATTAAATTAAAAAAAAAACTTACGCCTCCCTTATTGCACAAAGTATCATAAACATCCAATTCACGATCAATAAAATTTTTCAGACATATCGACCTCTGTTTGGGTTTTGTCAGTGCACATCCCAAAATGTCCTCCATAGTAATTATAAGAAGCAGAAAAAATCTTTTAATGACACGTTAAACATCAGTGCAATGCGAACTGTGAATTAATATAATCACTACGATAAACAAAAAGCTTGTGATTCAATCCTAGTTCAAAGAACCAATACTTATAGGCGAGACGAGGAAATAAGATCGCGTCGTCGGGATAAATATTATTAATCGGTCACGAGCACGTAAACTCCATATAAATTCGGTCCAGTTTTAAACTAATTCGCTATAGTTTAGCTCCTTATCGCAATAAGTCGCTTGTGAAGTATCATAAAGTATTCATGCCCATATAGCACTAATTTGTAAATAGAATTGGTAAAAAAACTGAATATTTCGATGAAAATTGAATATTTATATCTAATTTTTTTTTAATGATTTTTTAATTTTCCACTGCATTCTTCTTCTTGATTAAGGCCGTGAGCGCTATAAAAAGTTATTTTTCTTACGTATCTATGCACCGGATGACAGACAAGGTGCCAATATTCCCTTTTTAAATGGCATGACACAACACCCACTCAAAGACAGTTTGTAGAAGTGTTATTTGTTTTCCCCCCCGTATCGAATTTTTTCACCAAAAATTGATTTTTTTAGAAATCAAACTAAGTATACCAGCGTCCTATTTGGGTCACCTAGATTACGAAAACACCGGGTTATATCAGGATCCGAGCAGAACTGAGGGAATGAGAGCACTTTGAAAATCCTGAAAAAGTCGTTTTCGACGTCCGTTTTTGAGGCCAAAAATGGGCAACAAAAATGCCATATCTCGGCTAGCGTAAATGCTACGACCTTGCGGATGGTCTCGTTGGATTCAGAATGACAAAACTAAGGCAAAACCGTTGGAATTTTACCGATAGCTCCCATAGAAGCCGAGATATCGACCTTCAAAGTTTGGCTTTTTTCATTTTTCGGGTATACCCCCCCGTATCGAATTTTTTCACCAAAAATTGATTTTTTCGAAATCAAACTAAGTATACCAGCGTGTTATTCTGATCATCTAGATTACGAAAACACCGGGTTATACCAGGATCCGAGCAGAACTAAGGGAATGAGAGCACTTTGAAAATCCTGAAAAAGTCGTTTTCGACGTCCGTTTTTGAGGCCAAAAATGGGCATCAAAAATGCCATATCTCGGCTATCGTAAATGCTACAACCTTGCGGATGGTCTCGTTGGATTTAGAATGACGAAACTAAGGCAAAACCGTTGGAATTTTCCCGATAGCTCCCATAGAAGCCGAGATATCGACCTTCAAAGTTTGGCTTTTTTCATTTTTCGGGTATACCCCCCCGTATCAAATTTTTTCACCAAAAATTGATTTTTTTCGAAATCAAACTAAGTATACCAGCGTGTTATTTGGGTCACCTAGATTACGAAAACACCGGGTTATAACAGGATCCGAGCAAAACTAAGGGAATGAGAGCACTTTGAAAATCCTGAAAAAGTCGTTTTCGACGTCCGTTTTTGAGGCCAAAAATGGGCATCAAAAATGCCATATCTCGGCTATCGTAAATGCTACGACCTTGCGGATGGTCTCGTTGGATTTAGAATGACGAAACTAAGGCAAAACCGTTGGAATTTTCCCGATAGCTCCCATAGAAGCCGAGATATTGACCTTCAAAGTTTGGCTTTTTTCATTTTTCGGGTATACCCCCCCGTATCGAATTTTTTCACCAAAAATTGATTTTTTTCGAAATCAAACTAAGTATACCAGCGTGTTATTCTGATCATCTAGATTACGAAAACACCGGGTTATACCAGGATCCGAGCAGAACTAAGGGAATGAGAGCACTTTGAAAATCCTGAAAAAGTCGTTTTCGACGTCCGTTTTTGAGGCCAAAAATGGGCATCAAAAATGCCATATCTCGGCTATCGTAAATGCTACGACCTTGCGGATGGTCTCGTTGGATTTAGAATGACGAAACTAAGGCAAAACCGTTGGAATTTTCCCGATAGCTCCCATAGAAGCCGAGATATCGACCTTCAAAGTTTGGCTTTTTTCATTTTTCGGGTATACCCCCCCGTATCGAATTTTTTCACCAAAAATTGATTTTTTTCGAAATCAAACTAAGTATACCAGCGTATTATTTGGGTCACCTAGATTACGAAAACACCGGGTTATAACAGGATCCGAGCAAAACTAAGGGAATGAGAGCACTTTGAAAATCCTGAAAAAGTCGTTTTCGACGTCCGTTTTTGAGGCCAAAAATGGGCATCAAAAATGCCATATCTCGGCTATCGTAAATGCTACGACCTTGCGGATGGTCTCGTTGGATTTAGAATGACGAAACTAAGGCAAAACCGTTGGAATTTTCCCGATAGCTCCCATAGAAGCCGAGATATCGACCTTCAAAGTTTGGCTTTTTTCATTTTTCGGGTATACCCCCCCGTATCAAATTTTTTCACCAAAAATTGATTTTTTTCGAAATCAAACTAAGTATACCAGCATGTTATTCTGATCATCTAGATTACGAAAACACCGGGTTATACCAGGATCCGAGCAGAACTAAGGGAATGAGAGCACTTTGAAAATCCTGAAAAAGTCGTTTTCGACGTCCGTTTTTGAGGCCAAAAATAGGCATCAAAAATGCCATATCTCGGCTATCGTAAATGCTACGACCTTGCAGATGGTCTCGTTGGATTTAGAATGACGAAACTAAGGCAAAACCGTTGGAATTTTCCCGATAGCTCCCATAGAAGCCGAGATATTGACCTTCAAAGTTTGGCTTTTTTCATTTTTCGGGTATACCCCCCCGTATCGAATTTTTTCACCAAAAATTGATTTTTTTCGAAATCAAACTAAGTATACCAGCGTATTATTTGGGTCACCTAGATTACGAAAACACCGGGTTATACCAGGATCCGAGCAGAACTAAGGGAATGAGAGCACTTTGAAAATCCTGAAAAAGTCGTTTTCGACGTCCGTTTTTGAGGCCAAAAATGGGCATCAAAAATGCCATATCTCGGCTATCGTAAATGCTACGACCTTGCGGATGGTCTCGTTGGATTTAGAATGACGAAACTAAGGCAAAACCGTTGGAATTTTCCCGATAGCTCCCATAGAAGCCGAGATATCGACCTTCAAAATTTGGCTTTTTTCATTTTTCGGGTATACCCCCCCGTATCGAATTTTTTCACCAAAAATTGATTTTTTTCGAAATCAAACTAAGTATACCAGCGTATTATTTGGGTCACCTAGATTACGAAAACACCGGGTTATAACAGGATCCGAGCAAAACTAAGGGAATGAGAGCACTTTGAAAATCCTGAAAAAGTCGTTTTCGACGTCCGTTTTTGAGGCCAAAAATGGGCATCAAAAATGCCATATCTCGGCTATTGTAAATGCTACGACCTTGCGGATGGTTTCGTTGGATTTAGAATGACGAAACTAAGGCAAAACCGTTGGAATTTTCCCGATAGCTCCCATAGAAGCCGAGATATCGACCTTCAAAGTTTGGCTTTTTTCATTTTTCGGGTATACCCCCCCGTATCGAATTTTTTCACCAAAAATTGATTTTTTTCGAAATCAAACTAAGTATACCAGCGTATTATTTGGGTCACCTAGATTACGAAAACACCGGGTTATAACAGGATCCGAGCAAAACTAAGGGAATGAGAGCACTTTGAAAATCCTGAAAAAGTCGTTTTCGACGTCCGTTTTTGAGGCCAAAAATGGGCATCAAAAATGCCATATCTCGGCTATCGTAAATGCTACGACCTTGCGGATGGTCTCGTTGGATTTAGAATGACGAAACTAAGACAAAACCGTTGGAATTTTCCCGATAGCTCCCATAGAAGCCGAGATATCGACCTTCAAAGTTTGGCTTTTTTCATTTTTCGGGTATACCCCCCCGTATCGAATTTTTTCACCAAAAATTGATTTTTTTCGAAATCAAACTAAGTATACCAGCGTATTATTTGGGTCACCTAGATTACGAAAACACCGGGTTATAACAGGATCCGAGCAAAACTAAGGGAATGAGAGCACTTTGAAAATCCTGAAAAAGTCGTTTTCGACGTCCGTTTTTGAGGCCAAAAATGGGCATCAAAAATGCCATATCTCGGCTATCGTAAATGCTACGACCTTGCGGATGGTCTCGTTGGATTTAGAATGACGAAACTAAGACAAAACCGTTGGAATTTTCCCGATAGCTCCCATAGAAGCCGAGATATCGACCTTCAAAGTTTGGCTTTTTTCATTTTTCGGGTATACCCCCCCGTATCGAATTTTTTCACCAAAAATTGATTTTTTTCGAAATCAAACTAAGTATACCAGCGTATTATTTGGGTCACCTAGATTACGAAAACACCGGGTTATAACAGGATCCGAGCAGAACTGAGGGAATGAGAGCACTTTGAAAATCCTGAAAAAGTCGTTTTCGACGTCCGTTTTTGAGGCCAAAAATGGGCATCAAAAATGCTATATCTCGGCTATCGTAAATGCTACGACCTTGCGGATGGTCTCGTTGGATTTAGAATGAGGAAACTAAGGCAAAACCGTTGGAATTTTCCCGATAGCTCCCATAGAAGCCGAGATATCGACCTTCAAAGTTTGGCTTTTTTCATTTTTCGGGTATACCCCCCCGTATCGAATTTTTTCACCAAAAATTGATTTTTTTCGAAATCAAACTAAGTATACCAGCGTATTATTTGGGTCACCTAGATTACGAAAACACCGGGTTATAACAGGATCCGAGCAAAACTAAGGGAATGAGAGCACTTTGAAAATCCTGAAAAAGTCGTTTTCGACGTCCGTTTTTGAGGCCAAAAATGGGCATCAAAAATGCCATATCTCGGCTATCGTAAATGCTACGACCTTGCGGATGGTCTCGTTGGATTTAGAATGACGAAACTAAGACAAAACCGTTGGAATTTTCCCGATAGCTCCCATAGAAGCCGAGATATCGACCTTCAAAGTTTGGCTTTTTTCATTTTTCGGGTATACCCCCCCGTATCGAATTTTTTCACCAAAAATTGATTTTTTTCGAAATCAAACTAAGTATACCAGCGTATTATTTGGGTCACCTAGATTACGAAAACACCGGGTTATAACAGGATCCGAGCAGAACTGAGGGAATGAGAGCACTTTGAAAATCCTGAAAAAGTCGTTTTCGACGTCCGTTTTTGAGGCCAAAAATGGGCATCAAAAATGCTATATCTCGGCTATCGTAAATGCTACGACCTTGCGGATGGTCTCGTTGGATTTAGAATGAGGAAACTAAGGCAAAACCGTTGGAATTTTCCCGATAGCTCCCATAGAAGCCGAGATATCGACCTTCAAAGTTTGGCTTTTTTCATTTTTCGGGTATACCCCCCCGTATCGAATTTTTTCACCAAAAATTGATTTTTTTCGAAATCAAACTAAGTATACCAGCGTATTATTTGGGTCACCTAGATTACGAAAACACCGGGTTATAACAGGATCCGAGCAAAACTAAGGGAATGAGAGCACTTTGAAAATCCTGAAAAAGTCGTTTTCGACGTCCGTTTTTGAGGCCAAAAATGGGCATCAAAAATGCCATATCTCGGCTATCGTAAATGCTACGACCTTGCGGATGGTCTCGTTGGATTTAGAATGACGAAACTAAGACAAAACCGTTGGAATTTTCCCGATAGCTCCCATAGAAGCCGAGATATCGACCTTCAAAGTTTGGCTTTTTTCATTTTTCGGGTATACCCCCCCGTATCGAATTTTTTCACCAAAAATTGATTTTTTTCGAAATCAAACTAAGTATACCAGCGTATTATTTGGGTCACCTAGATTACGAAAACACCGGGTTATAACAGGATCCGAGCAGAACTGAGGGAATGAGAGCACTTTGAAAATCCTGAAAAAGTCGTTTTCGACGTCCGTTTTTGAGGCCAAAAATGGGCATCAAAAATGCCATATCTCGGCTATCGTAAATGCTACGACCTTGCGGATGGTCTCGTTGGATTTAGAATGACGAAACTAAGGCAAAACCGTTGGAATTTTCCCGATAGCTCCCATAGAAGCCGAGATATCGACCTTCAAAGTTTGGCTTTTATCATTTTTCGGGTATACCCCCCCGTATCGAATTTTTTCACCAAAAATTGATTTTTTTCGAAATCAAACTAAGTATACCAGCGTATTATTTGGGTCACCTAGATTACGAAAACACCGGGTTATAACAGGATCCGAGCAAAACTAAGGGAATGAGAGCACTTTGAAAATCCTGAAAAAGTCGTTTTCGACGTCCGTTTTTGAGGCCAAAAATGGGCATCAAAAATGCCATATCTCGGCTATCGTAAATGCTACGACCTTGCGGATGGTCTCGTTGGATTTAGAATGACGAAACTAAGACAAAACCGTTGGAATTTTCCCGATAGCTCCCATAGAAGCCGAGATATCGACCTTCAAAGTTTGGCTTTTTTCATTTTTCGGGTATACCCCCCCGTATCGAATTTTTTCACCAAAAATTGATTTTTTTCGAAATCAAACTAAGTATACCAGCGTATTATTTGGGTCACCTAGATTACGAAAACACCGGGTTATAACAGGATCCGAGCAGAACTGAGGGAATGAGAGCACTTTGAAAATACTGAAAAAGTCGTTTTCGACGTCCGTTTTTGAGGCCAAAAATGGGCATCAAAAATGCCATATCTCGGCTATCGTAAATGCTACGACCTTGCGGATGGTCTCGTTGGATTTAGAATGACGAAACTAAGACAAAACCGTTGGAATTTTCCCGATAGCTCCCATAGAAGCCGAGATATCGACCTTCAAAGTTTGGCTTTTTTCATTTTTCGGGTATACCCCCCCGTATCAAATTTTTTCACCAAAAATTGATTTTTTTCGAAATCAAACTAAGTATACCAGCGTGTTATTCTGATCATCTAGATTACGAAAACACCGCGTTATACCAGGATCCGAGCAGAACTAAGGGAATGAGAGCACTTTGAAAATCCTGAAAAAGTCGTTTTCGACGTCCGTTTTTGAGGCCAAAAATGGGCATCAAAAATGCCATATCTCGGCTATCGTAAATGCTACGACCTTGCGGATGGTCTCGTTGGATTTAGAATGACGAAACTAAGACAAAACCGTTGGAATTTTCCCGATAGCTCCCATAGAAGCCGAGATATCGACCTTCAAAGTTTGGCTTTTTTCATTTTTCGGGTATACCCCCCCGTATCGAATTTTTTCACCAAAAATTGATTTTTTTCGAAATCAAACTAAGTATACCAGCGTATTATTTGGGTCACCTAGATTACGAAAACACCGGGTTATAACAGGATCCGAGCAGAACTGAGGGAATGAGAGCACTTTGAAAATCCTGAAAAAGTCGTTTTCGACGTCCGTTTTTGAGGCCAAAAATGGGCATCAAAAATGCCATATCTCGGCTATCGTAAATGCTACGACCTTGCGGATGGTCTCGTTGGATTTAGAATGACGAAACTAAGGCAAAACCGTTGGAATTTTCCCGATAGCTCCCATAGAAGCCGAGATATCGACCTTCAAAGTTTGGCTTTTTTCATTTTTCGGGTATACCCCCCCGTATCGAATTTTTTCACCAAAAATTGATTTTTTTCGAAATCAAACTAAGTATACCAGCGTATTATTTGGGTCACCTAGATTACGAAAACACCGGGTTATAACAGGATCCGAGCAAAACTAAGGGAATGAGAGCACTTTGAAAATCCTGAAAAAGTCGTTTTCGACGTCCGTTTTTGAGGCCAAAAATGGGCATCAAAAATGCCATATCTCGGCTATCGTAAATGCTACGACCTTGCGGATGGTCTCGTTGGATTTAGAATGACGAAACTAAGACAAAACCGTTGGAATTTTCCCGATAGCTCCCATAGAAGCCGAGATATCGACCTTCAAAGTTTGGCTTTTTTCATTTTTCGGGTATACCCCCCCGTATCGAATTTTTTCACCAAAAATTGATTTTTTTCGAAATCAAACTAAGTATACCAGCGTATTATTTGGGTCACCTAGATTACGAAAACACCGGGTTATAACAGGATCCGAGCAGAACTGAGGGAATGAGAGCACTTTGAAAATCCTGAAAAAGTCGTTTTCGACGTCCGTTTTTGAGGCCAAAAATGGGCATCAAAAATGCCATATCTCGGCTATCGTAAATGCTACGACCTTGCGGATGGTCTCGTTGGATTTAGAATGACGAAACTAAGGCAAAACCGTTGGAATTTTCCCGATAGCTCCCATAGAAGCCGAGATATCGACCTTCAAAGTTTGGCTTTTTTCATTTTTCGGGTATACCCCCCCGTATCGAATTTTTTCACCAAAAATTGATTTTTTTCGAAATCAAACTAAGTATACCAGCGTATTATTTGGGTCACCTAGATTACGAAAACACCGGGTTATAACAGGATCCGAGCAAAACTAAGGGAATGAGAGCACTTTGAAAATCCTGAAAAAGTCGTTTTCGACGTCCGTTTTTGAGGCCAAAAATGGGCATCAAAAATGCCATATCTCGGCTATCGTAAATGCTACGACCTTGCGGATGGTCTTGTTGGATTTAGAATGACGAAACTAAGACAAAACCGTTGGAATTTTCCCGATAGCTCCCATAGAAGCCGAGATATCGACCTTCAAAGTTTGGCTTTTTTCATTTTTCGGGTATACCCCCCCGTATCGAATTTTTTCACCAAAAATTGATTTTTTTCGAAATCAAACTAAGTATACCAGCGTATTATTTGGGTCACCTAGATTACGAAAACGCCGGGTTATAACAGGATCCGAGCAGAACTGAGGGAATGAGAGCACTTTGAAAATACTGAAAAAGTCGTTTTCGACGTCCGTTTTTGAGGCCAAAAATGGGCATCAAAAATGCCATATCTCGGCTATCGTAAATGCTACGACCTTGCGGATGGTCTCGTTGGATTTAGAATGACGAAACTAAGACAAAACCGTTGGAATTTTCCCGATAGCTCCCATAGAAGCCGAGATATCGACCTTCAAAGTTTGGCTTTTTTCATTTTTCGGGTATACCCCCCCGTATCGAATTTTTTCACCAAAAATTGATTTTTTTCGAAATCAAACTAAGTATACCAGCGTATTATTTGGGTCACCTAGATTACGAAAACACCGGGTTATAACAGGATCCGAGCAGAACTGAGGGAATGAGAGCACTTTGAAAATCCTGAAAAAGTCGTTTTCGACGTCCGTTTTTGAGGCCAAAAATGGGCATCAAAAATGCCATATCTCGGCTATCGTAAATGCTACGACCTTGCGGATGGTCTCGTTGGATTTAGAATGACGAAACTAAGACAAAACCGTTGGAATTTTCCCGATAGCTCCCATAGAAGCCGAGATATCGACCTTCAAAGTTTGGCTTTTTTCATTTTTCGGGTATACCCCCCCGTATCGAATTTTTTCACCAAAAATTGATTTTTTTCGAAATCAAACTAAGTATACCAGCGTATTATTTGGGTCACCTAGATTACGAAAACACCGGGTTATAACAGGATCCGAGCAAAACTAAGGGAATGAGAGCACTTTGAAAATCCTGAAAAAGTCGTTTTCGACGTCCGTTTTTGAGGCCAAAAATGGGCATCAAAAATGCCATATCTCGGCTATCGTAAATGCTACGACCTTGCGGATGGTCTCGTTGGATTTAGAATGACGAAACTAAGACAAAACCGTTGGAATTTTCCCGATAGCTCCCATAGAAGCCGAGATATCGACCTTCAAAGTTTGGCTTTTTTCATTTTTCGGGTATACCCCCCCGTATCGAATTTTTTCACCAAAAATTGATTTTTTTCGAAATCAAACTAAGTATACCAGCGTATTATTTGGGTCACCTAGATTACGAAAACACCGGGTTATAACAGGATCCGAGCAAAACTAAGGGAATGAGAGCACTTTGAAAATCCTGAAAAAGTCGTTTTCGACGTCCGTTTTTGAGGCCAAAAATGGGCATCAAAAATGCCATATCTCGGCTATCGTAAATGCTACGACCTTGCGGATGGTCTCGTTGGATTTAGAATGACGAAACTAAGACAAAACCGTTGGAATTTTCCCGATAGCTCCCATAGAAGCCGAGATATCGACCTTCAAAGTTTGGCTTTTTTCATTTTTCGGGTATACCCCCCCGTATCGAATTTTTTCACCAAAAATTGATTTTTTTCGAAATCAAACTAAGTATACCAGCGTATTATTTGGGTCACCTAGATTACGAAAACACCGGGTTATAACAGGATCCGAGCAGAACTGAGGGAATGAGAGCACTTTGAAAATACTGAAAAAGTCGTTTTCGACGTCCGTTTTTGAGGCCAAAAATGGGCATCAAAAATGCCATATCTCGGCTATCGTAAATGCTACGACCTTGCGGATGGTCTCGTTGGATTTAGAATGACGAAACTAAGACAAAACCGTTGGAATTTTCCCGATAGCTCCCATAGAAGCCGAGATATCGACCTTCAAAGTTTGGCTTTTTTCATTTTTCGGGTATACCCCCCCGTATCGAATTTTTTCACCAAAAATTGATTTTTTTCGAAATCAAACTAAGTATACCAGCGTATTATTTGGGTCACCTAGATTACGAAAACACCGGGTTATAACAGGATCCGAGCAGAACTGAGGGAATGAGAGCACTTTGAAAATACTGAAAAAGTCGTTTTCGACGTCCGTTTTTGAGGCCAAAAATGGGCATCAAAAATGCCATATCTCGGCTATCGTAAATGCTACGACCTTGCGGATGGTCTCGTTGGATTTAGAATGACGAAACTAAGGCAAAACCGTTGGAATTTTCCCGATAGCTCCCATAGAAGCCGAGATATCGACCTTCAAAGTTTGGCTTTTTTCATTTTTCGGGTATACCCCCCCGTATCGAATTTTTTCACCAAAAATTGATTTTTTTCGAAATCAAACTAAGTATACCAGCGTATTATTTGGGTCACCTAGATTACGAAAACACCGGGTTATAACAGGATCCGAGCAGAACTGAGGGAATGAGAGCACTTTGAAAATACTGAAAAAGTCGTTTTCGACGTCCGTTTTTGAGGCCAAAAATGGGCATCAAAAATGCCATATCTCGGCTATCGTAAATGCTACGACCTTGCGGATGGTCTCGTTGGATTTAGAATGACGAAACTAAGACAAAACCGTTGGAATTTTCCCGATAGCTCCCATAGAAGCCGAGATATCGACCTTCAAAGTTTGGCTTTTTTCATTTTTCGGGTATACCCCCCCGTATCAAATTTTTTCACCAAAAATTGATTTTTTTCGAAATCAAACTAAGTATACCAGCGTGTTATTCTGATCATCTAGATTACGAAAACACCGCGTTATACCAGGATCCGAGCAGAACTAAGGGAATGAGAGCACTTTGAAAATCCTGAAAAAGTCGTTTTCGACGTCCGTTTTTGAGGCCAAAAATGGGCATCAAAAATGCCATATCTCGGCTATCGTAAATGCTACGACCTTGCGGATGGTCTCGTTGGATTTAGAATGACGAAACTAAGACAAAACCGTTGGAATTTTCCCGATAGCTCCCATAGAAGCCGAGATATCGACCTTCAAAGTTTGGCTTTTTTCATTTTTCGGGTATACCCCCCCGTATCGAATTTTTTCACCAAAAATTGATTTTTTTCGAAATCAAACTAAGTATACCAGCGTATTATTTGGGTCACCTAGATTACGAAAACACCGGGTTATAACAGGATCCGAGCAAAACTAAGGGAATGAGAGCACTTTGAAAATCCTGAAAAAGTCGTTTTCGACGTCCGTTTTTGAGGCCAAAAATGGGCATCAAAAATGCTATATCTCGGCTATCGTAAATGCTACGACCTTGCGGATGGTCTCGTTGGATTTAGAATGAGGAAACTAAGGCAAAACCGTTGGAATTTTCCCGATAGCTCCCATAGAAGCCGAGATATCGACCTTCAAAGTTTGGCTTTTTTCATTTTTCGGGTATACCCCCCCGTATCGAATTTTTTCACCAAAAATTGATTTTTTTCGAAATCAAACTAAGTATACCAGCGTATTATTTGGGTCACCTAGATTACGAAAACACCGGGTTATAACAGGATCCGAGCAGAACTGAGGGAATGAGAGCACTTTGAAAATACTGAAAAAGTCGTTTTCGACGTCCGTTTTTGAGGCCAAAAATGGGCATCAAAAATGCCATATCTCGGCTATAGTAAATGCTACGACCTTGCGGATGGTCTCGTTGGATTTAGAATGACGAAACTAAGACAAAACCGTTGGAATTTTCCCGATAGCTCCCATAGAAGCCGAGATATCGACCTTCAAAGTTTGGCTTTTTTCATTTTTCGGGTATACCCCCCCGTATCAAATTTTTTCACCAAAAATTGATTTTTTTCGAAATCAAACTAAGTATACCAGCGTATTATTTGGGTCACCTAGATTACGAAAACACCGGGTTATAACAGGATCCGAGCAAAACTAAGGGAATGAGAGCACTTTGAAAATCCTGAAAAAGTCGTTTTCGACGTCCGTTTTTGAGGCCAAAAATGGGCATCAAAAATGCTATATCTCGGCTATCGTAAATGCTACGACCTTGCGGATGGTCTCGTTGGATTTAGAATGAGGAAACTAAGGCAAAACCGTTGGAATTTTCCCGATAGCTCCCATAGAAGCCGAGATATCGACCTTCAAAGTTTGGCTTTTTTCATTTTTCGGGTATACCCCCCCGTATCGAATTTTTTCACCAAAAATTGATTTTTTTCGAAATCAAACTAAGTATACCAGCGTATTATTTGGGTCACCTAGATTACGAAAACACCGGGTTATAACAGGATCCGAGCAAAACTAAGGGAATGAGAGCACTTTGAAAATCCTGAAAAAGTCGTTTTCGACGTCCGTTTTTGAGGCCAAAAATGGGCATCAAAAATGCCATATCTCGGCTATCGTAAATGCTACGACCTTGCGGATGGTCTCGTTGGATTTAGAATGACGAAACTAAGACAAAACCGTTGGAATTTTCCCGATAGCTCCCATAGAAGCCGAGATATCGACCTTCAAAGTTTGGCTTTTTTCATTTTTCGGGTATACCCCCCCGTATCGAATTTTTTCACCAAAAATTGATTTTTTTCGAAATCAAACTAAGTATACCAGCGTATTATTTGGGTCACCTAGATTACGAAAACACCGGGTTATAACAGGATCCGAGCAGAACTGAGGGAATGAGAGCACTTTGAAAATACTGAAAAAGTCGTTTTCGACGTCCGTTTTTGAGGCCAAAAATGGGCATCAAAAATGCCATATCTCGGCTATCGTAAATGCTACGACCTTGCGGATGGTCTCGTTGGATTTAGAATGACGAAACTAAGACAAAACCGTTGGAATTTTCCCGATAGCTCCCATAGAAGCCGAGATATCGACCTTCAAAGTTTGGCTTTTTTCATTTTTCGGGTATACCCCCCCGTATCGAATTTTTTCACCAAAAATTGATTTTTTTCGAAATCAAACTAAGTATACCAGCGTATTATTTGGGTCACCTAGATTACGAAAACACCGGGTTATAACAGGATCCGAGCAGAACTGAGGGAATGAGAGCACTTTGAAAATACTGAAAAAGTCGTTTTCGACGTCCGTTTTTGAGGCCAAAAATGGGCATCAAAAATGCCATATCTCGGCTATCGTAAATGCTACGACCTTGCGGATGGTCTCGTTGGATTTAGAATGACGAAACTAAGGCAAAACCGTTGGAATTTTCCCGATAGCTCCCATAGAAGCCGAGATATCGACCTTCAAAGTTTGGCTTTTTTCATTTTTCGGGTATACCCCCCCGTATCGAATTTTTTCACCAAAAATTGATTTTTTTCGAAATCAAACTAAGTATACCAGCGTATTATTTGGGTCACCTAGATTACGAAAACACCGGGTTATAACAGGATCCGAGCAGAACTGAGGGAATGAGAGCACTTTGAAAATACTGAAAAAGTCGTTTTCGACGTCCGTTTTTGAGGCCAAAAATGGGCATCAAAAATGCCATATCTCGGCTATCGTAAATGCTACGACCTTGCGGATGGTCTCGTTGGATTTAGAATGACGAAACTAAGACAAAACCGTTGGAATTTTCCCGATAGCTCCCATAGAAGCCGAGATATCGACCTTCAAAGTTTGGCTTTTTTCATTTTTCGGGTATACCCCCCCGTATCAAATTTTTTCACCAAAAATTGATTTTTTTCGAAATCAAACTAAGTATACCAGCGTGTTATTCTGATCATCTAGATTACGAAAACACCGCGTTATACCAGGATCCGAGCAGAACTAAGGGAATGAGAGCACTTTGAAAATCCTGAAAAAGTCGTTTTCGACGTCCGTTTTTGAGGCCAAAAATGGGCATCAAAAATGCCATATCTCGGCTATCGTAAATGCTACGACCTTGCGGATGGTCTCGTTGGATTTAGAATGACGAAACTAAGACAAAACCGTTGGAATTTTCCCGATAGCTCCCATAGAAGCCGAGATATCGACCTTCAAAGTTTGGCTTTTTTCATTTTTCGGGTATACCCCCCCGTATCGAATTTTTTCACCAAAAATTGATTTTTTTCGAAATCAAACTAAGTATACCAGCGTATTATTTGGGTCACCTAGATTACGAAAACACCGGGTTATAACAGGATCCGAGCAAAACTAAGGGAATGAGAGCACTTTGAAAATCCTGAAAAAGTCGTTTTCGACGTCCGTTTTTGAGGCCAAAAATGGGCATCAAAAATGCTATATCTCGGCTATCGTAAATGCTACGACCTTGCGGATGGTCTCGTTGGATTTAGAATGAGGAAACTAAGGCAAAACCGTTGGAATTTTCCCGATAGCTCCCATAGAAGCCGAGATATCGACCTTCAAAGTTTGGCTTTTTTCATTTTTCGGGTATACCCCCCCGTATCGAATTTTTTCACCAAAAATTGATTTTTTTCGAAATCAAACTAAGTATACCAGCGTATTATTTGGGTCACCTAGATTACGAAAACACCGGGTTATAACAGGATCCGAGCAGAACTGAGGGAATGAGAGCACTTTGAAAATACTGAAAAAGTCGTTTTCGACGTCCGTTTTTGAGGCCAAAAATGGGCATCAAAAATGCCATATCTCGGCTATCGTAAAAGCTACGACCTTGCGGATGGTCTCGTTGGATTTAGAATGACGAAACTAAGGCAAAACCGTTGGAATTTTCCCGATAGCTCCCATAGAAGCCGAGATATCGACCTTCAAAGTTTGGCTTTTTTCATTTTTCGGGTATACCCCCCCGTATCGAATTTTTTCACCAAAAATTGATTTTTTTCGAAATCAAACTAAGTATACCAGCGTATTATTTGGGTCACCTAGATTACGAAAACACCGGGTTATAACAGGATCCGAGCAGAACTGAGGGAATGAGAGCACTTTGAAAATACTGAAAAAGTCGTTTTCGACGTCCGTTTTTGAGGCCAAAAATGGGCATCAAAAATGCCATATCTCGGCTATCGTAAATGCTACGACCTTGCGGATGGTCTCGTTGGATTTAGAATGACGAAACTAAGACAAAACCGTTGGAATTTTCCCGATAGCTCCCATAGAAGCCGAGATATCGACCTTCAAAGTTTGGCTTTTTTCATTTTTCGGGTATACCCCCCCGTATCGAATTTTTTCACCAAAAATTGATTTTTTTCGAAATCAAACTAAGTATACCAGCGTATTATTTGGGTCACCTAGATTACGAAAACACCGGGTTATAACAGGATCCGAGCAAAACTGAGGGAATGAGAGCACTTTGAAAATCCTGAAAAAGTCGTTTTCGACGTCCGTTTTTGAGGCCAAAAATGGGCATCAAAAATGCCATATCTCGGCTATCGTAAATGCTACGACCTTGCGGATGGTCTCGTTGGATTTAGAATGACGAAACTAAGACAAAACCGTTGGAATTTTCCCGATAGCTCCCATAGAAGCCGAGATATCGACCTTCAAAGTTTGGCTTTTTTCATTTTTCGGGTATACCCCCCCGTATCGAATTTTTTCACCAAAAATTGATTTTTTTCGAAATCAAACTAAGTATACCAGCGTATTATTTGGGTCACCTAGATTACAAAAACACCGGGTTATAACAGGATCCGAGCAAAACTAAGGGAATGAGAGCACTTTGAAAATCCTGAAAAAGTCGTTTTCGACGTCCGTTTTTGAGGCCAAAAATGGGCATCAAAAATGCCATATCTCGGCTATCGTAAAAGCTACGACCTTGCGGATGGTCTCGTTGGATTTAGAATGACGAAACTAAGGCAAAACCGTTGGAATTTTCCCGATAGCTCCCATAGAAGCCGAGATATCGACCTTCAAAGTTTGGCTTTTTTCATTTTTCGGGTATACCCCCCCGTATCGAATTTTTTCACCAAAAATTGATTTTTTTCGAAATCAAACTAAGTATACCAGCGTATTATTTGGGTCACCTAGATTACGAAAACACCGGGTTATAACAGGATCCGAGCAGAACTGAGGGAATGAGAGCACTTTGAAAATACTGAAAAAGTCGTTTTCGACGTCCGTTTTTGAGGCCAAAAATGGGCATCAAAAATGCCATATCTCGGCTATCGTAAATGCTACGACCTTGCGGATGGTCTCGTTGGATTTAGAATGAGGAAACTAAGGCAAAACCGTTGGAATTTTCCCGATAGCTCCCATAGAAGCCGAGATATCGACCTTCAAAGTTTGGCTTTTTTCATTTTTCGGGTATACCCCCCCGTATCGAATTTTTTCACCAAAAATTGATTTTTTTCGAAATCAAACTAAGTATACCAGCGTATTATTTGGGTCACCTAGATTACGAAAACACCGGGTTATAACAGGATCCGAGCAAAACTAAGGGAATGAGAGCACTTTGAAAATCCTGAAAAAGTCGTTTTCGACGTCCGTTTTTGAGGCCAAAAATGGGCATCAAAAATGCTATATCTCGGCTATCGTAAATGCTACGACCTTGCGGATGGTCTCGTTGGATTTAGAATGAGGAAACTAAGGCAAAACCGTTGGAATTTTCCCGATAGCTCCCATAGAAGCCGAGATATCGACCTTCAAAGTTTGGCTTTTTTCATTTTTCGGGTATACCCCCCCGTATCGAATTTTTTCACCAAAAATTGATTTTTTTCGAAATCAAACTAAGTATACCAGCGTATTATTTGGGTCACCTAGATTACGAAAACACCGGGTTATAACAGGATCCGAGCAGAACTGAGGGAATGAGAGCACTTTGAAAATACTGAAAAAGTCGTTTTCGACGTCCGTTTTTGAGGCCAAAAATGGGCATCAAAAATGCCATATCTCGGCTATCGTAACTGCTACGACCTTGCGGATGGTCTCGTTGGATTTAGAATGACGAAACTAAGACAAAACCGTTGGAATTTTCCCGATAGCTCCCATAGAAGCCGAGATATCGACCTTCAAAGTTTGGCTTTTTTCATTTTTCGGGTATACCCCCCCGTATCAAATTTTTTCACCAAAAATTGATTTTTTTCGAAATCAAACTAAGTATACCAGCGTGTTATTCTGATCATCTAGATTACGAAAACACCGGGTTATACCAGGATCCGAGCAGAACTAAGGGAATGAGAGCACTTTGAAAATCCTGAAAAAGTCGTTTTCGACGTCCGTTTTTGAGGCCAAAAATGGGCATCAAAAATGCCATATCTCGGCTATCGTAAATGCTACGACCTTGCGGATGGTCTCGTTGGATTTAGAATGACGAAACTAAGACAAAACCGTTGGAATTTTCCCGATAGCTCCCATAGAAGCCGAGATATCGACCTTCAAAGTTTGGCTTTTTTCATTTTTCGGGTATACCCCCCCGTATCGAATTTTTTCACCAAAAATTGATTTTTTTCGAAATCAAACTAAGTATACCAGCGTATTATTTGGGTCACCTAGATTACGAAAACACCGGGTTATAACAGGATCCGAGCAAAACTAAGGGAATGAGAGCACTTTGAAAATCCTGAAAAAGTCGTTTTCGACGTCCGTTTTTGAGGCCAAAAATGGGCATCAAAAATGCTATATCTCGGCTATCGTAAATGCTACGACCTTGCGGATGGTCTCGTTGGATTTAGAATGAGGAAACTAAGGCAAAACCGTTGGAATTTTCCCGATAGCTCCCATAGAAGCCGAGATATCGACCTTCAAAGTTTGGCTTTTTTCATTTTTCGGGTATACCCCCCCGTATCGAATTTTTTCACCAAAAATTGATTTTTTTCGAAATCAAACTAAGTATACCAGCGTATTATTTGGGTCACCTAGATTACGAAAACACCGGGTTATAACAGGATCCGAGCAGAACTGAGGGAATGAGAGCACTTTGAAAATCCTGAAAAAGTCGTTTTCGACGTCCGTTTTTGAGGCCAAAAATGGGCATCAAAAATGCTATATCTCGGCTATCGTAAATGCTACGACCTTGCGGATGGTCTCGTTGGATTTAGAATGAGGAAACTAAGGCAAAACCGTTGGAATTTTCCCGATAGCCCCCATAGAAGCCGAGATATCGACCTTCAAAGTTTGGCTTTTTTCATTTTTCGGGTATACCCCCCCGTATCGAATTTTTTCACCAAAAATTGATTTTTTTCGAAATCAAACTAAGTATACCAGCGTATTATTTGGGTCACCTAGATTACGAAAACACCGGGTTATAACAGGATCCGAGCAAAACTAAGGGAATGAGAGCACTTTGAAAATCCTGAAAAAGTCGTTTTCGACGTCCGTTTTTGAGGCCAAAAATGGGCATCAAAAATGCCATATCTCGGCTATCGTAAATGCTACGACCTTGCGGATGGTCTCGTTGGATTTAGAATGACGAAACTAAGACAAAACCGTTGGAATTTTCCCGATAGCTCCCATAGAAGCCGAGATATCGACCTTCAAAGTTTGGCTTTTTTCATTTTTCGGGTATACCCCCCCGTATCGAATTTTTTCACCAAAAATTAATTTTTTTCGAAATCAAACTAAGTATACCAGCGTATTATTTGGGTCACCTAGATTACGAAAACACCGGGTTATAACAGGATCCGAGCAAAACTAAGGGAATGAGAGCACTTTGAAAATCCTGAAAAAGTCGTTTTCGACGTCCGTTTTTGAGGCCAAAAATGGGCATCAAAAATGCTATATCTCGGCTATCGTAAATGCTACGACCTTGCGGATGGTCTCGTTGGATTTAGAATGAGGAAACTAAGGCAAAACCGTTGGAATTTTCCCGATAGCTCCCATAGAAGCCGAGATATCGACCTTCAAAGTTTGGCTTTTTTCATTTTTCGGGTATACCCCCCCGTATCGAATTTTTTCACCAAAAATTGATTTTTTTCGAAATCAAACTAAGTATACCAGCGTATTATTTGGGTCACCTAGATTACGAAAACACCGGGTTATAACAGGATCCGAGCAAAACTAAGGGAATGAGAGCACTTTGAAAATCCTGAAAAAGTCGTTTTCGACGTCCGTTTTTGAGGCCAAAAATGGGCATCAAAAATGCTATATCTCGGCTATCGTAAATGCTACGACCTTGCGGATGGTCTCGTTGGATTTAGAATGAGGAAACTAAGGCAAAACCGTTGGAATTTTCCCGATAGCTCCCATAGAAGCCGAGATATCGACCTTCAAAGTTTGGCTTTTTTCATTTTTCGGGTATACCCCCCCGTATCGAATTTTTTCACCAAAAATTGATTTTTTTCGAAATCAAACTAAGTATACCAGCGTATTATTTGGGTCACCTAGATTACGAAAACACCGGGTTATAACAGGATCCGAGCAAAACTAAGGGAATGAGAGCACTTTGAAAATCCTGAAAAAGTCGTTTTCGACGTCCGTTTTTGAGGCCAAAAATGGGCATCAAAAATGCTATATCTCGGCTATCGTAAATGCTACGACCTTGCGGATGGTCTCGTTGGATTTAGAATGAGGAAACTAAGGCAAAACCGTTGGAATTTTCCCGATAGCTCCCATAGAAGCCGAGATATCGACCTTCAAAGTTTGGCTTTTTTCATTTTTCGGGTATACCCCCCCGTATCGAATTTTTTCACCAAAAATTGATTTTTTTCGAAATCAAACTAAGTATACCAGCGTATTATTTGGGTCACCTAGATTACGAAAACACCGGGTTATAACAGGATCCGAGCAAAACTAAGGGAATGAGAGCACTTTGAAAATCCTGAAAAAGTCGTTTTCGACGTCCGTTTTTGAGGCCAAAAATGGGCATCAAAAATGCTATATCTCGGCTATCGTAAATGCTACGACCTTGCGGATGGTCTCGTTGGATTTAGAATGAGGAAACTAAGGCAAAACCGTTGGAATTTTCCCGATAGCTCCCATAGAAGCCGAGATATCGACCTTCAAAGTTTGGCTTTTTTCATTTTTCGGGTATACCCCCCCGTATCGAATTTTTTCACCAAAAATTGATTTTTTTCGAAATCAAACTAAGTATACCAGCGTATTATTTGGGTCACCTAGATTACGAAAACACCGGGTTATAACAGGATCCGAGCAAAACTAAGGGAATGAGAGCACTTTGAAAATCCTGAAAAAGTCGTTTTCGACGTCCGTTTTTGAGGCCAAAAATGGGCATCAAAAATGCTATATCTCGGCTATCGTAAATGCTACGACCTTGCGGATGGTCTCGTTGGATTTAGAATGAGGAAACTAAGGCAAAACCGTTGGAATTTTCCCGATAGCTCCCATAGAAGCCGAGATATCGACCTTCAAAGTTTGGCTTTTTTCATTTTTCGGGTATACCCCCCCGTATCAAATTTTTTCACCAAAAATTGATTTTTTTCGAAATCAAACTAAGTATACCAGCGTGTTATTCTGATCATCTAGATTACGAAAACACCGGGTTATACCAGGATCCGAGCAGAACTAAGGGAATGAGAGCACTTTGAAAATCCTGAAAAAGTCGTTTTCGACGTCCGTTTTTGAGGCCAAAAATGGGCATCAAAAATGCTATATCTCGGCTATCGTAAATGCTACGACCTTGCGGATGGTCTCGTTGGATTTAGAATGAGGAAACTAAGGCAAAACCGTTGGAATTTTCCCGATAGCTCCCATAGAAGCCGAGATATCGACCTTCAAAGTTTGGCTTTTTTCATTTTTCGGGTATACCCCCCCGTATCGAATTTTTTCACCAAAAATTGATTTTTTTCGAAATCAAACTAAGTATACCAGCGTATTATTTGGGTCACCTAGATTACGAAAACACCGGGTTATAACAGGATCCGAGCAAAACTAAGGGAATGAGAGCACTTTGAAAATCCTGAAAAAGTCGTTTTCGACGTCCGTTTTTGAGGCCAAAAATGGGCATCAAAAATGCTATATCTCGGCTATCGTAAATGCTACGACCTTGCGGATGGTCTCGTTGGATTTAGAATGAGGAAACTAAGGCAAAACCGTTGGAATTTTCCCGATAGCTCCCATAGAAGCCGAGATATCGACCTTCAAAGTTTGGCTTTTTTCATTTTTCGGGTATACCCCCCCGTATCGAATTTTTTCACCAAAAATTGATTTTTTTCGAAATCAAACTAAGTATACCAGCGTATTATTTGGGTCACCTAGATTACGAAAACACCGGGTTATAACAGGATCCGAGCAAAACTAAGGGAATGAGAGCACTTTGAAAATCCTGAAAAAGTCGTTTTCGACGTCCGTTTTTGAGGCCAAAAATGGGCATCAAAAATGCTATATCTCGGCTATCGTAAATGCTACGACCTTGCGGATGGTCTCGTTGGATTTAGAATGAGGAAACTAAGGCAAAACCGTTGGAATTTTCCCGATAGCTCCCATAGAAGCCGAGATATCGACCTTCAAAGTTTGGCTTTTTTCATTTTTCGGGTATACCCCCCCGTATCGAATTTTTTCACCAAAAATTGATTTTTTTCGAAATCAAACTAAGTATACCAGCGTATTATTTGGGTCACCTAGATTACGAAAACACCGGGTTATAACAGGATCCGAGCAAAACTAAGGGAATGAGAGCACTTTGAAAATCCTGAAAAAGTCGTTTTCGACGTCCGTTTTTGAGGCCAAAAATGGGCATCAAAAATGCTATATCTCGGCTATCGTAAATGCTACGACCTTGCGGATGGTCTCGTTGGATTTAGAATGAGGAAACTAAGGCAAAACCGTTGGAATTTTCCCGATAGCTCCCATAGAAGCCGAGATATCGACCTTCAAAGTTTGGCTTTTTTCATTTTTCGGGTATACCCCCCCGTATCGAATTTTTTCACCAAAAATTGATTTTTTTCGAAATCAAACTAAGTATACCAGCGTATTATTTGGGTCACCTAGATTACGAAAACACCGGGTTATAACAGGATCCGAGCAGAACTGAGGGAATGAGAGCACTTTGAAAATACTGAAAAAGTCGTTTTCGACGTCCGTTTTTGAGGCCAAAAATGGGCATCAAAAATGCCATATCTCGGCTATCGTAACTGCTACGACCTTGCGGATGGTCTCGTTGGATTTAGAATGACGAAACTAAGACAAAACCGTTGGAATTTTCCCGATAGCTCCCATAGAAGCCGAGATATCGACCTTCAAAGTTTGGCTTTTTTCATTTTTCGGGTATACCCCCCCGTATCGAATTTTTTCACCAAAAATTGATTTTTTTCGAAATCAAACTAAGTATACCAGCGTATTATTTGGGTCACCTAGATTACGAAAACACCGGGTTATAACAGGATCCGAGCAAAACTAAGGGAATGAGAGCACTTTGAAAATCCTGAAAAAGTCGTTTTCGACGTCCGTTTTTGAGGCCAAAAATGGGCATCAAAAATGCCATATCTCGGCTATCGTAAATGCTACGACCTTGCGGATGGTCTCGTTGGATTTAGAATGACGAAACTAAGACAAAACCGTTGGAATTTTCCCGATAGCTCCCATAGAAGCCGAGATATCGACCTTCAAAGTTTGGCTTTTTTCATTTTTCGGGTATACCCCCCCGTATCGAATTTTTTCACCAAAAATTAATTTTTTTCGAAATCAAACTAAGTATACCAGCGTATTATTTGGGTCACCTAGATTACGAAAACACCGGGTTATAACAGGATCCGAGCAAAACTAAGGGAATGAGAGCACTTTGAAAATCCTGAAAAAGTCGTTTTCGACGTCCGTTTTTGAGGCCAAAAATGGGCATCAAAAATGCTATATCTCGGCTATCGTAAATGCTACGACCTTGCGGATGGTCTCGTTGGATTTAGAATGAGGAAACTAAGGCAAAACCGTTGGAATTTTCCCGATAGCCCCCATAGAAGCCGAGATATCGACCTTCAAAGTTTGGCTTTTTTCATTTTTCGGGTATACCCCCCCGTATCGAATTTTTTCACCAAAAATTGATTTTTTTCGAAATCAAACTAAGTATACCAGCGTATTATTTGGGTCACCTAGATTACGAAAACACCGGGTTATAACAGGATCCGAGCAAAACTAAGGGAATGAGAGCACTTTGAAAATCCTGAAAAAGTCGTTTTCGACGTCCGTTTTTGAGGCCAAAAATGGGCATCAAAAATGCTATATCTCGGCTATCGTAAATGCTACGACCTTGCGGATGGTCTCGTTGGATTTAGAATGAGGAAACTAAGGCAAAACCGTTGGAATTTTCCCGATAGCTCCCATAGAAGCCGAGATATCGACCTTCAAAGTTTGGCTTTTTTCATTTTTCGGGTATACCCCCCCGTATCGAATTTTTTCACCAAAAATTGATTTTTTTCGAAATCAAACTAAGTATACCAGCGTATTATTTGGGTCACCTAGATTACGAAAACACCGGGTTATAACAGGATCCGAGCAGAACTGAGGGAATGAGAGCACTTTGAAAATCCTGAAAAAGTCGTTTTCGACGTCCGTTTTTGAGGCCAAAAATGGGCATCAAAAATGCTATATCTCGGCTATCGTAAATGCTACGACCTTGCGGATGGTCTCGTTGGATTTAGAATGAGGAAACTAAGGCAAAACCGTTGGAATTTTCCCGATAGCTCCCATAGAAGCCGAGATATCGACCTTCAAAGTTTGGCTTTTTTCATTTTTCGGGTATACCCCCCCGTATCGAATTTTTTCACCAAAAATTGATTTTTTTCGAAATCAAACTAAGTATACCAGCGTATTATTTGGGTCACCTAGATTACGAAAACACCGGGTTATAACAGGATCCGAGCAAAACTAAGGGAATGAGAGCACTTTGAAAATCCTGAAAAAGTCGTTTTCGACGTCCGTTTTTGAGGCCAAAAATGGGCATCAAAAATGCTATATCTCGGCTATCGTAAATGCTACGACCTTGCGGATGGTCTCGTTGGATTTAGAATGAGGAAACTAAGGCAAAACCGTTGGAATTTTCCCGATAGCCCCCATAGAAGCCGAGATATCGACCTTCAAAGTTTGGCTTTTTTCATTTTTCGGGTATACCCCCCCGTATCGAATTTTTTCACCAAAAATTGATTTTTTTCGAAATCAAACTAAGTATACCAGCGTATTATTTGGGTCACCTAGATTACGAAAACACCGGGTTATAACAGGATCCGAGCAAAACTAAGGGAATGAGAGCACTTTGAAAATCCTGAAAAAGTCGTTTTCGACGTCCGTTTTTGAGGCCAAAAATGGGCATCAAAAATGCCATATCTCGGCTATCGTAAATGCTACGACCTTGCGGATGGTCTCGTTGGATTTAGAATGAGGAAACTAAGGCAAAACCGTTGGAATTTTCCCGATAGCCCCCATAGAAGCCGAGATATCGACCTTCAAAGTTTGGCTTTTTTCATTTTTCGGGTATACCCCCCCGTATCGAATTTTTTCACCAAAAATTGATTTTTTTCGAAATCAAACTAAGTATACCAGCGTATTATTTGGGTCACCTAGATTACGAAAACACCGGGTTATAACAGGATCCGAGCAAAACTAAGGGAATGAGAGCACTTTGAAAATCCTGAAAAAGTCGTTTTCGACGTCCGTTTTTGAGGCCAAAAATGGGCATCAAAAATGCTATATCTCGGCTATCGTAAATGCTACGACCTTGCGGATGGTCTCGTTGGATTTAGAATGAGGAAACTAAGGCAAAACCGTTGGAATTTTCCCGATAGCTCCCATAGAAGCCGAGATATCGACCTTCAAAGTTTGGCTTTTTTCATTTTTCGGGTATACCCCCCCGTATCGAATTTTTTCACCAAAAATTGATTTTTTTCGAAATCAAACTAAGTATACCAGCGTATTATTTGGGTCACCTAGATTACGAAAACACCGGGTTATAACAGGATCCGAGCAAAACTAAGGGAATGAGAGCACTTTGAAAATCCTGAAAAAGTCGTTTTCGACGTCCGTTTTTGAGGCCAAAAATGGGCATCAAAAATGCTATATCTCGGCTATCGTAAATGCTACGACCTTGCGGATGGTCTCGTTGGATTTAGAATGAGGAAACTAAGGCAAAACCGTTGGAATTTTCCCGATAGCTCCCATAGAAGCCGAGATATCGACCTTCAAAGTTTGGCTTTTTTCATTTTTCGGGTATACCCCCCCGTATCGAATTTTTTCACCAAAAATTGATTTTTTTCGAAATCAAACTAAGTATACCAGCGTATTATTTGGGTCACCTAGATTACGAAAACACCGGGTTATAACAGGATCCGAGCAGAACTGAGGGAATGAGAGCACTTTGAAAATACTGAAAAAGTCGTTTTCGACGTCCGTTTTTGAGGCCAAAAATGGGCATCAAAAATGCCATATCTCGGCTATCGTAACTGCTACGACCTTGCGGATGGTCTCGTTGGATTTAGAATGACGAAACTAAGACAAAACCGTTGGAATTTTCCCGATAGCTCCCATAGAAGCCGAGATATCGACCTTCAAAGTTTGGCTTTTTTCATTTTTCGGGTATACCCCCCCGTATCAAATTTTTTCACCAAAAATTGATTTTTTTCGAAATCAAACTAAGTATACCAGCGTGTTATTCTGATCATCTAGATTACGAAAACACCGGGTTATACCAGGATCCGAGCAGAACTAAGGGAATGAGAGCACTTTGAAAATCCTGAAAAAGTCGTTTTCGACGTCCGTTTTTGAGGCCAAAAATGGGCATCAAAAATGCCATATCTCGGCTATCGTAAATGCTACGACCTTGCGGATGGTCTCGTTGGATTTAGAATGACGAAACTAAGACAAAACCGTTGGAATTTTCCCGATAGCTCCCATAGAAGCCGAGATATCGACCTTCAAAGTTTGGCTTTTTTCATTTTTCGGGTATACCCCCCCGTATCGAATTTTTTCACCAAAAATTGATTTTTTTCGAAATCAAACTAAGTATACCAGCGTATTATTTGGGTCACCTAGATTACGAAAACACCGGGTTATAACAGGATCCGAGCAAAACTAAGGGAATGAGAGCACTTTGAAAATCCTGAAAAAGTCGTTTTCGACGTCCGTTTTTGAGGCCAAAAATGGGCATCAAAAATGCTATATCTCGGCTATCGTAAATGCTACGACCTTGCGGATGGTCTCGTTGGATTTAGAATGAGGAAACTAAGGCAAAACCGTTGGAATTTTCCCGATAGCTCCCATAGAAGCCGAGATATCGACCTTCAAAGTTTGGCTTTTTTCATTTTTCGGGTATACCCCCCCGTATCGAATTTTTTCACCAAAAATTGATTTTTTTCGAAATCAAACTAAGTATACCAGCGTATTATTTGGGTCACCTAGATTACGAAAACACCGGGTTATAACAGGATCCGAGCAGAACTGAGGGAATGAGAGCACTTTGAAAATCCTGAAAAAGTCGTTTTCGACGTCCGTTTTTGAGGCCAAAAATGGGCATCAAAAATGCTATATCTCGGCTATCGTAAATGCTACGACCTTGCGGATGGTCTCGTTGGATTTAGAATGAGGAAACTAAGGCAAAACCGTTGGAATTTTCCCGATAGCCCCCATAGAAGCCGAGATATCGACCTTCAAAGTTTGGCTTTTTTCATTTTTCGGGTATACCCCCCCGTATCGAATTTTTTCACCAAAAATTGATTTTTTTCGAAATCAAACTAAGTATACCAGCGTATTATTTGGGTCACCTAGATTACGAAAACACCGGGTTATAACAGGATCCGAGCAAAACTAAGGGAATGAGAGCACTTTGAAAATCCTGAAAAAGTCGTTTTCGACGTCCGTTTTTGAGGCCAAAAATGGGCATCAAAAATGCCATATCTCGGCTATCGTAAATGCTACGACCTTGCGGATGGTCTCGTTGGATTTAGAATGACGAAACTAAGACAAAACCGTTGGAATTTTCCCGATAGCTCCCATAGAAGCCGAGATATCGACCTTCAAAGTTTGGCTTTTTTCATTTTTCGGGTATACCCCCCCGTATCGAATTTTTTCACCAAAAATTAATTTTTTTCGAAATCAAACTAAGTATACCAGCGTATTATTTGGGTCACCTAGATTACGAAAACACCGGGTTATAACAGGATCCGAGCAAAACTAAGGGAATGAGAGCACTTTGAAAATCCTGAAAAAGTCGTTTTCGACGTCCGTTTTTGAGGCCAAAAATGGGCATCAAAAATGCTATATCTCGGCTATCGTAAATGCTACGACCTTGCGGATGGTCTCGTTGGATTTAGAATGAGGAAACTAAGGCAAAACCGTTGGAATTTTCCCGATAGCTCCCATAGAAGCCGAGATATCGACCTTCAAAGTTTGGCTTTTTTCATTTTTCGGGTATACCCCCCCGTATCGAATTTTTTCACCAAAAATTGATTTTTTTCGAAATCAAACTAAGTATACCAGCGTATTATTTGGGTCACCTAGATTACGAAAACACCGGGTTATAACAGGATCCGAGCAAAACTAAGGGAATGAGAGCACTTTGAAAATCCTGAAAAAGTCGTTTTCGACGTCCGTTTTTGAGGCCAAAAATGGGCATCAAAAATGCTATATCTCGGCTATCGTAAATGCTACGACCTTGCGGATGGTCTCGTTGGATTTAGAATGAGGAAACTAAGGCAAAACCGTTGGAATTTTCCCGATAGCTCCCATAGAAGCCGAGATATCGACCTTCAAAGTTTGGCTTTTTTCATTTTTCGGGTATACCCCCCCGTATCGAATTTTTTCACCAAAAATTGATTTTTTTCGAAATCAAACTAAGTATACCAGCGTATTATTTGGGTCACCTAGATTACGAAAACACCGGGTTATAACAGGATCCGAGCAAAACTAAGGGAATGAGAGCACTTTGAAAATCCTGAAAAAGTCGTTTTCGACGTCCGTTTTTGAGGCCAAAAATGGGCATCAAAAATGCTATATCTCGGCTATCGTAAATGCTACGACCTTGCGGATGGTCTCGTTGGATTTAGAATGAGGAAACTAAGGCAAAACCGTTGGAATTTTCCCGATAGCTCCCATAGAAGCCGAGATATCGACCTTCAAAGTTTGGCTTTTTTCATTTTTCGGGTATACCCCCCCGTATCGAATTTTTTCACCAAAAATTGATTTTTTTCGAAATCAAACTAAGTATACCAGCGTATTATTTGGGTCACCTAGATTACGAAAACACCGGGTTATAACAGGATCCGAGCAGAACTGAGGGAATGAGAGCACTTTGAAAATACTGAAAAAGTCGTTTTCGACGTCCGTTTTTGAGGCCAAAAATGGGCATCAAAAATGCCATATCTCGGCTATCGTAACTGCTACGACCTTGCGGATGGTCTCGTTGGATTTAGAATGACGAAACTAAGATAAAACCGTTGGAATTTTCCCGATAGCTCCCATAGAAGCCGAGATATCGACCTTCAAAGTTTGGCTTTTTTCATTTTTCGGGTATACCCCCCCGTATCAAATTTTTTCACCAAAAATTGATTTTTTTCGAAATCAAACTAAGTATACCAGCGTGTTATTCTGATCATCTAGATTACGAAAACACCGGGTTATACCAGGATCCGAGCAGAACTAAGGGAATGAGAGCACTTTGAAAATCCTGAAAAAGTCGTTTTCGACGTCCGTTTTTGAGGCCAAAAATGGGCATCAAAAATGCCATATCTCGGCTATCGTAAATGCTACGACCTTGCGGATGGTCTCGTTGGATTTAGAATGACGAAACTAAGACAAAACCGTTGGAATTTTCCCGATAGCTCCCATAGAAGCCGAGATATCGACCTTCAAAGTTTGGCTTTTTTCATTTTTCGGGTATACCCCCCCGTATCGAATTTTTTCACCAAAAATTGATTTTTTTCGAAATCAAACTAAGTATACCAGCGTATTATTTGGGTCACCTAGATTACGAAAACACCGGGTTATAACAGGATCCGAGCAAAACTAAGGGAATGAGAGCACTTTGAAAATCCTGAAAAAGTCGTTTTCGACGTCCGTTTTTGAGGCCAAAAATGGGCATCAAAAATGCTATATCTCGGCTATCGTAAATGCTACGACCTTGCGGATGGTCTCGTTGGATTTAGAATGAGGAAACTAAGGCAAAACCGTTGGAATTTTCCCGATAGCTCCCATAGAAGCCGAGATATCGACCTTCAAAGTTTGGCTTTTTTCATTTTTCGGGTATACCCCCCCGTATCGAATTTTTTCACCAAAAATTGATTTTTTTCGAAATCAAACTAAGTATACCAGCGTATTATTTGGGTCACCTAGATTACGAAAACACCGGGTTATAACAGGATCCGAGCAGAACTGAGGGAATGAGAGCACTTTGAAAATCCTGAAAAAGTCGTTTTCGACGTCCGTTTTTGAGGCCAAAAATGGGCATCAAAAATGCCATATCTCGGCTATCGTAAAAGCTACGACCTTGCGGATGGTCTCGTTGGATTTAGAATGACGAAACTAAGGCAAAACCGTTGGAATTTTCCCGATAGCTCCCATAGAAGCCGAGATATCGACCTTCAAAGTTTGGCTTTTTTCATTTTTCGGGTATACCCCCCGTATCGAATTTTTTCACCAAAAATTGATTTTTTTCGAAATCAAACTAAGTATACCAGCGTATTATTTGGGTCACCTAGATTACGAAAACACCGGGTTATAACAGGATCCGAGCAAAACTAAGGGAATGAGAGCACTTTGAAAATCCTGAAAAAGTCGTTTTCGACGTCCGTTTTTGAGGCCAAAAATGGGCATCAAAAATGCTATATCTCGGCTATCGTAAATGCTACGACCTTGCGGATGGTCTCGTTGGATTTAGAATGAGGAAACTAAGGCAAAACCGTTGGAATTTTCCCGATAGCTCCCATAGAAGCCGAGATATCGACCTTCAAAGTTTGGCTTTTTTCATTTTTCGGGTATACCCCCCCGTATCGAATTTTTTCACCAAAAATTGATTTTTTTCGAAATCAAACTAAGTATACCAGCGTATTATTTGGGTCACCTAGATTACGAAAACACCGGGTTATAACAGGATCCGAGCAAAACTAAGGGAATGAGAGCACTTTGAAAATCCTGAAAAAGTCGTTTTCGACGTCCGTTTTTGAGGCCAAAAATGGGCATCAAAAATGCTATATCTCGGCTATCGTAAATGCTACGACCTTGCGGATGGTCTCGTTGGATTTAGAATGAGGAAACTAAGGCAAAACCGTTGGAATTTTCCCGATAGCTCCCATAGAAGCCGAGATATCGACCTTCAAAGTTTGGCTTTTTTCATTTTTCGGGTATACCCCCCCGTATCAAATTTTTTCACCAAAAATTGATTTTTTTCGAAATCAAACTAAGTATACCAGCGTGTTATTCTGATCATCTAGATTACGAAAACACCGGGTTATACCAGGATCCGAGCAGAACTAAGGGAATGAGAGCACTTTGAAAATCCTGAAAAAGTCGTTTTCGACGTCCGTTTTTGAGGCCAAAAATGGGCATCAAAAATGCTATATCTCGGCTATCGTAAATGCTACGACCTTGCGGATGGTCTCGTTGGATTTAGAATGAGGAAACTAAGGCAAAACCGTTGGAATTTTCCCGATAGCTCCCATAGAAGCCGAGATATCGACCTTCAAAGTTTGGCTTTTTTCATTTTTCGGGTATACCCCCCCGTATCGAATTTTTTCACCAAAAATTGATTTTTTTCGAAATCAAACTAAGTATACCAGCGTATTATTTGGGTCACCTAGATTACGAAAACACCGGGTTATAACAGGATCCGAGCAAAACTAAGGGAATGAGAGCACTTTGAAAATCCTGAAAAAGTCGTTTTCGACGTCCGTTTTTGAGGCCAAAAATGGGCATCAAAAATGCTATATCTCGGCTATCGTAAATGCTACGACCTTGCGGATGGTCTCGTTGGATTTAGAATGAGGAAACTAAGGCAAAACCGTTGGAATTTTCCCGATAGCTCCCATAGAAGCCGAGATATCGACCTTCAAAGTTTGGCTTTTTTCATTTTTCGGGTATACCCCCCCGTATCGAATTTTTTCACCAAAAATTGATTTTTTTCGAAATCAAACTAAGTATACCAGCGTATTATTTGGGTCACCTAGATTACGAAAACACCGGGTTATAACAGGATCCGAGCAAAACTAAGGGAATGAGAGCACTTTGAAAATCCTGAAAAAGTCGTTTTCGACGTCCGTTTTTGAGGCCAAAAATGGGCATCAAAAATGCTATATCTCGGCTATCGTAAATGCTACGACCTTGCGGATGGTCTCGTTGGATTTAGAATGAGGAAACTAAGGCAAAACCGTTGGAATTTTCCCGATAGCTCCCATAGAAGCCGAGATATCGACCTTCAAAGTTTGGCTTTTTTCATTTTTCGGGTATACCCCCCCGTATCGAATTTTTTCACCAAAAATTGATTTTTTTCGAAATCAAACTAAGTATACCAGCGTATTATTTGGGTCACCTAGATTACGAAAACACCGGGTTATAACAGGATCCGAGCAAAACTAAGGGAATGAGAGCACTTTGAAAATCCTGAAAAAGTCGTTTTCGACGTCCGTTTTTGAGGCCAAAAATGGGCATCAAAAATGCTATATCTCGGCTATCGTAAATGCTACGACCTTGCGGATGGTCTCGTTGGATTTAGAATGAGGAAACTAAGGCAAAACCGTTGGAATTTTCCCGATAGCTCCCATAGAAGCCGAGATATCGACCTTCAAAGTTTGGCTTTTTTCATTTTTCGGGTATACCCCCCCGTATCGAATTTTTTCACCAAAAATTGATTTTTTTCGAAATCAAACTAAGTATACCAGCGTATTATTTGGGTCACCTAGATTACGAAAACACCGGGTTATAACAGGATCCGAGCAGAACTGAGGGAATGAGAGCACTTTGAAAATACTGAAAAAGTCGTTTTCGACGTCCGTTTTTGAGGCCAAAAATGGGCATCAAAAATGCCATATCTCGGCTATCGTAACTGCTACGACCTTGCGGATGGTCTCGTTGGATTTAGAATGACGAAACTAAGACAAAACCGTTGGAATTTTCCCGATAGCTCCCATAGAAGCCGAGATATCGACCTTCAAAGTTTGGCTTTTTTCATTTTTCGGGTATACCCCCCCGTATCGAATTTTTTCACCAAAAATTGATTTTTTTCGAAATCAAACTAAGTATACCAGCGTATTATTTGGGTCACCTAGATTACGAAAACACCGGGTTATAACAGGATCCGAGCAAAACTAAGGGAATGAGAGCACTTTGAAAATCCTGAAAAAGTCGTTTTCGACGTCCGTTTTTGAGGCCAAAAATGGGCATCAAAAATGCCATATCTCGGCTATCGTAAATGCTACGACCTTGCGGATGGTCTCGTTGGATTTAGAATGACGAAACTAAGACAAAACCGTTGGAATTTTCCCGATAGCTCCCATAGAAGCCGAGATATCGACCTTCAAAGTTTGGCTTTTTTCATTTTTCGGGTATACCCCCCCGTATCGAATTTTTTCACCAAAAATTAATTTTTTTCGAAATCAAACTAAGTATACCAGCGTATTATTTGGGTCACCTAGATTACGAAAACACCGGGTTATAACAGGATCCGAGCAAAACTAAGGGAATGAGAGCACTTTGAAAATCCTGAAAAAGTCGTTTTCGACGTCCGTTTTTGAGGCCAAAAATGGGCATCAAAAATGCTATATCTCGGCTATCGTAAATGCTACGACCTTGCGGATGGTCTCGTTGGATTTAGAATGAGGAAACTAAGGCAAAACCGTTGGAATTTTCCCGATAGCCCCCATAGAAGCCGAGATATCGACCTTCAAAGTTTGGCTTTTTTCATTTTTCGGGTATACCCCCCCGTATCGAATTTTTTCACCAAAAATTGATTTTTTTCGAAATCAAACTAAGTATACCAGCGTATTATTTGGGTCACCTAGATTACGAAAACACCGGGTTATAACAGGATCCGAGCAAAACTAAGGGAATGAGAGCACTTTGAAAATCCTGAAAAAGTCGTTTTCGACGTCCGTTTTTGAGGCCAAAAATGGGCATCAAAAATGCTATATCTCGGCTATCGTAAATGCTACGACCTTGCGGATGGTCTCGTTGGATTTAGAATGAGGAAACTAAGGCAAAACCGTTGGAATTTTCCCGATAGCTCCCATAGAAGCCGAGATATCGACCTTCAAAGTTTGGCTTTTTTCATTTTTCGGGTATACCCCCCCGTATCGAATTTTTTCACCAAAAATTGATTTTTTTCGAAATCAAACTAAGTATACCAGCGTATTATTTGGGTCACCTAGATTACGAAAACACCGGGTTATAACAGGATCCGAGCAGAACTGAGGGAATGAGAGCACTTTGAAAATCCTGAAAAAGTCGTTTTCGACGTCCGTTTTTGAGGCCAAAAATGGGCATCAAAAATGCTATATCTCGGCTATCGTAAATGCTACGACCTTGCGGATGGTCTCGTTGGATTTAGAATGAGGAAACTAAGGCAAAACCGTTGGAATTTTCCCGATAGCTCCCATAGAAGCCGAGATATCGACCTTCAAAGTTTGGCTTTTTTCATTTTTCGGGTATACCCCCCCGTATCGAATTTTTTCACCAAAAATTGATTTTTTTCGAAATCAAACTAAGTATACCAGCGTATTATTTGGGTCACCTAGATTACGAAAACACCGGGTTATAACAGGATCCGAGCAAAACTAAGGGAATGAGAGCACTTTGAAAATCCTGAAAAAGTCGTTTTCGACGTCCGTTTTTGAGGCCAAAAATGGGCATCAAAAATGCTATATCTCGGCTATCGTAAATGCTACGACCTTGCGGATGGTCTCGTTGGATTTAGAATGAGGAAACTAAGGCAAAACCGTTGGAATTTTCCCGATAGCCCCCATAGAAGCCGAGATATCGACCTTCAAAGTTTGGCTTTTTTCATTTTTCGGGTATACCCCCCCGTATCGAATTTTTTCACCAAAAATTGATTTTTTTCGAAATCAAACTAAGTATACCAGCGTATTATTTGGGTCACCTAGATTACGAAAACACCGGGTTATAACAGGATCCGAGCAAAACTAAGGGAATGAGAGCACTTTGAAAATCCTGAAAAAGTCGTTTTCGACGTCCGTTTTTGAGGCCAAAAATGGGCATCAAAAATGCTATATCTCGGCTATCGTAAATGCTACGACCTTGCGGATGGTCTCGTTGGATTTAGAATGAGGAAACTAAGGCAAAACCGTTGGAATTTTCCCGATAGCCCCCATAGAAGCCGAGATATCGACCTTCAAAGTTTGGCTTTTTTCATTTTTCGGGTATACCCCCCCGTATCGAATTTTTTCACCAAAAATTGATTTTTTTCGAAATCAAACTAAGTATACCAGCGTATTATTTGGGTCACCTAGATTACGAAAACACCGGGTTATAACAGGATCCGAGCAAAACTAAGGGAATGAGAGCACTTTGAAAATCCTGAAAAAGTCGTTTTCGACGTCCGTTTTTGAGGCCAAAAATGGGCATCAAAAATGCCATATCTCGGCTATCGTAAATGCTACGACCTTGCGGATGGTCTCGTTGGATTTAGAATGAGGAAACTAAGGCAAAACCGTTGGAATTTTCCCGATAGCCCCCATAGAAGCCGAGATATCGACCTTCAAAGTTTGGCTTTTTTCATTTTTCGGGTATACCCCCCCGTATCGAATTTTTTCACCAAAAATTGATTTTTTTCGAAATCAAACTAAGTATACCAGCGTATTATTTGGGTCACCTAGATTACGAAAACACCGGGTTATAACAGGATCCGAGCAAAACTAAGGGAATGAGAGCACTTTGAAAATCCTGAAAAAGTCGTTTTCGACGTCCGTTTTTGAGGCCAAAAATGGGCATCAAAAATGCTATATCTCGGCTATCGTAAATGCTACGACCTTGCGGATGGTCTCGTTGGATTTAGAATGAGGAAACTAAGGCAAAACCGTTGGAATTTTCCCGATAGCTCCCATAGAAGCCGAGATATCGACCTTCAAAGTTTGGCTTTTTTCATTTTTCGGGTATACCCCCCCGTATCGAATTTTTTCACCAAAAATTGATTTTTTTCGAAATCAAACTAAGTATACCAGCGTATTATTTGGGTCACCTAGATTACGAAAACACCGGGTTATAACAGGATCCGAGCAAAACTAAGGGAATGAGAGCACTTTGAAAATCCTGAAAAAGTCGTTTTCGACGTCCGTTTTTGAGGCCAAAAATGGGCATCAAAAATGCTATATCTCGGCTATCGTAAATGCTACGACCTTGCGGATGGTCTCGTTGGATTTAGAATGAGGAAACTAAGGCAAAACCGTTGGAATTTTCCCGATAGCTCCCATAGAAGCCGAGATATCGACCTTCAAAGTTTGGCTTTTTTCATTTTTCGGGTATACCCCCCCGTATCGAATTTTTTCACCAAAAATTGATTTTTTTCGAAATCAAACTAAGTATACCAGCGTATTATTTGGGTCACCTAGATTACGAAAACACCGGGTTATAACAGGATCCGAGCAGAACTGAGGGAATGAGAGCACTTTGAAAATACTGAAAAAGTCGTTTTCGACGTCCGTTTTTGAGGCCAAAAATGGGCATCAAAAATGCCATATCTCGGCTATCGTAACTGCTACGACCTTGCGGATGGTCTCGTTGGATTTAGAATGACGAAACTAAGACAAAACCGTTGGAATTTTCCCGATAGCTCCCATAGAAGCCGAGATATCGACCTTCAAAGTTTGGCTTTTTTCATTTTTCGGGTATACCCCCCCGTATCAAATTTTTTCACCAAAAATTGATTTTTTTCGAAATCAAACTAAGTATACCAGCGTGTTATTCTGATCATCTAGATTACGAAAACACCGGGTTATACCAGGATCCGAGCAGAACTAAGGGAATGAGAGCACTTTGAAAATCCTGAAAAAGTCGTTTTCGACGTCCGTTTTTGAGGCCAAAAATGGGCATCAAAAATGCCATATCTCGGCTATCGTAAATGCTACGACCTTGCGGATGGTCTCGTTGGATTTAGAATGACGAAACTAAGACAAAACCGTTGGAATTTTCCCGATAGCTCCCATAGAAGCCGAGATATCGACCTTCAAAGTTTGGCTTTTTTCATTTTTCGGGTATACCCCCCCGTATCGAATTTTTTCACCAAAAATTGATTTTTTTCGAAATCAAACTAAGTATACCAGCGTATTATTTGGGTCACCTAGATTACGAAAACACCGGGTTATAACAGGATCCGAGCAAAACTAAGGGAATGAGAGCACTTTGAAAATCCTGAAAAAGTCGTTTTCGACGTCCGTTTTTGAGGCCAAAAATGGGCATCAAAAATGCTATATCTCGGCTATCGTAAATGCTACGACCTTGCGGATGGTCTCGTTGGATTTAGAATGAGGAAACTAAGGCAAAACCGTTGGAATTTTCCCGATAGCTCCCATAGAAGCCGAGATATCGACCTTCAAAGTTTGGCTTTTTTCATTTTTCGGGTATACCCCCCCGTATCGAATTTTTTCACCAAAAATTGATTTTTTTCGAAATCAAACTAAGTATACCAGCGTATTATTTGGGTCACCTAGATTACGAAAACACCGGGTTATAACAGGATCCGAGCAGAACTGAGGGAATGAGAGCACTTTGAAAATCCTGAAAAAGTCGTTTTCGACGTCCGTTTTTGAGGCCAAAAATGGGCATCAAAAATGCTATATCTCGGCTATCGTAAATGCTACGACCTTGCGGATGGTCTCGTTGGATTTAGAATGAGGAAACTAAGGCAAAACCGTTGGAATTTTCCCGATAGCCCCCATAGAAGCCGAGATATCGACCTTCAAAGTTTGGCTTTTTTCATTTTTCGGGTATACCCCCCCGTATCGAATTTTTTCACCAAAAATTGATTTTTTTCGAAATCAAACTAAGTATACCAGCGTATTATTTGGGTCACCTAGATTACGAAAACACCGGGTTATAACAGGATCCGAGCAAAACTAAGGGAATGAGAGCACTTTGAAAATCCTGAAAAAGTCGTTTTCGACGTCCGTTTTTGAGGCCAAAAATGGGCATCAAAAATGCCATATCTCGGCTATCGTAAATGCTACGACCTTGCGGATGGTCTCGTTGGATTTAGAATGACGAAACTAAGACAAAACCGTTGGAATTTTCCCGATAGCTCCCATAGAAGCCGAGATATCGACCTTCAAAGTTTGGCTTTTTTCATTTTTCGGGTATACCCCCCCGTATCGAATTTTTTCACCAAAAATTAATTTTTTTCGAAATCAAACTAAGTATACCAGCGTATTATTTGGGTCACCTAGATTACGAAAACACCGGGTTATAACAGGATCCGAGCAAAACTAAGGGAATGAGAGCACTTTGAAAATCCTGAAAAAGTCGTTTTCGACGTCCGTTTTTGAGGCCAAAAATGGGCATCAAAAATGCTATATCTCGGCTATCGTAAATGCTACGACCTTGCGGATGGTCTCGTTGGATTTAGAATGAGGAAACTAAGGCAAAACCGTTGGAATTTTCCCGATAGCTCCCATAGAAGCCGAGATATCGACCTTCAAAGTTTGGCTTTTTTCATTTTTCGGGTATACCCCCCCGTATCGAATTTTTTCACCAAAAATTGATTTTTTTCGAAATCAAACTAAGTATACCAGCGTATTATTTGGGTCACCTAGATTACGAAAACACCGGGTTATAACAGGATCCGAGCAAAACTAAGGGAATGAGAGCACTTTGAAAATCCTGAAAAAGTCGTTTTCGACGTCCGTTTTTGAGGCCAAAAATGGGCATCAAAAATGCTATATCTCGGCTATCGTAAATGCTACGACCTTGCGGATGGTCTCGTTGGATTTAGAATGAGGAAACTAAGGCAAAACCGTTGGAATTTTCCCGATAGCTCCCATAGAAGCCGAGATATCGACCTTCAAAGTTTGGCTTTTTTCATTTTTCGGGTATACCCCCCCGTATCGAATTTTTTCACCAAAAATTGATTTTTTTCGAAATCAAACTAAGTATACCAGCGTATTATTTGGGTCACCTAGATTACGAAAACACCGGGTTATAACAGGATCCGAGCAGAACTGAGGGAATGAGAGCACTTTGAAAATACTGAAAAAGTCGTTTTCGACGTCCGTTTTTGAGGCCAAAAATGGGCATCAAAAATGCCATATCTCGGCTATCGTAACTGCTACGACCTTGCGGATGGTCTCGTTGGATTTAGAATGACGAAACTAAGACAAAACCGTTGGAATTTTCCCGATAGCTCCCATAGAAGCCGAGATATCGACCTTCAAAGTTTGGCTTTTTTCATTTTTCGGGTATACCCCCCCGTATCAAATTTTTTCACCAAAAATTGATTTTTTTCGAAATCAAACTAAGTATACCAGCGTGTTATTCTGATCATCTAGATTACGAAAACACCGGGTTATACCAGGATCCGAGCAGAACTAAGGGAATGAGAGCACTTTGAAAATCCTGAAAAAGTCGTTTTCGACGTCCGTTTTTGAGGCCAAAAATGGGCATCAAAAATGCCATATCTCGGCTATCGTAAATGCTACGACCTTGCGGATGGTCTCGTTGGATTTAGAATGACGAAACTAAGACAAAACCGTTGGAATTTTCCCGATAGCTCCCATAGAAGCCGAGATATCGACCTTCAAAGTTTGGCTTTTTTCATTTTTCGGGTATACCCCCCCGTATCGAATTTTTTCACCAAAAATTGATTTTTTTCGAAATCAAACTAAGTATACCAGCGTATTATTTGGGTCACCTAGATTACGAAAACACCGGGTTATAACAGGATCCGAGCAAAACTAAGGGAATGAGAGCACTTTGAAAATCCTGAAAAAGTCGTTTTCGACGTCCGTTTTTGAGGCCAAAAATGGGCATCAAAAATGCTATATCTCGGCTATCGTAAATGCTACGACCTTGCGGATGGTCTCGTTGGATTTAGAATGAGGAAACTAAGGCAAAACCGTTGGAATTTTCCCGATAGCTCCCATAGAAGCCGAGATATCGACCTTCAAAGTTTGGCTTTTTTCATTTTTCGGGTATACCCCCCCGTATCGAATTTTTTCACCAAAAATTGATTTTTTTCGAAATCAAACTAAGTATACCAGCGTATTATTTGGGTCACCTAGATTACGAAAACACCGGGTTATAACAGGATCCGAGCAGAACTGAGGGAATGAGAGCACTTTGAAAATCCTGAAAAAGTCGTTTTCGACGTCCGTTTTTGAGGCCAAAAATGGGCATCAAAAATGCCATATCTCGGCTATCGTAAAAGCTACGACCTTGCGGATGGTCTCGTTGGATTTAGAATGACGAAACTAAGGCAAAACCGTTGGAATTTTCCCGATAGCTCCCATAGAAGCCGAGATATCGACCTTCAAAGTTTGGCTTTTTTCATTTTTCGGGTATACCCCCCGTATCGAATTTTTTCACCAAAAATTGATTTTTTTCGAAATCAAACTAAGTATACCAGCGTATTATTTGGGTCACCTAGATTACGAAAACACCGGGTTATAACAGGATCCGAGCAAAACTAAGGGAATGAGAGCACTTTGAAAATCCTGAAAAAGTCGTTTTCGACGTCCGTTTTTGAGGCCAAAAATGGGCATCAAAAATGCCATATCTCGGCTATCGTAAATGCTACGACCTTGCGGATGGTCTCGTTGGATTTAGAATGAGGAAACTAAGGCAAAACCGTTGGAATTTTCCCGATAGCCCCCATAGAAGCCGAGATATCGACCTTCAAAGTTTGGCTTTTTTCATTTTTCGGGTATACCCCCCCGTATCGAATTTTTTCACCAAAAATTGATTTTTTTCGAAATCAAACTAAGTATACCAGCGTATTATTTGGGTCACCTAGATTACGAAAACACCGGGTTATAACAGGATCCGAGCAAAACTAAGGGAATGAGAGCACTTTGAAAATCCTGAAAAAGTCGTTTTCGACGTCCGTTTTTGAGGCCAAAAATGGGCATCAAAAATGCCATATCTCGGCTATCGTAAATGCTACGACCTTGCGGATGGTCTCGTTGGATTTAGAATGACGAAACTAAGACAAAACCGTTGGAATTTTCCCGATAGCTCCCATAGAAGCCGAGATATCGACCTTCAAAGTTTGGCTTTTTTCATTTTTCGGGTATACCCCCCCGTATCGAATTTTTTCACCAAAAATTAATTTTTTTCGAAATCAAACTAAGTATACCAGCGTATTATTTGGGTCACCTAGATTACGAAAACACCGGGTTATAACAGGATCCGAGCAAAACTAAGGGAATGAGAGCACTTTGAAAATCCTGAAAAAGTCGTTTTCGACGTCCGTTTTTGAGGCCAAAAATGGGCATCAAAAATGCCATATCTCGGCTATCGTAAAAGCTACGACCTTGCGGATGGTCTCGTTGGATTTAGAATGACGAAACTAAGGCAAAACCGTTGGAATTTTCCCGATAGCTCCCATAGAAGCCGAGATATCGACCTTCAAAGTTTGGCTTTTTTCATTTTTCGGGTATACCCCCCCGTATCGAATTTTTTCACCAAAAATTGATTTTTTTCGAAATCAAACTAAGTATACCAGCGTGTTATTCTGATCATCTAGATTACGAAAACACCGGGTTATACCAGGATCCGAGCAGAACTAAGGGAATGAGAGCACTTTGAAAATCCTGAAAAAGTCGTTTTCGACGTCCGTTTTTGAGGCCAAAAATGGGCATCAAAAATGCCATATCTCGGCTATCGTAAAAGCTACGACCTTGCGGATGGTCTCGTTGGATTTAGAATGACGAAACTAAGGCAAAACCGTTGGAATTTTCCCGATAGCTCCCATAGAAGCCGAGATATCGACCTTCAAAGTTTGGCTTTTTTCATTTTTCGGGTATACCCCCCCGTATCGAATTTTTTCACCAAAAATTGATTTTTTTCGAAATCAAACTAAGTATACCAGCGTGTTATTCTGATCATCTAGATTACGAAAACACCGGGTTATACCAGGATCCGAGCAGAACTAAGGGAATGAGAGCACTTTGAAAATCCTGAAAAAGTCGTTTTCGACGTCCGTTTTTGAGGCCAAAAATGGGCATCAAAAATGCTATATCTCGGCTATCGTAAATGCTACGACCTTGCGGATGGTCTCGTTGGATTTAGAATGAGGAAACTAAGGCAAAACCGTTGGAATTTTCCCGATAGCTCCCATAGAAGCCGAGATATCGACCTTCAAAGTTTGGCTTTTTTCATTTTTCGGGTATACCCCCCCGTATCGAATTTTTTCACCAAAAATTGATTTTTTTCGAAATCAAACTAAGTATACCAGCGTATTATTTGGGTCACCTAGATTACGAAAACACCGGGTTATAACAGGATCCGAGCAAAACTAAGGGAATGAGAGCACTTTGAAAATCCTGAAAAAGTCGTTTTCGACGTCCGTTTTTGAGGCCAAAAATGGGCATCAAAAATGCTATATCTCGGCTATCGTAAATGCTACGACCTTGCGGATGGTCTCGTTGGATTTAGAATGAGGAAACTAAGGCAAAACCGTTGGAATTTTCCCGATAGCTCCCATAGAAGCCGAGATATCGACCTTCAAAGTTTGGCTTTTTTCATTTTTCGGGTATACCCCCCCGTATCGAATTTTTTCACCAAAAATTGATTTTTTTCGAAATCAAACTAAGTATACCAGCGTATTATTTGGGTCACCTAGATTACGAAAACACCGGGTTATAACAGGATCCGAGCAGAACTGAGGGAATGAGAGCACTTTGAAAATCCTGAAAAAGTCGTTTTCGACGTCCGTTTTTGAGGCCAAAAATGGGCATCAAAAATGCCATATCTCGGCTATCGTAAAAGCTACGACCTTGCGGATGGTCTCGTTGGATTTAGAATGACGAAACTAAGGCAAAACCGTTGGAATTTTCCCGATAGCTCCCATAGAAGCCGAGATATCGACCTTCAAAGTTTGGCTTTTTTCATTTTTCGGGTATACCCCCCCGTATCGAATTTTTTCACCAAAAATTGATTTTTTTCGAAATCAAACTAAGTATACCAGCGTGTTATTCTGATCATCTAGATTACGAAAACACCGGGTTATACCAGGATCCGAGCAGAACTAAGGGAATGAGAGCACTTTGAAAATCCTGAAAAAGTCGTATTCGACGTCCGTTTTTGAGGCCAAAAATGGGCATCAAAAATGCCATATCTCGGCTATCGTAAATGCTACGACCTTGCGGATGGTCTCGTTGGATTTAGAATGACGAAACTAAGACAAAACCGTTGGAATTTTCCCGATAGCTCCCATAGAAGCCGAGATATCGACCTTCAAAGTTTGGCTTTTTTCATTTTTCGGGTATACCCCCCCGTATCGAATTTTTTCACCAAAAATTGATTTTTTTCGAAATCAAACTAAGTATACCAGCGTATTATTTGGGTCACCTAGATTACGAAAACACCGGGTTATAACAGGATCCGAGCAAAACTAAGGGAATGAGAGCACTTTGAAAATCCTGAAAAAGTCGTTTTCGACGTCCGTTTTTGAGGCCAAAAATGGGCATCAAAAATGCTATATCTCGACTATCGTAAATGCTACGACCTTGCGGATGGTCTCGTTGGATTTAGAATGACGAAACTAAGACAAAACCGTTGGAATTTTCCCGATAGCTCCCATAGAAGCCGAGATATCGACCTTCAAAGTTTGGCTTTTTTCATTTTTCGGGTATACCCCCCCGTATCGAATTTTTTCACCAAAAATTGATTTTTTTCGAAATCAAACTAAGTATACCAGCGTATTATTTGGGTCACCTAGATTACGAAAACACCGGGTTATAACAGGATCCGAGCAGAACTGAGGGAATGAGAGCACTTTGAAAATACTGAAAAAGTCGTTTTCGACGTCCGTTTTTGAGGCCAAAAATGGGCATCAAAAATGCCATATCTCGGCTATCGTAAATGCTACGACCTTGCGGATGGTCTCGTTGGATTTAGAATGACGAAACTAAGACAAAACCGTTGGAATTTTCCCGATAGCTCCCATAGAAGCCGAGATATCGACCTTCAAAGTTTGGCTTTTTTCATTTTTCGGGTATACCCCCCCGTATCGAATTTTTTCACCAAAAATTGATTTTTTTCGAAATCAAACTAAGTATACCAGCGTATTATTTGGGTCACCTAGATTACGAAAACACCGGGTTATAACAGGATCCGAGCAAAACTAAGGGAATGAGAGCACTTTGAAAATCCTGAAAAAGTCGTTTTCGACGTCCGTTTTTGAGGCCAAAAATGGGCATCAAAAATGCCATATCTCGGCTATCGTAAATGCTACGACCTTGCGGATGGCCTCGTTGGATTTAGAATGACGAAACTAAGACAAAACCGTTGGAATTTTCCCGATAGCTCCCATAGAAGCCGAGATATCGACCTTCAAAGTTTGGCTTTTTTCATTTTTCGGGTATACCCCCCCGTATCGAATTTTTTCACCAAAAATTGATTTTTTTCGAAATCAAACTAAGTATACCAGCGTATTATTTGGGTCACCTAGATTACGAAAACACCGGGTTATAACAGGATCCGAGCAGAACTGAGGGAATGAGAGCACTTTGAAAATACTGAAAAAGTCGTTTTCGACGTCCGTTTTTGAGGCCAAAAATGGGCATCAAAAATGCCATATCTCGGCTATCGTAAATGCTACGACCTTGCGGATGGTCTCGTTGGATTTAGAATGACGAAACTAAGACAAAACCGTTGGAATTTTCCCGATAGCTCCCATAGAAGCCGAGATATCGACCTTCAAAGTTTGGCTTTTTTCATTTTTCGGGTATACCCCCCCGTATCGAATTTTTTCACCAAAAATTGATTTTTTTCGAAATCAAACTAAGTATACCAGCGTATTATTTGGGTCACCTAGATTACGAAAACACCGGGTTATAACAGGATCCGAGCAGAACTGAGGGAATGAGAGCACTTTGAAAATACTGAAAAAGTCGTTTTCGACGTCCGTTTTTGAGGCCAAAAATGGGCATCAAAAATGCCATATCTCGGCTATCGTAAATGCTACGACCTTGCGGATGGTCTCGTTGGATTTAGAATGACGAAACTAAGGCAAAACCGTTGGAATTTTCCCGATAGCTCCCATAGAAGCCGAGATATCGACCTTCAAAGTTTGGCTTTTTTCATTTTTCGGGTATACCCCCCCGTATCGAATTTTTTCACCAAAAATTGATTTTTTTCGAAATCAAACTAAGTATACCAGCGTGTTATTCTGATCATCTAGATTACGAAAACACCGGGTTATACCAGGATCCGAGCAGAACTAAGGGAATGAGAGCACTTTGAAAATCCTGAAAAAGTCGTTTTCGACGTCCGTTTTTGAGGCCAAAAATGGGCATCAAAAATGCTATATCTCGGCTATCGTAAATGCTACGACCTTGCGGATGGTCTCGTTGGATTTAGAATGAGGAAACTAAGGCAAAACCGTTGGAATTTTCCCGATAGCTCCCATAGAAGCCGAGATATCGACCTTCAAAGTTTGGCTTTTTTCATTTTTCGGGTATACCCCCCCGTATCGAATTTTTTCACCAAAAATTGATTTTTTTCGAAATCAAACTAAGTATACCAGCGTATTATTTGGGTCACCTAGATTACGAAAACACCGGGTTATAACAGGATCCGAGCAAAACTAAGGGAATGAGAGCACTTTGAAAATCCTGAAAAAGTCGTTTTCGACGTCCGTTTTTGAGGCCAAAAATGGGCATCAAAAATGCTATATCTCGGCTATCGTAAATGCTACGACCTTGCGGATGGTCTCGTTGGATTTAGAATGAGGAAACTAAGGCAAAACCGTTGGAATTTTCCCGATAGCTCCCATAGAAGCCGAGATATCGACCTTCAAAGTTTGGCTTTTTTCATTTTTCGGGTATACCCCCCCGTATCGAATTTTTTCACCAAAAATTGATTTTTTTCGAAATCAAACTAAGTATACCAGCGTATTATTTGGGTCACCTAGATTACGAAAACACCGGGTTATAACAGGATCCGAGCAGAACTGAGGGAATGAGAGCACTTTGAAAATCCTGAAAAAGTCGTTTTCGACGTCCGTTTTTGAGGCCAAAAATGGGCATCAAAAATGCCATATCTCGGCTATCGTAAAAGCTACGACCTTGCGGATGGTCTCGTTGGATTTAGAATGACGAAACTAAGGCAAAACCGTTGGAATTTTCCCGATAGCTCCCATAGAAGCCGAGATATCGACCTTCAAAGTTTGGCTTTTTTCATTTTTCGGGTATACCCCCCCGTATCGAATTTTTTCACCAAAAATTGATTTTTTTCGAAATCAAACTAAGTATACCAGCGTGTTATTCTGATCATCTAGATTACGAAAACACCGGGTTATACCAGGATCCGAGCAGAACTAAGGGAATGAGAGCACTTTGAAAATCCTGAAAAAGTCGTTTTCGACGTCCGTTTTTGAGGCCAAAAATGGGCATCAAAAATGCCATATCTCGGCTATCGTAAATGCTACGACCTTGCGGATGGTCTCGTTGGATTTAGAATGACGAAACTAAGACAAAACCGTTGGAATTTTCCCGATAGCTCCCATAGAAGCCGAGATATCGACCTTCAAAGTTTGGCTTTTTTCATTTTTCGGGTATACCCCCCCGTATCGAATTTTTTCACCAAAAATTGATTTTTTTCGAAATCAAACTAAGTATACCAGCGTATTATTTGGGTCACCTAGATTACGAAAACACCGGGTTATAACAGGATCCGAGCAAAACTAAGGGAATGAGAGCACTTTGAAAATCCTGAAAAAGTCGTTTTCGACGTCCGTTTTTGAGGCCAAAAATGGGCATCAAAAATGCTATATCTCGACTATCGTAAATGCTACGACCTTGCGGATGGTCTCGTTGGATTTAGAATGACGAAACTAAGACAAAACCGTTGGAATTTTCCCGATAGCTCCCATAGAAGCCGAGATATCGACCTTCAAAGTTTGGCTTTTTTCATTTTTCGGGTATACCCCCCCGTATCGAATTTTTTCACCAAAAATTGATTTTTTTCGAAATCAAACTAAGTATACCAGCGTATTATTTGGGTCACCTAGATTACGAAAACACCGGGTTATAACAGGATCCGAGCAAAACTAAGGGAATGAGAGCACTTTGAAAATCCTGAAAAAGTCGTTTTCGACGTCCGTTTTTGAGGCCAAAAATGGGCATCAAAAATGCTATATCTCGGCTATCGTAAATGCTACGACCTTGCGGATGGTCTCGTTGGATTTAGAATGAGGAAACTAAGGCAAAACCGTTGGAATTTTCCCGATAGCTCCCATAGAAGCCGAGATATCGACCTTCAAAGTTTGGCTTTTTTCATTTTTCGGGTATACCCCCCCGTATCGAATTTTTTCACCAAAAATTGATTTTTTTCGAAATCAAACTAAGTATACCAGCGTGTTATTCTGATCATCTAGATTACGAAAACACCGGGTTATACCAGGATCCGAGCAGAACTAAGGGAATGAGAGCACTTTGAAAATCCTGAAAAAGTCGTTTTCGACGTCCGTTTTTGAGGCCAAAAATGGGCATCAAAAATGCCATATCTCGGCTATCGTAAATGCTACGACCTTGCGGATGGTCTCGTTGGATTTAGAATGACGAAACTAAGACAAAACCGTTGGAATTTTCCCGATAGCTCCCATAGAAGCCGAGATATCGACCTTCAAAGTTTGGCTTTTTTCATTTTTCGGGTATACCCCCCCGTATCGAATTTTTTCACCAAAAATTGATTTTTTTCGAAATCAAACTAAGTATACCAGCGTATTATTTGGGTCACCTAGATTACGAAAACACCGGGTTATAACAGGATCCGAGCAAAACTAAGGGAATGAGAGCACTTTGAAAATCCTGAAAAAGTCGTTTTCGACGTCCGTTTTTGAGGCCAAAAATGGGCATCAAAAATGCCATATCTCGGCTATCGTAAATGCTACGACCTTGCGGATGGCCTCGTTGGATTTAGAATGACGAAACTAAGACAAAACCGTTGGAATTTTCCCGATAGCTCCCATAGAAGCCGAGATATCGACCTTCAAAGTTTGGCTTTTTTCATTTTTCGGGTATACCCCCCCGTATCGAATTTTTTCACCAAAAATTGATTTTTTTCGAAATCAAACTAAGTATACCAGCGTATTATTTGGGTCACCTAGATTACGAAAACACCGGGTTATAACAGGATCCGAGCAGAACTGAGGGAATGAGAGCACTTTGAAAATACTGAAAAAGTCGTTTTCGACGTCCGTTTTTGAGGCCAAAAATGGGCATCAAAAATGCCATATCTCGGCTATCGTAAATGCTACGACCTTGCGGATGGTCTCGTTGGATTTAGAATGACGAAACTAAGACAAAACCGTTGGAATTTTCCCGATAGCTCCCATAGAAGCCGAGATATCGACCTTCAAAGTTTGGCTTTTTTCATTTTTCGGGTATACCCCCCCGTATCGAATTTTTTCACCAAAAATTGATTTTTTTCGAAATCAAACTAAGTATACCAGCGTATTATTTGGGTCACCTAGATTACGAAAACACCGGGTTATAACAGGATCCGAGCAGAACTGAGGGAATGAGAGCACTTTGAAAATACTGAAAAAGTCGTTTTCGACGTCCGTTTTTGAGGCCAAAAATGGGCATCAAAAATGCCATATCTCGGCTATCGTAAATGCTACGACCTTGCGGATGGTCTCGTTGGATTTAGAATGACGAAACTAAGGCAAAACCGTTGGAATTTTCCCGATAGCTCCCATAGAAGCCGAGATATCGACCTTCAAAGTTTGGCTTTTTTCATTTTTCGGGTATACCCCCCCGTATCGAATTTTTTCACCAAAAATTGATTTTTTTCGAAATCAAACTAAGTATACCAGCGTGTTATTCTGATCATCTAGATTACGAAAACACCGGGTTATACCAGGATCCGAGCAGAACTAAGGGAATGAGAGCACTTTGAAAATCCTGAAAAAGTCGTTTTCGACGTCCGTTTTTGAGGCCAAAAATGGGCATCAAAAATGCCATATCTCGGCTATCGTAAATGCTACGACCTTGCGGATGGTCTCGTTGGATTTAGAATGACGAAACTAAGACAAAACCGTTGGAATTTTCCCGATAGCTCCCATAGAAGCCGAGATATCGACCTTCAAAGTTTGGCTTTTTTCATTTTTCGGGTATACCCCCCCGTATCGAATTTTTTCACCAAAAATTGATTTTTTTCGAAATCAAACTAAGTATACCAGCGTGTTATTCTGATCATCTAGATTACGAAAACACCGGGTTATACCAGGATCCGAGCAGAACTAAGGGAATGAGAGCACTTTGAAAATCCTGAAAAAGTCGTTTTCGACGTCCGTTTTTGAGGCCAAAAATGGGCATCAAAAATGCCATATCTCGGCTATCGTAAATGCTACGACCTTGCGGATGGTCTCGTTGGATTTAGAATGACGAAACTAAGACAAAACCGTTGGAATTTTCCCGATAGCTCCCATAGAAGCCGAGATATCGACCTTCAAAGTTTGGCTTTTTTCATTTTTCGGGTATACCCCCCCGTATCGAATTTTTTCACCAAAAATTGATTTTTTTCGAAATCAAACTAAGTATACCAGCGTGTTATTCTGATCATCTAGATTACGAAAACACCGGGTTATAACAGGATCCGAGCAAAACTAAGGGAATGAGAGCACTTTGAAAATCCTGAAAAAGTCGTTTTCGACGTCCGTTTTTGAGGCCAAAAATGGGCATCAAAAATGCTATATCTCGGCTATCGTAAATGCTACGACCTTGCGGATGGTCTCGTTGGATTTAGAATGAGGAAACTAAGGCAAAACCGTTGGAATTTTCCCGATAGCTCCCATAGAAGCCGAGATATCGACCTTCAAAGTTTGGCTTTTTTCATTTTTCGGGTATACCCCCCCGTATCGAATTTTTTCACCAAAAATTGATTTTTTTCGAAATCAAACTAAGTATACCAGCGTGTTATTCTGATCATCTAGATTACGAAAACACCGTGTTATACCAGGATCCGAGCAGAACTAAGGGAATGAGAGCACTTTGAAAATCCTGAAAAAGTCGTTTTCGACGTCCGTTTTTGAGGCCAAAAATGGGCATCAAAAATGCTATATCTCGGCTATCGTAAATGCTACGACCTTGCGGATGGTCTCGTTGGATTTAGAATGAGGAAACTAAGGCAAAACCGTTGGAATTTTCCCGATAGCTCCCATAGAAGCCGAGATATCGACCTTCAAAGTTTGGCTTTTTTCATTTTTCGGGTATACCCCCCCGTATCGAATTTTTTCACCAAAAATTGATTTTTTTCGAAATCAAACTAAGTATACCAGCGTATTATTTGGGTCACCTAGATTACGAAAACACCGGGTTATAACAGGATCCGAGCAGAACTGAGGGAATGAGAGCACTTTGAAAATCCTGAAAAAGTCGTTTTCGACGTCCGTTTTTGAGGCCAAAAATGGGCATCAAAAATGCTATATCTCGGCTATCGTAAATGCTACGACCTTGCGGATGGTCTCGTTGGATTTAGAATGAGGAAACTAAGGCAAAACCGTTGGAATTTTCCCGATAGCTCCCATAGAAGCCGAGATATCGACCTTCAAAGTTTGGCTTTTTTCATTTTTCGGGTATACCCCCCCGTATCGAATTTTTTCACCAAAAATTGATTTTTTTCGAAATCAAACTAAGTATACCAGCGTATTATTTGGGTCACCTAGATTACGAAAACACCGGGTTATAACAGGATCCGAGCAAAACTAAGGGAATGAGAGCACTTTGAAAATCCTGAAAAAGTCGTTTTCGACGTCCGTTTTTGAGGCCAAAAATGGGCATCAAAAATGCTATATCTCGGCTATCGTAAATGCTACGACCTTGCGGATGGTCTCGTTGGATTTAGAATGAGGAAACTAAGGCAAAACCGTTGGAATTTTCCCGATAGCCCCCATAGAAGCCGAGATATCGACCTTCAAAGTTTGGCTTTTTTCATTTTTCGGGTATACCCCCCCGTATCGAATTTTTTCACCAAAAATTGATTTTTTTCGAAATCAAACTAAGTATACCAGCGTATTATTTGGGTCACCTAGATTACGAAAACACCGGGTTATAACAGGATCCGAGCAAAACTAAGGGAATGAGAGCACTTTGAAAATCCTGAAAAAGTCGTTTTCGACGTCCGTTTTTGAGGCCAAAAATGGGCATCAAAAATGCTATATCTCGGCTATCGTAAATGCTACGACCTTGCGGATGGTCTCGTTGGATTTAGAATGAGGAAACTAAGGCAAAACCGTTGGAATTTTCCCGATAGCCCCCATAGAAGCCGAGATATCGACCTTCAAAGTTTGGCTTTTTTCATTTTTCGGGTATACCCCCCCGTATCGAATTTTTTCACCAAAAATTGATTTTTTTCGAAATCAAACTAAGTATACCAGCGTATTATTTGGGTCACCTAGATTACGAAAACACCGGGTTATAACAGGATCCGAGCAAAACTAAGGGAATGAGAGCACTTTGAAAATCCTGAAAAAGTCGTTTTCGACGTCCGTTTTTGAGGCCAAAAATGGGCATCAAAAATGCCATATCTCGGCTATCGTAAATGCTACGACCTTGCGGATGGTCTCGTTGGATTTAGAATGAGGAAACTAAGGCAAAACCGTTGGAATTTTCCCGATAGCCCCCATAGAAGCCGAGATATCGACCTTCAAAGTTTGGCTTTTTTCATTTTTCGGGTATACCCCCCCGTATCGAATTTTTTCACCAAAAATTGATTTTTTTCGAAATCAAACTAAGTATACCAGCGTATTATTTGGGTCACCTAGATTACGAAAACACCGGGTTATAACAGGATCCGAGCAAAACTAAGGGAATGAGAGCACTTTGAAAATCCTGAAAAAGTCGTTTTCGACGTCCGTTTTTGAGGCCAAAAATGGGCATCAAAAATGCTATATCTCGGCTATCGTAAATGCTACGACCTTGCGGATGGTCTCGTTGGATTTAGAATGAGGAAACTAAGGCAAAACCGTTGGAATTTTCCCGATAGCTCCCATAGAAGCCGAGATATCGACCTTCAAAGTTTGGCTTTTTTCATTTTTCGGGTATACCCCCCCGTATCGAATTTTTTCACCAAAAATTGATTTTTTTCGAAATCAAACTAAGTATACCAGCGTATTATTTGGGTCACCTAGATTACGAAAACACCGGGTTATAACAGGATCCGAGCAAAACTAAGGGAATGAGAGCACTTTGAAAATCCTGAAAAAGTCGTTTTCGACGTCCGTTTTTGAGGCCAAAAATGGGCATCAAAAATGCTATATCTCGGCTATCGTAAATGCTACGACCTTGCGGATGGTCTCGTTGGATTTAGAATGAGGAAACTAAGGCAAAACCGTTGGAATTTTCCCGATAGCTCCCATAGAAGCCGAGATATCGACCTTCAAAGTTTGGCTTTTTTCATTTTTCGGGTATACCCCCCCGTATCGAATTTTTTCACCAAAAATTGATTTTTTTCGAAATCAAACTAAGTATACCAGCGTATTATTTGGGTCACCTAGATTACGAAAACACCGGGTTATAACAGGATCCGAGCAGAACTGAGGGAATGAGAGCACTTTGAAAATACTGAAAAAGTCGTTTTCGACGTCCGTTTTTGAGGCCAAAAATGGGCATCAAAAATGCCATATCTCGGCTATCGTAACTGCTACGACCTTGCGGATGGTCTCGTTGGATTTAGAATGACGAAACTAAGACAAAACCGTTGGAATTTTCCCGATAGCTCCCATAGAAGCCGAGATATCGACCTTCAAAGTTTGGCTTTTTTCATTTTTCGGGTATACCCCCCCGTATCAAATTTTTTCACCAAAAATTGATTTTTTTCGAAATCAAACTAAGTATACCAGCGTGTTATTCTGATCATCTAGATTACGAAAACACCGGGTTATACCAGGATCCGAGCAGAACTAAGGGAATGAGAGCACTTTGAAAATCCTGAAAAAGTCGTTTTCGACGTCCGTTTTTGAGGCCAAAAATGGGCATCAAAAATGCCATATCTCGGCTATCGTAAATGCTACGACCTTGCGGATGGTCTCGTTGGATTTAGAATGACGAAACTAAGACAAAACCGTTGGAATTTTCCCGATAGCTCCCATAGAAGCCGAGATATCGACCTTCAAAGTTTGGCTTTTTTCATTTTTCGGGTATACCCCCCCGTATCGAATTTTTTCACCAAAAATTGATTTTTTTCGAAATCAAACTAAGTATACCAGCGTATTATTTGGGTCACCTAGATTACGAAAACACCGGGTTATAACAGGATCCGAGCAAAACTAAGGGAATGAGAGCACTTTGAAAATCCTGAAAAAGTCGTTTTCGACGTCCGTTTTTGAGGCCAAAAATGGGCATCAAAAATGCTATATCTCGGCTATCGTAAATGCTACGACCTTGCGGATGGTCTCGTTGGATTTAGAATGAGGAAACTAAGGCAAAACCGTTGGAATTTTCCCGATAGCTCCCATAGAAGCCGAGATATCGACCTTCAAAGTTTGGCTTTTTTCATTTTTCGGGTATACCCCCCCGTATCGAATTTTTTCACCAAAAATTGATTTTTTTCGAAATCAAACTAAGTATACCAGCGTATTATTTGGGTCACCTAGATTACGAAAACACCGGGTTATAACAGGATCCGAGCAGAACTGAGGGAATGAGAGCACTTTGAAAATCCTGAAAAAGTCGTTTTCGACGTCCGTTTTTGAGGCCAAAAATGGGCATCAAAAATGCTATATCTCGGCTATCGTAAATGCTACGACCTTGCGGATGGTCTCGTTGGATTTAGAATGAGGAAACTAAGGCAAAACCGTTGGAATTTTCCCGATAGCCCCCATAGAAGCCGAGATATCGACCTTCAAAGTTTGGCTTTTTTCATTTTTCGGGTATACCCCCCCGTATCGAATTTTTTCACCAAAAATTGATTTTTTTCGAAATCAAACTAAGTATACCAGCGTATTATTTGGGTCACCTAGATTACGAAAACACCGGGTTATAACAGGATCCGAGCAAAACTAAGGGAATGAGAGCACTTTGAAAATCCTGAAAAAGTCGTTTTCGACGTCCGTTTTTGAGGCCAAAAATGGGCATCAAAAATGCCATATCTCGGCTATCGTAAATGCTACGACCTTGCGGATGGTCTCGTTGGATTTAGAATGACGAAACTAAGACAAAACCGTTGGAATTTTCCCGATAGCTCCCATAGAAGCCGAGATATCGACCTTCAAAGTTTGGCTTTTTTCATTTTTCGGGTATACCCCCCCGTATCGAATTTTTTCACCAAAAATTAATTTTTTTCGAAATCAAACTAAGTATACCAGCGTATTATTTGGGTCACCTAGATTACGAAAACACCGGGTTATAACAGGATCCGAGCAAAACTAAGGGAATGAGAGCACTTTGAAAATCCTGAAAAAGTCGTTTTCGACGTCCGTTTTTGAGGCCAAAAATGGGCATCAAAAATGCTATATCTCGGCTATCGTAAATGCTACGACCTTGCGGATGGTCTCGTTGGATTTAGAATGAGGAAACTAAGGCAAAACCGTTGGAATTTTCCCGATAGCTCCCATAGAAGCCGAGATATCGACCTTCAAAGTTTGGCTTTTTTCATTTTTCGGGTATACCCCCCCGTATCGAATTTTTTCACCAAAAATTGATTTTTTTCGAAATCAAACTAAGTATACCAGCGTATTATTTGGGTCACCTAGATTACGAAAACACCGGGTTATAACAGGATCCGAGCAAAACTAAGGGAATGAGAGCACTTTGAAAATCCTGAAAAAGTCGTTTTCGACGTCCGTTTTTGAGGCCAAAAATGGGCATCAAAAATGCTATATCTCGGCTATCGTAAATGCTACGACCTTGCGGATGGTCTCGTTGGATTTAGAATGAGGAAACTAAGGCAAAACCGTTGGAATTTTCCCGATAGCTCCCATAGAAGCCGAGATATCGACCTTCAAAGTTTGGCTTTTTTCATTTTTCGGGTATACCCCCCCGTATCGAATTTTTTCACCAAAAATTGATTTTTTTCGAAATCAAACTAAGTATACCAGCGTATTATTTGGGTCACCTAGATTACGAAAACACCGGGTTATAACAGGATCCGAGCAAAACTAAGGGAATGAGAGCACTTTGAAAATCCTGAAAAAGTCGTTTTCGACGTCCGTTTTTGAGGCCAAAAATGGGCATCAAAAATGCTATATCTCGGCTATCGTAAATGCTACGACCTTGCGGATGGTCTCGTTGGATTTAGAATGAGGAAACTAAGGCAAAACCGTTGGAATTTTCCCGATAGCTCCCATAGAAGCCGAGATATCGACCTTCAAAGTTTGGCTTTTTTCATTTTTCGGGTATACCCCCCCGTATCGAATTTTTTCACCAAAAATTGATTTTTTTCGAAATCAAACTAAGTATACCAGCGTATTATTTGGGTCACCTAGATTACGAAAACACCGGGTTATAACAGGATCCGAGCAGAACTGAGGGAATGAGAGCACTTTGAAAATACTGAAAAAGTCGTTTTCGACGTCCGTTTTTGAGGCCAAAAATGGGCATCAAAAATGCCATATCTCGGCTATCGTAACTGCTACGACCTTGCGGATGGTCTCGTTGGATTTAGAATGACGAAACTAAGACAAAACCGTTGGAATTTTCCCGATAGCTCCCATAGAAGCCGAGATATCGACCTTCAAAGTTTGGCTTTTTTCATTTTTCGGGTATACCCCCCCGTATCAAATTTTTTCACCAAAAATTGATTTTTTTCGAAATCAAACTAAGTATACCAGCGTGTTATTCTGATCATCTAGATTACGAAAACACCGGGTTATACCAGGATCCGAGCAGAACTAAGGGAATGAGAGCACTTTGAAAATCCTGAAAAAGTCGTTTTCGACGTCCGTTTTTGAGGCCAAAAATGGGCATCAAAAATGCCATATCTCGGCTATCGTAAATGCTACGACCTTGCGGATGGTCTCGTTGGATTTAGAATGACGAAACTAAGACAAAACCGTTGGAATTTTCCCGATAGCTCCCATAGAAGCCGAGATATCGACCTTCAAAGTTTGGCTTTTTTCATTTTTCGGGTATACCCCCCCGTATCGAATTTTTTCACCAAAAATTGATTTTTTTCGAAATCAAACTAAGTATACCAGCGTATTATTTGGGTCACCTAGATTACGAAAACACCGGGTTATAACAGGATCCGAGCAAAACTAAGGGAATGAGAGCACTTTGAAAATCCTGAAAAAGTCGTTTTCGACGTCCGTTTTTGAGGCCAAAAATGGGCATCAAAAATGCTATATCTCGGCTATCGTAAATGCTACGACCTTGCGGATGGTCTCGTTGGATTTAGAATGAGGAAACTAAGGCAAAACCGTTGGAATTTTCCCGATAGCTCCCATAGAAGCCGAGATATCGACCTTCAAAGTTTGGCTTTTTTCATTTTTCGGGTATACCCCCCCGTATCGAATTTTTTCACCAAAAATTGATTTTTTTCGAAATCAAACTAAGTATACCAGCGTGTTATTCTGATCATCTAGATTACGAAAACACCGGGTTATACCAGGATCCGAGCAGAACTAAGGGAATGAGAGCACTTTGAAAATCCTGAAAAAGTCGTTTTCGACGTCCGTTTTTGAGGCCAAAAATGGGCATCAAAAATGCCATATCTCGGCTATCGTAAATGCTACGACCTTGCGGATGGTCTCGTTGGATTTAGAATGACGAAACTAAGACAAAACCGTTGGAATTTTCCCGATAGCTCCCATAGAAGCCGAGATATCGACCTTCAAAGTTTGGCTTTTTTCATTTTTCGGGTATACCCCCCCGTATCGAATTTTTTCACCAAAAATTGATTTTTTTCGAAATCAAACTAAGTATACCAGCGTATTATTTGGGTCACCTAGATTACGAAAACACCGGGTTATAACAGGATCCGAGCAGAACTGAGGGAATGAGAGCACTTTGAAAATACTGAAAAAGTCGTTTTCGACGTCCGTTTTTGAGGCCAAAAATGGGCATCAAAAATGCCATATCTCGGCTATCGTAAATGCTACGACCTTGCGGATGGTCTCGTTGGATTTAGAATGACGAAACTAAGACAAAACCGTTGGAATTTTCCCGATAGCTCCCATAGAAGCCGAGATATCGACCTTCAAAGTTTGGCTTTTTTCATTTTTCGGGTATACCCCCCCGTATCGAATTTTTTCACCAAAAATTGATTTTTTTCGAAATCAAACTAAGTATACCAGCGTATTATTTGGGTCACCTAGATTACGAAAACACCGGGTTATAACAGGATCCGAGCAGAACTGAGGGAATGAGAGCACTTTGAAAATACTGAAAAAGTCGTTTTCGACGTCCGTTTTTGAGGCCAAAAATGGGCATCAAAAATGCCATATCTCGGCTATCGTAAATGCTACGACCTTGCGGATGGTCTCGTTGGATTTAGAATGACGAAACTAAGGCAAAACCGTTGGAATTTTCCCGATAGCTCCCATAGAAGCCGAGATATCGACCTTCAAAGTTTGGCTTTTTTCATTTTTCGGGTATACCCCCCCGTATCGAATTTTTTCACCAAAAATTGATTTTTTTCGAAATCAAACTAAGTATACCAGCGTGTTATTCTGATCATCTAGATTACGAAAACACCGGGTTATACCAGGATCCGAGCAGAACTAAGGGAATGAGAGCACTTTGAAAATCCTGAAAAAGTCGTTTTCGACGTCCGTTTTTGAGGCCAAAAATGGGCATCAAAAATGCCATATCTCGGCTATCGTAAATGCTACGACCTTGCGGATGGTCTCGTTGGATTTAGAATGACGAAACTAAGACAAAACCGTTGGAATTTTCCCGATAGCTCCCATAGAAGCCGAGATATCGACCTTCAAAGTTTGGCTTTTTTCATTTTTCGGGTATACCCCCCCGTATCGAATTTTTTCACCAAAAATTGATTTTTTTCGAAATCAAACTAAGTATACCAGCGTGTTATTCTGATCATCTAGATTACGAAAACACCGGGTTATACCAGGATCCGAGCAGAACTAAGGGAATGAGAGCACTTTGAAAATCCTGAAAAAGTCGTTTTCGACGTCCGTTTTTGAGGCCAAAAATGGGCATCAAAAATGCCATATCTCGGCTATCGTAAAAGCTACGACCTTGCGGATGGTCTCGTTGGATTTAGAATGACGAAACTAAGGCAAAACCGTTGGAATTTTCCCGATAGCTCCCATAGAAGCCGAGATATCGACCTTCAAAGTTTGGCTTTTTTCATTTTTCGGGTATACCCCCCCGTATCGAATTTTTTCACCAAAAATTGATTTTTTTCGAAATCAAACTAAGTATACCAGCGTATTATTTGGGTCACCTAGATTACGAAAACACCGGGTTATAACAGGATCCGAGCAGAACTGAGGGAATGAGAGCACTTTGAAAATACTGAAAAAGTCGTTTTCGACGTCCGTTTTTGAGGCCAAAAATGGGCATCAAAAATGCCATATCTCGGCTATCGTAAATGCTACGACCTTGCGGATGGTCTCGTTGGATTTAGAATGACGAAACTAAGACAAAACCGTTGGAATTTTCCCGATAGCTCCCATAGAAGCCGAGATATCGACCTTCAAAGTTTGGCTTTTTTCATTTTTCGGGTATACCCCCCCGTATCAAATTTTTTCACCAAAAATTGATTTTTTTCGAAATCAAACTAAGTATACCAGCGTATTATTTGGGTCACCTAGATTACGAAAACACCGGGTTATAACAGGATCCGAGCAAAACTAAGGGAATGAGAGCACTTTGAAAATCCTGAAAAAGTCGTTTTCGACGTCCGTTTTTGAGGCCAAAAATGGGCATCAAAAATGCTATATCTCGGCTATCGTAAATGCTACGACCTTGCGGATGGTCTCGTTGGATTTAGAATGAGGAAACTAAGGCAAAACCGTTGGAATTTTCCCGATAGCTCCCATAGAAGCCGAGATATCGACCTTCAAAGTTTGGCTTTTTTCATTTTTCGGGTATACCCCCCCGTATCGAATTTTTTCACCAAAAATTGATTTTTTTCGAAATCAAACTAAGTATACCAGCGTATTATTTGGGTCACCTAGATTACGAAAACACCGGGTTATAACAGGATCCGAGCAGAACTGAGGGAATGAGAGCACTTTGAAAATCCTGAAAAAGTCGTTTTCGACGTCCGTTTTTGAGGCCAAAAATGGGCATCAAAAATGCCATATCTCGGCTATCGTAAAAGCTACGACCTTGCGGATGGTCTCGTTGGATTTAGAATGACGAAACTAAGGCAAAACCGTTGGAATTTTCCCGATAGCTCCCATAGAAGCCGAGATATCGACCTTCAAAGTTTGGCTTTTTTCATTTTTCGGGTATACCCCCCGTATCGAATTTTTTCACCAAAAATTGATTTTTTTCGAAATCAAACTAAGTATACCAGCGTGTTATTCTGATCATCTAGATTACGAAAACACCGGGTTATACCAGGATCCGAGCAGAACTAAGGGAATGAGAGCACTTTGAAAATCCTGAAAAAGTCGTTTTCGACGTCCGTTTTTGAGGCCAAAAATGGGCATCAAAAATGCCATATCTCGGCTATCGTAAATGCTACGACCTTGCGGATGGTCTCGTTGGATTTAGAATGACGAAACTAAGACAAAACCGTTGGAATTTTCCCGATAGCTCCCATAGAAGCCGAGATATCGACCTTCAAAGTTTGGCTTTTTTCATTTTTCGGGTATACCCCCCCGTATCGAATTTTTTCACCAAAAATTGATTTTTTTCGAAATCAAACTAAGTATACCAGCGTATTATTTGGGTCACCTAGATTACGAAAACACCGGGTTATAACAGGATCCGAGCAAAACTAAGGGAATGAGAGCACTTTGAAAATCCTGAAAAAGTCGTTTTCGACGTCCGTTTTTGAGGCCAAAAATGGGCATCAAAAATGCTATATCTCGGCTATCGTAAATGCTACGACCTTGCGGATGGTCTCGTTGGATTTAGAATGAGGAAACTAAGGCAAAACCGTTGGAATTTTCCCGATAGCTCCCATAGAAGCCGAGATATCGACCTTCAAAGTTTGGCTTTTTTCATTTTTCGGGTATACCCCCCCGTATCGAATTTTTTCACCAAAAATTGATTTTTTTCGAAATCAAACTAAGTATACCAGCGTATTATTTGGGTCACCTAGATTACGAAAACACCGGGTTATAACAGGATCCGAGCAGAACTGAGGGAATGAGAGCACTTTGAAAATCCTGAAAAAGTCGTTTTCGACGTCCGTTTTTGAGGCCAAAAATGGGCATCAAAAATGCTATATCTCGGCTATCGTAAATGCTACGACCTTGCGGATGGTCTCGTTGGATTTAGAATGAGGAAACTAAGGCAAAACCGTTGGAATTTTCCCGATAGCTCCCATAGAAGCCGAGATATCGACCTTCAAAGTTTGGCTTTTTTCATTTTTCGGGTATACCCCCCCGTATCGAATTTTTTCACCAAAAATTGATTTTTTTCGAAATCAAACTAAGTATACCAGCGTGTTATTCTGATCATCTAGATTACGAAAACACCAGGTTATACCAGGATCCGAGCAGAACTAAGGGAATGAGAGCACTTTGAAAATCCTGAAAAAGTCGTTTTCGACGTCCGTTTTTGAGGCCAAAAATGGGCATCAAAAATGCCATATCTCGGCTATCGTAAATGCTACGACCTTGCGGATGGTCTCGTTGGATTTAGAATGACGAAACTAAGACAAAACCGTTGGAATTTTCCCGATAGCTCCCATAGAAGCCGAGATATCGACCTTCAAAGTTTGGCTTTTTTCATTTTTCGGGTATACCCCCCCGTATCGAATTTTTTCACCAAAAATTGATTTTTTTCGAAATCAAACTAAGTATACCAGCGTATTATTTGGGTCACCTAGATTACGAAAACACCGGGTTATAACAGGATCCGAGCAGAACTGAGGGAATGAGAGCACTTTGAAAATACTGAAAAAGTCGTTTTCGACGTCCGTTTTTGAGGCCAAAAATGGGCATCAAAAATGCTATATCTCGGCTATCGTAAATGCTACGACCTTGCGGATGGTCTCGTTGGATTTAGAATGAGGAAACTAAGGCAAAACCGTTGGAATTTTCCCGATAGCTCCCATAGAAGCCGAGATATCGACCTTCAAAGTTTGGCTTTTTTCATTTTTCGGGTATACCCCCCCGTATCGAATTTTTTCACCAAAAATTGATTTTTTTCGAAATCAAACTAAGTATACCAGCGTGTTATTCTGATCATCTAGATTACGAAAACACCAGGTTATACCAGGATCCGAGCAGAACTAAGGGAATGAGAGCACTTTGAAAATCCTGAAAAAGTCGTTTTCGACGTCCGTTTTTGAGGCCAAAAATGGGCATCAAAAATGCCATATCTCGGCTATCGTAAATGCTACGACCTTGCGGATGGTCTCGTTGGATTTAGAATGACGAAACTAAGATAAAACCGTTGGAATTTTCCCGATAGCTCCCATAGAAGCCGAGATATCGACCTTCAAAGTTTGGCTTTTTTCATTTTTCGGGTATACCCCCCCGTATCGAATTTTTTCACCAAAAATTGATTTTTTTCGAAATCAAACTAAGTATACCAGCGTATTATTTGGGTCACCTAGATTACGAAAACACCGGGTTATAACAGGATCCGAGCAGAACTGAGGGAATGAGAGCACTTTGAAAATACTGAAAAAGTCGTTTTCGACGTCCGTTTTTGAGGCCAAAAATGGGCATCAAAAATGCCATATCTCGGCTATCGTAAATGCTACGACCTTGCGGATGGTCTCGTTGGATTTAGAATGACGAAACTAAGACAAAACCGTTGGAATTTTCCCGATAGCTCCCATAGAAGCCGAGATATCGACCTTCAAAGTTTGGCTTTTTTCATTTTTCGGGTATACCCCCCCGTATCGAATTTTTTCACCAAAAATTGATTTTTTTCGAAATCAAACTAAGTATACCAGCGTATTATTTGGGTCACCTAGATTACGAAAACACCGGGTTATAACAGGATCCGAGCAAAACTAAGGGAATGAGAGCACTTTGAAAATCCTGAAAAAGTCGTTTTCGACGTCCGTTTTTGAGGCCAAAAAATGGGCATCAAAAATGCCATATCTCGGCTATCGTAAATGCTACGACCTTGCGGATGGTCTCGTTGGATTTAGAATGACGAAACTAAGACAAAACCGTTGGAATTTTCCCGATAGCTCCCATAGAAGCCGAGATATCGACCTTCAAAATTTGGCTTTTTTCATTTTTCGGGTATACCCCCCCGTATCGAATTTTTTCACCAAAAATTGATTTTTTTCGAAATCAAACTAAGTATACCAGCGTATTATTTGGGTCACCTAGATTACGAAAACACCGGGTTATAACAGGATCCGAGCAAAACTAAGGGAATGAGAGCACTTTGAAAATCCTGAAAAAGTCGTTTTCGACGTCCGTTTTTGAGGCCAAAAATGGGCATCAAAAATGCCATATCTCGGCTATCGTAAATGCTACGACCTTGCGGATGGCCTCGTTGGATTTAGAATGACGAAACTAAGACAAAACCGTTGGAATTTTCCCGATAGCTCCCATAGAAGCCGAGATATCGACCTTCAAAGTTTGGCTTTTTTCATTTTTCGGGTATACCCCCCCGTATCGAATTTTTTCACCAAAAATTGATTTTTTTCGAAATCAAACTAAGTATACCAGCGTATTATTTGGGTCACCTAGATTACGAAAACACCGGGTTATAACAGGATCCGAGCAGAACTGAGGGAATGAGAGCACTTTGAAAATCCTGAAAAAGTCGTTTTCGACGTCCGTTTTTGAGGCCAAAAATGGGCATCAAAAATGCCATATCTCGGCTATCGTAAAAGCTACGACCTTGCGGATGGTCTCGTTGGATTTAGAATGACGAAACTAAGGCAAAACCGTTGGAATTTTCCCGATAGCTCCCATAGAAGCCGAGATATCGACCTTCAAAGTTTGGCTTTTTTCATTTTTGGGTATACCCCCCCGTATCGAATTTTTTCACCAAAAATTGATTTTTTTCGAAATCAAACTAAGTATACCAGCGTATTATTTGGGTCACCTAGATTACGAAAACACCGGGTTATAACAGGATCCGAGCAGAACTGAGGGAATGAGAGCACTTTGAAAATACTGAAAAAGTCGTTTTCGACGTCCGTTTTTGAGGCCAAAAATGGGCATCAAAAATGCCATATCTCGGCTATCGTAAATGCTACGACCTTGCGGATGGTCTCGTTGGATTTAGAATGACGAAACTAAGACAAAACCGTTGGAATTTTCCCGATAGCTCCCATAGAAGCCGAGATATCGACCTTCAAAGTTTGGCTTTTTTCATTTTTCGGGTATACCCCCCCGTATCGAATTTTTTCACCAAAAATTGATTTTTTTCGAAATCAAACTAAGTATACCAGCGTATTATTTGGGTCACCTAGATTACGAAAACACCGGGTTATAACAGGATCCGAGCAGAACTGAGGGAATGAGAGCACTTTGAAAATACTGAAAAAGTCGTTTTCGACGTCCGTTTTTGAGGCCAAAAATGGGCATCAAAAATGCCATATCTCGGCTATCGTAAATGCTACGACCTTGCGGATGGTCTCGTTGGATTTAGAATGACGAAACTAAGGCAAAACCGTTGGAATTTTCCCGATAGCTCCCATAGAAGCCGAGATATCGACCTTCAAAGTTTGGCTTTTTTCATTTTTCGGGTATACCCCCCCGTATCGAATTTTTTCACCAAAAATTGATTTTTTTCGAAATCAAACTAAGTATACCAGCGTGTTATTCTGATCATCTAGATTACGAAAACACCGGGTTATACCAGGATCCGAGCAGAACTAAGGGAATGAGAGCACTTTGAAAATCCTGAAAAAGTCGTTTTCGACGTCCGTTTTTGAGGCCAAAAATGGGCATCAAAAATGCCATATCTCGGCTATCGTAAATGCTACGACCTTGCGGATGGTCTCGTTGGATTTAGAATGACGAAACTAAGGCAAAACCGTTGGAATTTTCCCGATAGCTCCCATAGAAGCCGAGATATCGACCTTCAAAGTTTGGCTTTTTTCATTTTTCGGGTATACCCCCCCCGTATCGAATTTTTTCACCAAAAATTGATTTTTTTCGAAATCAAACTAAGTATACCAGCGTGTTATTCTGATCATCTAGATTACGAAAACACCGGGTTATACCAGGATCCGAGCAGAACTAAGGGAATGAGAGCACTTTGAAAATCCTGAAAAAGTCGTTTTCGACGTCCGTTTTTGAGGCCAAAAATGGGCATCAAAAATGCCATATCTCGGCTATCGTAAATGCTACGACCTTGCGGATGGTCTCGTTGGATTTAGAATGACGAAACTAAGGCAAAACCGTTGGAATTTTCCCGATAGCTCCCATAGAAGCCGAGATATCGACCTTCAAAGTTTGGCTTTTTTCATTTTTCGGGTATACCCCCCCGTATCGAATTTTTTCACCAAAAATTGATTTTTTTCGAAATCAAACTAAGTATACCAGCGTGTTATTCTGATCATCTAGATTACGAAAACACCGGGTTATACCAGGATCCGAGCAGAACTAAGGGAATGAGAGCACTTTGAAAATCCTGAAAAAGTCGTTTTCGACGTCCGTTTTTGAGGCCAAAAATGGGCATCAAAAATGCCATATCTCGGCTATCGTAAATGCTACGACCTTGCGGATGGTCTCGTTGGATTTAGAATGACGAAACTAAGACAAAACCGTTGGAATTTTCCCGATAGCTCCCATAGAAGCCGAGATATCGACCTTCAAAGTTTGGCTTTTTTCATTTTTCGGGTATACCCCCCCGTATCGAATTTTTTCACCAAAAATTGATTTTTTTCGAAATCAAACTAAGTATACCAGCGTATTATTTGGGTCACCTAGATTACGAAAACACCGGGTTATAACAGGATCCGAGCAAAACTAAGGGAATGAGAGCACTTTGAAAATCCTGAAAAAGTCGTTTTCGACGTCCGTTTTTGAGGCCAAAAATGGGCATCAAAAATGCTATATCTCGGCTATCGTAAATGCTACGACCTTGCGGATGGTCTCGTTGGATTTAGAATGAGGAAACTAAGGCAAAACCGTTGGAATTTTCCCGATAGCTCCCATAGAAGCCGAGATATCGACCTTCAAAGTTTGGCTTTTTTCATTTTTCGGGTATACCCCCCCGTATCGAATTTTTTCACCAAAAATTGATTTTTTTCGAAATCAAACTAAGTATACCAGCGTATTATTTGGGTCACCTAGATTACGAAAACACCGGGTTATAACAGGATCCGAGCAGAACTGAGGGAATGAGAGCACTTTGAAAATCCTGAAAAAGTCGTTTTCGACGTCCGTTTTTGAGGCCAAAAATGGGCATCAAAAATGCTATATCTCGGCTATCGTAAATGCTACGACCTTGCGGATGGTCTCGTTGGATTTAGAATGACGAAACTAAGACAAAACCGTTGGAATTTTCCCGATAGCTCCCATAGAAGCCGAGATATCGACCTTCAAAGTTTGGCTTTTTTCATTTTTCGGGTATACCCCCCCGTATCGAATTTTTTCACCAAAAATTGATTTTTTTCGAAATCAAACTAAGTATACCAGCGTATTATTTGGGTCACCTAGATTACGAAAACACCGGGTTATAACAGGATCCGAGCAAAACTAAGGGAATGAGAGCACTTTGAAAATCCTGAAAAAGTCGTTTTCGACGTCCGTTTTTGAGGCCAAAAATGGGCATCAAAAATGCTATATCTCGGCTATCGTAAATGCTACGACCTTGCGGATGGTCTCGTTGGATTTAGAATGAGGAAACTAAGGCAAAACCGTTGGAATTTTCCCGATAGCTCCCATAGAAGCCGAGATATCGACCTTCAAAGTTTGGCTTTTTTCATTTTTCGGGTATACCCCCCCGTATCGAATTTTTTCACCAAAAATTGATTTTTTTCGAAATCAAACTAAGTATACCAGCGTGTTATTCTGATCATCTAGATTACGAAAACACCGGGTTATACCAGGATCCGAGCAGAACTAAGGGAATGAGAGCACTTTGAAAATCCTGAAAAAGTCGTTTTCGACGTCCGTTTTTGAGGCCAAAAATGGGCATCAAAAATGCCATATCTCGGCTATCGTAAATGCTACGACCTTGCGGATGGTCTCGTTGGATTTAGAATGACGAAACTAAGGCAAAACCGTTGGAATTTTCCCGATAGCTCCCATAGAAGCCGAGATATCGACCTTCAAAGTTTGGCTTTTTTCATTTTTCGGGTATACCCCCCCGTATCGAATTTTTTCACCAAAAATTGATTTTTTTCGAAATCAAACTAAGTATACCAGCGTATTATTTGGGTCACCTAGATTACGAAAACACCGGGTTATAACAGGATCCGAGCAGAACTGAGGGAATGAGAGCACTTTGAAAATACTGAAAAAGTCGTTTTCGACGTCCGTTTTTGAGGCCAAAAATGGGCATCAAAAATGCCATATCTCGGCTATCGTAAATGCTACGACCTTGCGGATGGTCTCGTTGGATTTAGAATGACGAAACTAAGACAAAACCGTTGGAATTTTCCCGATAGCTCCCATAGAAGCCGAGATATCGACCTTCAAAGTTTGGCTTTTTTCATTTTTCGGGTATACCCCCCCGTATCGAATTTTTTCACCAAAAATTGATTTTTTTCGAAATCAAACTAAGTATACCAGCGTATTATTTGGGTCACCTAGATTACGAAAACACCGGGTTATAACAGGATCCGAGCAGAACTGAGGGAATGAGAGCACTTTGAAAATCCTGAAAAAGTCGTTTTCGACGTCCGTTTTTGAGGCCAAAAATGGGCATCAAAAATGCCATATCTCGGCTATCGTAAAAGCTACGACCTTGCGGATGGTCTCGTTGGATTTAGAATGACGAAACTAAGGCAAAACCGTTGGAATTTTCCCGATAGCTCCCATAGAAGCCGAGATATCGACCTTCAAAGTTTGGCTTTTTTCATTTTTCGGGTATACCCCCCCGTATCGAATTTTTTCACCAAAAATTGATTTTTTTCGAAATCAAACTAAGTATACCAGCGTGTTATTCTGATCATCTAGATTACGAAAACACCGGGTTATACCAGGATCCGAGCAGAACTAAGGGAATGAGAGCACTTTGAAAATCCTGAAAAAGTCGTTTTCGACGTCCGTTTTTGAGGCCAAAAATGGGCATCAAAAATGCCATATCTCGGCTATCGTAAATGCTACGACCTTGCGGATGGTCTCGTTGGATTTAGAATGACGAAACTAAGACAAAACCGTTGGAATTTTCCCGATAGCTCCCATAGAAGCCGAGATATCGACCTTCAAAGTTTGGCTTTTTTCATTTTTCGGGTATACCCCCCCGTATCGAATTTTTTCACCAAAAATTGATTTTTTTCGAAATCAAACTAAGTATACCAGCGTATTATTTGGGTCACCTAGATTACGAAAACACCGGGTTATAACAGGATCCGAGCAAAACTAAGGGAATGAGAGCACTTTGAAAATCCTGAAAAAGTCGTTTTCGACGTCCGTTTTTGAGGCCAAAAATGGGCATCAAAAATGCTATATCTCGGCTATCGTAAATGCTACGACCTTGCGGATGGTCTCGTTGGATTTAGAATGAGGAAACTAAGGCAAAACCGTTGGAATTTTCCCGATAGCTCCCATAGAAGCCGAGATATCGACCTTCAAAGTTTGGCTTTTTTCATTTTTCGGGTATACCCCCCCGTATCGAATTTTTTCACCAAAAATTGATTTTTTTCGAAATCAAACTAAGTATACCAGCGTGTTATTCTGATCATCTAGATTACGAAAACACCGGGTTATACCAGGATCCGAGCAGAACTAAGGGAATGAGAGCACTTTGAAAATCCTGAAAAAGTCGTTTTCGACGTCCGTTTTTGAGGCCAAAAATGGGCATCAAAAATGCCATATCTCGGCTATCGTAAATGCTACGACCTTGCGGATGGTCTCGTTGGATTTAGAATGACGAAACTAAGACAAAACCGTTGGAATTTTCCCGATAGCTCCCATAGAAGCCGAGATATCGACCTTCAAAGTTTGGCTTTTTTCATTTTTCGGGTATACCCCCCCGTATCGAATTTTTTCACCAAAAATTGATTTTTTTCGAAATCAAACTAAGTATACCAGCATATTATTTGGGTCACCTAGATTACGAAAACACCGGGTTATAACAGGATCCGAGCAGAACTGAGGGAATGAGAGCACTTTGAAAATACTGAAAAAGTCGTTTTCGACGTCCGTTTTTGAGGCCAAAAATGGGCATCAAAAATGCCATATCTCGGCTATCGTAAATGCTACGACCTTGCGGATGGTCTCGTTGGATTTAGAATGACGAAACTAAGACAAAACCGTTGGAATTTTCCCGATAGCTCCCATAGAAGCCGAGATATCGACCTTCAAAGTTTGGCTTTTTTCATTTTTCGGGTATACCCCCCCGTATCGAATTTTTTCACCAAAAATTGATTTTTTTCGAAATCAAACTAAGTATACCAGCGTATTATTTGGGTCACCTAGATTACGAAAACACCGGGTTATAACAGGATCCGAGCAGAACTGAGGGAATGAGAGCACTTTGAAAATCCTGAAAAAGTCGTTTTCGACGTCCGTTTTTGAGGCCAAAAATGGGCATCAAAAATGCCATATCTCGGCTATCGTAAAAGCTACGACCTTGCGGATGGTCTCGTTGGATTTAGAATGACGAAACTAAGGCAAAACCGTTGGAATTTTCCCGATAGCTCCCATAGAAGCCGAGATATCGACCTTCAAAGTTTGGCTTTTTTCATTTTTCGGGTATACCCCCCCGTATCGAATTTTTTCACCAAAAATTGATTTTTTTCGAAATCAAACTAAGTATACCAGCGTGTTATTCTGATCATCTAGATTACGAAAACACCGGGTTATACCAGGATCCGAGCAGAACTAAGGGAATGAGAGCACTTTGAAAATCCTGAAAAAGTCGTTTTCGACGTCCGTTTTTGAGGCCAAAAATGGGCATCAAAAATGCCATATCTCGGCTATCGTAAATGCTACGACCTTGCGGATGGTCTCGTTGGATTTAGAATGACGAAACTAAGACAAAACCGTTGGAATTTTCCCGATAGCTCCCATAGAAGCCGAGATATCGACCTTCAAAGTTTGGCTTTTTTCATTTTTCGGGTATACCCCCCCGTATCGAATTTTTTCACCAAAAATTGATTTTTTTCGAAATCAAACTAAGTATACCAGCGTATTATTTGGGTCACCTAGATTACGAAAACACCGGGTTATAACAGGATCCGAGCAGAACTGAGGGAATGAGAGCACTTTGAAAATACTGAAAAAGTCGTTTTCGACGTCCGTTTTTGAGGCCAAAAATGGGCATCAAAAATGCCATATCTCGGCTATCGTAAATGCTACGACCTTGCGGATGGTCTCGTTGGATTTAGAATGACGAAACTAAGACAAAACCGTTGGAATTTTCCCGATAGCTCCCATAGAAGCCGAGATATCGACCTTCAAAGTTTGGCTTTTTTCATTTTTCGGGTATACCCCCCCGTATCGAATTTTTTCACCAAAAATTGATTTTTTTCGAAATCAAACTAAGTATACCAGCGTATTATTTGGGTCACCTAGATTACGAAAACACCGGGTTATAACAGGATCCGAGCAGAACTGAGGGAATGAGAGCACTTTGAAAATCCTGAAAAAGTCGTTTTCGACGTCCGTTTTTGAGGCCAAAAATGGGCATCAAAAATGCCATATCTCGGCTATCGTAAAAGCTACGACCTTGCGGATGGTCTCGTTGGATTTAGAATGACGAAACTAAGGCAAAACCGTTGGAATTTTCCCGATAGCTCCCATAGAAGCCGAGATATCGACCTTCAAAGTTTGGCTTTTTTCATTTTTCGGGTATACCCCCCCGTATCGAATTTTTTCACCAAAAATTGATTTTTTTCGAAATCAAACTAAGTATACCAGCGTGTTATTCTGATCATCTAGATTACGAAAACACCGGGTTATACCAGGATCCGACCAGAACTAAGGGAATGAGAGCACTTTGAAAATCCTGAAAAAGTCGTTTTCGACGTCCGTTTTTGAGGCCAAAAATGGGCATCAAAAATGCCATATCTCGGCTATCGTAAATGCTACGACCTTGCGGATGGTCTCGTTGGATTTAGAATGACGAAACTAAGACAAAACCGTTGGAATTTTCCCGATAGCTCCCATAGAAGCCGAGATATCGACCTTCAAAGTTTGGCTTTTTTCATTTTTCGGGTATACCCCCCCGTATCGAATTTTTTCACCAAAAATTGATTTTTTTCGAAATCAAACTAAGTATACCAGCGTATTATTTGGGTCACCTAGATTACGAAAACACCGGGTTATAACAGGATCCGAGCAGAACTGAGGGAATGAGAGCACTTTGAAAATACTGAAAAAGTCGTTTTCGACGTCCGTTTTTGAGGCCAAAAATGGGCATCAAAAATGCCATATCTCGGCTATCGTAAATGCTACGACCTTGCGGATGGTCTCGTTGGATTTAGAATGACGAAACTAAGACAAAACCGTTGGAATTTTCCCGATAGCTCCCATAGAAGCCGAGATATCGACCTTCAAAGTTTGGCTTTTTTCATTTTTCGGGTATACCCCCCCGTATCGAATTTTTTCACCAAAAATTGATTTTTTTCGAAATCAAACTAAGTATACCAGCGTATTATTTGGGTCACCTAGATTACGAAAACACCGGGTTATAACAGGATCCGAGCAGAACTGAGGGAATGAGAGCACTTTGAAAATCCTGAAAAAGTCGTTTTCGACGTCCGTTTTTGAGGCCAAAAATGGGCATCAAAAATGCCATATCTCGGCTATCGTAAAAGCTACGACCTTGCGGATGGTCTCGTTGGATTTAGAATGACGAAACTAAGGCAAAACCGTTGGAATTTTCCCGATAGCTCCCATAGAAGCCGAGATATCGACCTTCAAAGTTTGGCTTTTTTCATTTTTCGGGTATACCCCCCCGTATCGAATTTTTTCACCAAAAATTGATTTTTTTCGAAATCAAACTAAGTATACCAGCGTATTATTTGGGTCACCTAGATTACGAAAACACCGGGTTATAACAGGATCCGAGCAGAACTGAGGGAATGAGAGCACTTTGAAAATACTGAAAAAGTCGTTTTCGACGTCCGTTTTTGAGGCCAAAAATGGGCATCAAAAATGCCATATCTCGGCTATCGTAAATGCTACGACCTTGCGGATGGTCTCGTTGGATTTAGAATGACGAAACTAAGACAAAACCGTTGGAATTTTCCCGATAGCTCCCATAGAAGCCGAGATATCGACCTTCAAAGTTTGGCTTTTTTCATTTTTCGGGTATACCCCCCCGTATCGAATTTTTTCACCAAAAATTGATTTTTTTCGAAATCAAACTAAGTATACCAGCGTATTATTTGGGTCACCTAGATTACGAAAACACCGGGTTATAACAGGATCCGAGCAGAACTGAGGGAATGAGAGCACTTTGAAAATACTGAAAAAGTCGTTTTCGACGTCCGTTTTTGAGGCCAAAAATGGGCATCAAAAATGCCATATCTCGGCTATCGTAAATGCTACGACCTTGCGGATGGTCTCGTTGGATTTAGAATGACGAAACTAAGGCAAAACCGTTGGAATTTTCCCGATAGCTCCCATAGAAGCCGAGATATCGACCTTCAAAGTTTGGCTTTTTTCATTTTTCGGGTATACCCCCCCGTATCGAATTTTTTCACCAAAAATTGATTTTTTTCGAAATCAAACTAAGTATACCAGCGTGTTATTCTGATCATCTAGATTACGAAAACACCGGGTTATACCAGGATCCGAGCAGAACTAAGGGAATGAGAGCACTTTGAAAATCCTGAAAAAGTCGTTTTCGACGTCCGTTTTTGAGGCCAAAAATGGGCATCAAAAATGCCATATCTCGGCTATCGTAAATGCTACGACCTTGCGGATGGTCTCGTTGGATTTAGAATGACGAAACTAAGACAAAACCGTTGGAATTTTCCCGATAGCTCCCATAGAAGCCGAGATTTCGACCTTCAAAGTTTGGCTTTTTTCATTTTTCGGGTATACCCCCCCGTATCGAATTTTTTCACCAAAAATTGATTTTTTTCGAAATCAAACTAAGTATACCAGCGTGTTATTCTGATCATCTAGATTACGAAAACACCGGGTTATACCAGGATCCGAGCAGAACTAAGGGAATGAGAGCACTTTGAAAATCCTGAAAAAGTCGTTTTCGACGTCCGTTTTTGAGGCCAAAAATGGGCATCAAAAATGCCATATCTCGGCTATCGTAAATGCTACGACCTTGCGGATGGTCTCGTTGGATTTAGAATGACGAAACTAAGACAAAACCGTTGGAATTTTCCCGATAGCTCCCATAGAAGCCGAGATATCGACCTTCAAAGTTTGGCTTTTTTCATTTTTCGGGTATACCCCCCCGTATCGAATTTTTTCACCAAAAATTGATTTTTTTCGAAATCAAACTAAGTATACCAGCGTGTTATTCTGATCATCTAGATTACGAAAACACCGGGTTATAACAGGATCCGAGCAAAACTAAGGGAATGAGAGCACTTTGAAAATCCTGAAAAAGTCGTTTTCGACGTCCGTTTTTGAGGCCAAAAATGGGCATCAAAAATGCTATATCTCGGCTATCGTAAATGCTACGACCTTGCGGATGGTCTCGTTGGATTTAGAATGAGGAAACTAAGGCAAAACCGTTGGAATTTTCCCGATAGCTCCCATAGAAGCCGAGATATCGACCTTCAAAGTTTGGCTTTTTTCATTTTTCGGGTATACCCCCCCGTATCGAATTTTTTCACCAAAAATTGATTTTTTTCGAAATCAAACTAAGTATACCAGCGTGTTATTCTGATCATCTAGATTACGAAAACACCGGGTTATACCAGGATCCGAGCAGAACTAAGGGAATGAGAGCACTTTGAAAATCCTGAAAAAGTCGTTTTCGACGTCCGTTTTTGAGGCCAAAAATGGGCATCAAAAATGCCATATCTCGGCTATCGTAAATGCTACGACCTTGCGGATGGTCTCGTTGGATTTAGAATGACGAAACTAAGACAAAACCGTTGGAATTTTCCCGATAGCTCCCATAGAAGCCGAGATATCGACCTTCAAAGTTTGGCTTTTTTCATTTTTCGGGTATACCCCCCCGTATCGAATTTTTTCACCAAAAATTGATTTTTTTCGAAATCAAACTAAGTATACCAGCGTATTATTTGGGTCACCTAGATTACGAAAACACCGGGTTATAACAGGATCCGAGCAGAACTGAGGGAATGAGAGCACTTTGAAAATACTGAAAAAGTCGTTTTCGACGTCCGTTTTTGAGGCCAAAAATGGGCATCAAAAATGCCATATCTCGGCTATCGTAAATGCTACGACCTTGCGGATGGTCTCGTTGGATTTAGAATGACAAAACTAAGACAAAACCGTTGGAATTTTCCCGATAGCTCCCATAGAAGCCGAGATATCGACCTTCAAAGTTTGGCTTTTTTCATTTTTCGGGTATACCCCCCCGTATCGAATTTTTTCACCAAAAATTGATTTTTTTCGAAATCAAACTAAGTATACCAGCGTATTATTTGGGTCACCTAGATTACGAAAACACCGGGTTATAACAGGATCCGAGCAAAACTAAGGGAATGAGAGCACTTTGAAAATCCTGAAAAAGTCGTTTTCGACGTCCGTTTTTGAGGCCAAAAATGGGCATCAAAAATGCCATATCTCGGCTATCGTAAATGCTACGACCTTGCGGATGGCCTCGTTGGATTTAGAATGACGAAACTAAGACAAAACCGTTGGAATTTTCCCGATAGCTCCCATAGAAGCCGAGATATCGACCTTCAAAGTTTGGCTTTTTTCATTTTTCGGGTATACCCCCCCGTATCGAATTTTTTCACCAAAAATTGATTTTTTTCGAAATCAAACTAAGTATACCAGCGTATTATTTGGGTCACCTAGATTACGAAAACACCGGGTTATAACAGGATCCGAGCAGAACTGAGGGAATGAGAGCACTTTGAAAATCCTGAAAAAGTCGTTTTCGACGTCCGTTTTTGAGGCCAAAAATGGGCATCAAAAATGCCATATCTCGGCTATCGTAAAAGCTACGACCTTGCGGATGGTCTCGTTGGATTTAGAATGACGAAACTAAGACAAAACCGTTGGAATTTTCCCGATAGCTCCCATAGAAGCCGAGATATCGACCTTCAAAGTTTGGCTTTTTTCATTTTTCGGGTATACCCCCCCGTATCGAATTTTTTCACCAAAAATTGATTTTTTTCGAAATCAAACTAAGTATACCAGCGTATTATTTGGGTCACCTAGATTACGAAAACACCGGGTTATAACAGGATCCGAGCAGAACTGAGGGAATGAGAGCACTTTGAAAATACTGAAAAAGTCGTTTTCGACGTCCGTTTTTGAGGCCAAAAATGGGCATCAAAAATGCCATATCTCGGCTATCGTAAATGCTACGACCTTGCGGATGGTCTCGTTGGATTTAGAATGACGAAACTAAGACAAAACCGTTGGAATTTTCCCGATAGCTCCCATAGAAGCCGAGATATCGACCTTCAAAGTTTGGCTTTTTTCATTTTTCGGGTATACCCCCCCGTATCGAATTTTTTCACCAAAAATTGATTTTTTTCGAAATCAAACTAAGTATACCAGCGTATTATTTGGGTCACCTAGATTACGAAAACACCGGGTTATAACAGGATCCGAGCAGAACTGAGGGAATGAGAGCACTTTGAAAATACTGAAAAAGTCGTTTTCGACGTCCGTTTTTGAGGCCAAAAATGGGCATCAAAAATGCCATATCTCGGCTATCGTAAATGCTACGACCTTGCGGATGGTCTCGTTGGATTTAGAATGACGAAACTAAGACAAAACCGTTGGAATTTTCCCGATAGCTCCCATAGAAGCCGAGATATCGACCTTCAAAGTTTGGCTTTTTTCATTTTTCGGGTATACCCCCCCGTATCGAATTTTTTCACCAAAAATTGATTTTTTTCGAAATCAAACTAAGTATACCAGCGTATTATTTGGGTCACCTAGATTACGAAAACACCGGGTTATAACAGGATCCGAGCAAAACTAAGGGAATGAGAGCACTTTGAAAATCCTGAAAAAGTCGTTTTCGACGTCCGTTTTTGAGGCCAAAAATGGGCATCAAAAATGCCATATCTCGGCTATCGTAAATGCTACGACCTTGCGGATGGCCTCGTTGGATTTAGAATGACGAAACTAAGACAAAACCGTTGGAATTTTCCCGATAGCTCCCATAGAAGCCGAGATATCGACCTTCAAAGTTTGGCTTTTTTCATTTTTCGGGTATACCCCCCCGTATCGAATTTTTTCACCAAAAATTGATTTTTTTCGAAATCAAACTAAGTATACCAGCGTATTATTTGGGTCACCTAGATTACGAAAACACCGGGTTATAACAGGATCCGAGCAGAACTGAGGGAATGAGAGCACTTTGAAAATCCTGAAAAAGTCGTTTTCGACGTCCGTTTTTGAGGCCAAAAATGGGCATCAAAAATGCCATATCTCGGCTATCGTAAAAGCTACGACCTTGCGGATGGTCTCGTTGGATTTAGAATGACGAAACTAAGACAAAACCGTTGGAATTTTCCCGATAGCTCCCATAGAAGCCGAGATATCGACCTTCAAAGTTTGGCTTTTTTCATTTTTCGGGTATACCCCCCCGTATCGAATTTTTTCACCAAAAATTGATTTTTTTCGAAATCAAACTAAGTATACCAGCGTATTATTTGGGTCACCTAGATTACGAAAACACCGGGTTATAACAGGATCCGAGCAGAACTGAGGGAATGAGAGCACTTTGAAAATACTGAAAAAGTCGTTTTCGACGTCCGTTTTTGAGGCCAAAAATGGGCATCAAAAATGCCATATCTCGGCTATCGTAAATGCTACGACCTTGCGGATGGTCTCGTTGGATTTAGAATGACGAAACTAAGACAAAACCGTTGGAATTTTCCCGATAGCTCCCATAGAAGCCGAGATATCGACCTTCAAAGTTTGGCTTTTTTCATTTTTCGGGTATACCCCCCCGTATCGAATTTTTTCACCAAAAATTGATTTTTTTCGAAATCAAACTAAGTATACCAGCGTATTATTTGGGTCACCTAGATTACGAAAACACCGGGTTATAACAGGATCCGAGCAGAACTGAGGGAATGAGAGCACTTTGAAAATACTGAAAAAGTCGTTTTCGACGTCCGTTTTTGAGGCCAAAAATGGGCATCAAAAATGCCATATCTCGGCTATCGTAAATGCTACGACCTTGCGGATGGTCTCGTTGGATTTAGAATGACGAAACTAAGGCAAAACCGTTGGAATTTTCCCGATAGCTCCCATAGAAGCCGAGATATCGACCTTCAAAGTTTGGCTTTTTTCATTTTTCGGGTATACCCCCCCGTATCGAATTTTTTCACCAAAAATTGATTTTTTTCGAAATCAAACTAAGTATACCAGCGTGTTATTCTGATCATCTAGATTACGAAAACACCGGGTTATACCAGGATCCGAGCAGAACTAAGGGAATGAGAGCACTTTGAAAATCCTGAAAAAGTCGTTTTCGACGTCCGTTTTTGAGGCCAAAAATGGGCATCAAAAATGCCATATCTCGGCTATCGTAAATGCTACGACCTTGCGGATGGTCTCGTTGGATTTAGAATGACGAAACTAAGACAAAACCGTTGGAATTTTCCCGATAGCTCCCATAGAAGCCGAGATATCGACCTTCAAAGTTTGGCTTTTTTCATTTTTCGGGTATACCCCCCCGTATCGAATTTTTTCACCAAAAATTGATTTTTTTCGAAATCAAACTAAGTATACCAGCGTATTATTTGGGTCACCTAGATTACGAAAACACCGGGTTATAACAGGATCCGAGCAAAACTAAGGGAATGAGAGCACTTTGAAAATCCTGAAAAAGTCGTTTTCGACGTCCGTTTTTGAGGCCAAAAATGGGCATCAAAAATGCCATATCTCGGCTATCGTAAATGCTACGACCTTGCGGATGGTCTCGTTGGATTTAGAATGACGAAACTAAGACAAAACCGTTGGAATTTTCCCGATAGCTCCCATAGAAGCCGAGATATCGACCTTCAAAGTTTGGCTTTTTTCATTTTTCGGGTATACCCCCCCGTATCGAATTTTTTCACCAAAAATTGATTTTTTTCGAAATCAAACTAAGTATACCAGCGTATTATTTGGGTCACCTAGATTACGAAAACACCGGGTTATAACAGGATCCGAGCAGAACTGAGGGAATGAGAGCACTTTGAAAATCCTGAAAAAGTCGTTTTCGACGTCCGTTTTTGAGGCCAAAAATGGGCATCAAAAATGCTATATCTCGGCTATCGTAAATGCTACGACCTTGCGGATGGTCTCGTTGGATTTAGAATGAGGAAACTAAGGCAAAACCGTTGGAATTTTCCCGATAGCTCCCATAGAAGCCGAGATATCGACCTTCAAAGTTTGGCTTTTTTCATTTTTCGGGTATACCCCCCCGTATCGAATTTTTTCACCAAAAATTGATTTTTTTCGAAATCAAACTAAGTATACCAGCGTATTATTTGGGTCACCTAGATTACGAAAACACCGGGTTATAACAGGATCCGAGCAGAACTGAGGGAATGAGAGCACTTTGAAAATACTGAAAAAGTCGTTTTCGACGTCCGTTTTTGAGGCCAAAAATGGGCATCAAAAATGCCATATCTCGGCTATCGTAAATGCTACGACCTTGCGGATGGTCTCGTTGGATTTAGAATGACGAAACTAAGACAAAACCGTTGGAATTTTCCCGATAGCTCCCATAGAAGCCGAGATATCGACCTTCAAAGTTTGGCTTTTTTCATTTTTCGGGTATACCCCCCCGTATCGAATTTTTTCACCAAAAAATGATTTTTTTCGAAATCAAACTAAGTATACCAGCGTATTATTTGGGTCACCTAGATTACGAAAACACCGGGTTATAACAGGATCCGAGCAAAACTAAGGGAATGAGAGCACTTTGAAAATCCTGAAAAAGTCGTTTTCGACGTCCGTTTTTGAGGCCAAAAATGGGCATCAAAAATGCCATATCTCGGCTATCGTAAATGCTACGACCTTGCGGATGGTCTCGTTGGATTTAGAATGACGAAACTAAGACAAAACCGTTGGAATTTTCCCGATAGCTCCCATAGAAGCCGAGATATCGACCTTCAAAGTTTGGCTTTTTTCATTTTTCGGGTATACCCCCCCGTATCGAATTTTTTCACCAAAAATTGATTTTTTTCGAAATCAAACTAAGTATACCAGCGTATTATTTGGGTCACCTAGATTACGAAAACACCGGGTTATAACAGGATCCGAGCAGAACTGAGGGAATGAGAGCACTTTGAAAATACTGAAAAAGTCGTTTTCGACGTCCGTTTTTGAGGCCAAAAATGGGCATCAAAAATGCCATATCTCGGCTATCGTAAAAGCTACGACCTTGCGGATGGTCTCGTTGGATTTAGAATGACGAAACTAAGGCAAAACCGTTGGAATTTTCCCGATAGCTCCCATAGAAGCCGAGATATCGACCTTCAAAGTTTGGCTTTTTTCATTTTTCGGGTATACCCCCCCGTATCGAATTTTTTCACCAAAAATTGATTTTTTTCGAAATCAAACTAAGTATACCAGCGTATTATTTGGGTCACCTAGATTACGAAAACACCGGGTTATAACAGGATCCGAGCAGAACTGAGGGAATGAGAGCACTTTGAAAATACTGAAAAAGTCGTTTTCGACGTCCGTTTTTGAGGCCAAAAATGGGCATCAAAAATGCCATATCTCGGCTATCGTAAATGCTACGACCTTGCGGATGGTCTCGTTGGATTTAGAATGACGAAACTAAGACAAAACCGTTGGAATTTTCCCGATAGCTCCCATAGAAGCCGAGATATCGACCTTCAAAGTTTGGCTTTTTTCATTTTTCGGGTATACCCCCCCGTATCGAATTTTTTCACCAAAAATTGATTTTTTTCGAAATCAAACTAAGTATACCAGCGTATTATTTGGGTCACCTAGATTACGAAAACACCGGGTTATAACAGGATCCGAGCAGAACTGAGGGAATGAGAGCACTTTGAAAATACTGAAAAAGTCGTTTTCGACGTCCGTTTTTGAGGCCAAAAATGGGCATCAAAAATGCCATATCTCGGCTATCGTAAAAGCTACGACCTTGCGGATGGTCTCGTTGGATTTAGAATGACGAAACTAAGGCAAAACCGTTGGAATTTTCCCGATAGCTCCCATAGAAGCCGAGATATCGACCTTCAAAGTTTGGCTTTTTTCATTTTTCGGGTATACCCCCCCGTATCGAATTTTTTCACCAAAAATTGATTTTTTTCGAAATCAAACTAAGTATACCAGCGTATTATTTGGGTCACCTAGATTACGAAAACACCGGGTTATAACAGGATCCGAGCAGAACTGAGGGAATGAGAGCACTTTGAAAATACTGAAAAAGTCGTTTTCGACGTCCGTTTTTGAGGCCAAAAATGGGCATCAAAAATGCCATATCTCGGCTATCGTAAATGCTACGACCTTGCGGATGGTCTCGTTGGATTTAGAATGACGAAACTAAGACAAAACCGTTGGAATTTTCCCGATAGCTCCCATAGAAGCCGAGATATCGACCTTCAAAGTTTGGCTTTTTTCATTTTTCGGGTATACCCCCCCGTATCGAATTTTTTCACCAAAAATTGATTTTTTTCGAAATCAAACTAAGTATACCAGCGTATTATTTGGGTCACCTAGATTACGAAAACACCGGGTTATAACAGGATCCGAGCAAAACTGAGGGAATGAGAGCACTTTGAAAATCCTGAAAAAGTCGTTTTCGACGTCCGTTTTTGAGGCCAAAAATGGGCATCAAAAATGCCATATCTCGGCTATCGTAAATGCTACGACCTTGCGGATGGTCTCGTTGGATTTAGAATGACGAAACTAAGACAAAACCGTTGGAATTTTCCCGATAGCTCCCATAGAAGCCGAGATATCGACCTTCAAAGTTTGGCTTTTTTCATTTTTCGGGTATACCCCCCCGTATCGAATTTTTTCACCAAAAATTGATTTTTTTCGAAATCAAACTAAGTATACCAGCGTATTATTTGGGTCACCTAGATTACGAAAACACCGGGTTATAACAGGATCCGAGCAAAACTAAGGGAATGAGAGCACTTTGAAAATCCTGAAAAAGTCGTTTTCGACGTCCGTTTTTGAGGCCAAAAATGGGCATCAAAAATGCCATATCTCGGCTATCGTAAATGCTACGACCTTGCGGATGGTCTCGTTGGATTTAGAATGACGAAACTAAGACAAAACCGTTGGAATTTTCCCGATAGCTCCCATAGAAGCCGAGATATCGACCTTCAAAGTTTGGCTTTTTTCATTTTTCGGGTATACCCCCCCGTATCGAATTTTTTCACCAAAAATTGATTTTTTTCGAAATCAAACTAAGTATACCAGCGTATTATTTGGGTCACCTAGATTACGAAAACACCGGGTTATAACAGGATCCGAGCAGAACTGAGGGAATGAGAGCACTTTGAAAATACTGAAAAAGTCGTTTTCGACGTCCGTTTTTGAGGCCAAAAATGGGCATCAAAAATGCCATATCTCGGCTATCGTAAATGCTACGACCTTGCGGATGGTCTCGTTGGATTTAGAATGACGAAACTAAGACAAAACCGTTGGAATTTTCCCGATAGCTCCCATAGAAGCCGAGATATCGACCTTCAAAGTTTGGCTTTTTTCATTTTTCGGGTATACCCCCCCGTATCGAATTTTTTCACCAAAAATTGATTTTTTTCGAAATCAAACTAAGTATACCAGCGTATTATTTGGGTCACCTAGATTACGAAAACACCGGGTTATAACAGGATCCGAGCAGAACTGAGGGAATGAGAGCACTTTGAAAATACTGAAAAAGTCGTTTTCGACGTCCGTTTTTGAGGCCAAAAATGGGCATCAAAAATGCCATATCTCGGCTATCGTAAAAGCTACGACCTTGCGGATGGTCTCGTTGGATTTAGAATGACGAAACTAAGGCAAAACCGTTGGAATTTTCCCGATAGCTCCCATAGAAGCCGAGATATCGACCTTCAAAGTTTGGCTTTTTTCATTTTTCGGGTATACCCCCCCGTATCGAATTTTTTCACCAAAAATTGATTTTTTTCGAAATCAAACTAAGTATACCAGCGTATTATTTGGGTCACCTAGATTACGAAAACACCGGGTTATAACAGGATCCGAGCAGAACTGAGGGAATGAGAGCACTTTGAAAATACTGAAAAAGTCGTTTTCGACGTCCGTTTTTGAGGCCAAAAATGGGCATCAAAAATGCCATATCTCGGCTATCGTAAATGCTACGACCTTGCGGATGGTCTCGTTGGATTTAGAATGACGAAACTAAGACAAAACCGTTGGAATTTTCCCGATAGCTCCCATAGAAGCCGAGATATCGACCTTCAAAGTTTGGCTTTTTTCATTTTTCGGGTATACCCCCCCGTATCGAATTTTTTCACCAAAAATTGATTTTTTTCGAAATCAAACTAAGTATACCAGCGTATTATTTGGGTCACCTAGATTACGAAAACACCGGGTTATAACAGGATCCGAGCAGAACTGAGGGAATGAGAGCACTTTGAAAATACTGAAAAAGTCGTTTTCGACGTCCGTTTTTGAGGCCAAAAATGGGCATCAAAAATGCCATATCTCGGCTATCGTAAATGCTACGACCTTGCGGATGGTCTCGTTGGATTTAGAATGACGAAACTAAGACAAAACCGTTGGAATTTTCCCGATAGCTCCCATAGAAGCCGAGATATCGACCTTCAAAATTTGGCTTTTTTCATTTTTCGGGTATACCCCCCCGTATCAAATTTTTTCACCAAAAATTGATTTTTTTCGAAATCAAACTAAGTATACCAGCGTATTATTTGGGTCACCTAGATTACGAAAACACCGGGTTATAACAGGATCCGAGCAAAACTAAGGGAATGAGAGCACTTTGAAAATCCTGAAAAAGTCGTTTTCGACGTCCGTTTTTGAGGCCAAAAATGGGCATCAAAAATGCTATATCTCGGCTATCGTAAATGCTACGACCTTGCGGATGGTCTCGTTGGATTTAGAATGAGGAAACTAAGGCAAAACCGTTGGAATTTTCCCGATAGCTCCCATAGAAGCCGAGATATCGACCTTCAAAGTTTGGCTTTTTTCATTTTTCGGGTATACCCCCCCGTATCGAATTTTTTCACCAAAAATTGATTTTTTTCGAAATCAAACTAAGTATACCAGCGTATTATTTGGGTCACCTAGATTACGAAAACACCGGGTTATAACAGGATCCGAGCAGAACTGAGGGAATGAGAGCACTTTGAAAATACTGAAAAAGTCGTTTTCGACGTCCGTTTTTGAGGCCAAAAATGGGCATCAAAAATGCCATATCTCGGCTATCGTAAAAGCTACGACCTTGCGGATGGTCTCGTTGGATTTAGAATGACGAAACTAAGGCAAAACCGTTGGAATTTTCCCGATAGCTCCCATAGAAGCCGAGATATCGACCTTCAAAGTTTGGCTTTTTTCATTTTTCGGGTATACCCCCCCGTATCGAATTTTTTCACCAAAAATTGATTTTTTTCGAAATCAAACTAAGTATACCAGCGTATTATTTGGGTCACCTAGATTACGAAAACACCGGGTTATAACAGGATCCGAGCAAAACTAAGGGAATGAGAGCACTTTGAAAATCCTGAAAAAGTCGTTTTCGACGTCCGTTTTTGAGGCCAAAAATGGGCATCAAAAATGCTATATCTCGGCTATCGTAAATGCTACGACCTTGCGGATGGTCTCGTTGGATTTAGAATGAGGAAACTAAGGCAAAACCGTTGGAATTTTCCCGATAGCTCCCATAGAAGCCGAGATATCGACCTTCAAAGTTTGGCTTTTTTCATTTTTCGGGTATACCCCCCCGTATCGAATTTTTTCACCAAAAATTGATTTTTTTCGAAATCAAACTAAGTATACCAGCGTATTATTTGGGTCACCTAGATTACGAAAACACCGGGTTATAACAGGATCCGAGCAGAACTGAGGGAATGAGAGCACTTTGAAAATACTGAAAAAGTCGTTTTCGACGTCCGTTTTTGAGGCCAAAAATGGGCATCAAAAATGCCATATCTCGGCTATCGTAAATGCTACGACCTTGCGGATGGTCTCGTTGGATTTAGAATGACGAAACTAAGACAAAACCGTTGGAATTTTCCCGATAGCTCCCATAGAAGCCGAGATATCGACCTTCAAAGTTTGGCTTTTTTCATTTTTCGGGTATACCCCCCCGTATCGAATTTTTTCACCAAAAATTGATTTTTTTCGAAATCAAACTAAGTATACCAGCGTATTATTTGGGTCACCTAGATTACGAAAACACCGGGTTATAACAGGATCCGAGCAGAACTGAGGGAATGAGAGCACTTTGAAAATACTGAAAAAGTCGTTTTCGACGTCCGTTTTTGAGGCCAAAAATGGGCATCAAAAATGCCATATCTCGGCTATCGTAAATGCTACGACCTTGCGGATGGTCTCGTTGGATTTAGAATGACGAAACTAAGACAAAACCGTTGGAATTTTCCCGATAGCTCCCATAGAAGCCGAGATATCGACCTTCAAAGTTTGGCTTTTTTCATTTTTCGGGTATACCCCCCCGTATCAAATTTTTTCACCAAAAATTGATTTTTTTCGAAATCAAACTAAGTATACCAGCGTATTATTTGGGTCACCTAGATTACGAAAACACCGGGTTATAACAGGATCCGAGCAAAACTAAGGGAATGAGAGCACTTTGAAAATCCTGAAAAAGTCGTTTTCGACGTCCGTTTTTGAGGCCAAAAATGGGCATCAAAAATGCCATATCTCGGCTATCGTAAAAGCTACGACCTTGCGGATGGTCTCGTTGGATTTAGAATGACGAAACTAAGGCAAAACCGTTGGAATTTTCCCGATAGCTCCCATAGAAGCCGAGATATCGACCTTCAAAGTTTGGCTTTTTTCATTTTTCGGGTATACCCCCCCGTATCGAATTTTTTCACCAAAAATTGATTTTTTTCGAAATCAAACTAAGTATACCAGCGTATTATTTGGGTCACCTAGATTACGAAAACACCGGGTTATAACAGGATCCGAGCAAAACTAAGGGAATGAGAGCACTTTGAAAATCCTGAAAAAGTCGTTTTCGACGTCCGTTTTTGAGGCCAAAAATGGGCATCAAAAATGCTATATCTCGGCTATCGTAAATGCTACGACCTTGCGGATGGTCTCGTTGGATTTAGAATGAGGAAACTAAGGCAAAACCGTTGGAATTTTCCCGATAGCTCCCATAGAAGCCGAGATATCGACCTTCAAAGTTTGGCTTTTTTCATTTTTCGGGTATACCCCCCCGTATCGAATTTTTTCACCAAAAATTGATTTTTTTCGAAATCAAACTAAGTATACCAGCGTATTATTTGGGTCACCTAGATTACGAAAACACCGGGTTATAACAGGATCCGAGCAGAACTGAGGGAATGAGAGCACTTTGAAAATACTGAAAAAGTCGTTTTCGACGTCCGTTTTTGAGGCCAAAAATGGGCATCAAAAATGCCATATCTCGGCTATCGTAAATGCTACGACCTTGCGGATGGTCTCGTTGGATTTAGAATGACGAAACTAAGACAAAACCGTTGGAATTTTCCCGATAGCTCCCATAGAAGCCGAGATATCGACCTTCAAAGTTTGGCTTTTTTCATTTTTCGGGTATACCCCCCCGTATCGAATTTTTTCACCAAAAATTGATTTTTTTCGAAATCAAACTAAGTATACCAGCGTATTATTTGGGTCACCTAGATTACGAAAACACCGGGTTATAACAGGATCCGAGCAGAACTGAGGGAATGAGAGCACTTTGAAAATACTGAAAAAGTCGTTTTCGACGTCCGTTTTTGAGGCCAAAAATGGGCATCAAAAATGCCATATCTCGGCTATCGTAAAAGCTACGACCTTGCGGATGGTCTCGTTGGATTTAGAATGACGAAACTAAGGCAAAACCGTTGGAATTTTCCCGATAGCTCCCATAGAAGCCGAGATATCGACCTTCAAAGTTTGGCTTTTTTCATTTTTCGGGTATACCCCCCCGTATCGAATTTTTTCACCAAAAATTGATTTTTTTCGAAATCAAACTAAGTATACCAGCGTATTATTTGGGTCACCTAGATTACGAAAACACCGGGTTATAACAGGATCCGAGCAGAACTGAGGGAATGAGAGCACTTTGAAAATACTGAAAAAGTCGTTTTCGACGTCCGTTTTTGAGGCCAAAAATGGGCATCAAAAATGCCATATCTCGGCTATCGTAAATGCTACGACCTTGCGGATGGTCTCGTTGGATTTAGAATGACGAAACTAAGACAAAATCGTTGGAATTTTCCCGATAGCTCCCATAGAAGCCGAGATATCGACCTTCAAAGTTTGGCTTTTTTCATTTTTCGGGTATACCCCCCCGTATCGAATTTTTTCACCAAAAATTGATTTTTTTCGAAATCAAACTAAGTATACCAGCGTGTTATTCTGATCATCTAGATTACGAAAACACCGGGTTATACCAGGATCCGAGCAGAACTAAGGGAATGAGAGCACTTTGAAAATCCTGAAAAAGTCGTTTTCGACGTCCGTTTTTGAGGCCAAAAATGGGCATCAAAAATGCCATATCTCGGCTATCGTAAATGCTACGACCTTGCGGATGGTCTCGTTGGATTTAGAATGACGAAACTAAGACAAAACCGTTGGAATTTTCCCGATAGCTCCCATAGAAGCCGAGATATCGACCTTCAAAGTTTGGCTTTTTTCATTTTTCGGGTATACCCCCCCGTATCGAATTTTTTCACCAAAAATTGATTTTTTTCGAAATCAAACTAAGTATACCAGCGTGTTATTCTGATCATCTAGATTACGAAAACACCGGGTTATACCAGGATCCGAGCAGAACTAAGGGAATGAGAGCACTTTGAAAATCCTGAAAAAGTCGTTTTCGACGTCCGTTTTTGAGGCCAAAAATGGGCATCAAAAATGCCATATCTCGGCTATCGTAAATGCTACGACCTTGCGGATGGTCTCGTTGGATTTAGAATGACGAAACTAAGACAAAACCGTTGGAATTTTCCCGATAGCTCCCATAGAAGCCGAGATATCGACCTTCAAAGTTTGGCTTTTTTCATTTTTCGGGTATACCCCCCCGTATCGAATTTTTTCACCAAAAATTGATTTTTTTCGAAATCAAACTAAGTATACCAGCGTATTATTTGGGTCACCTAGATTACGAAAACACCGGGTTATAACAGGATCCGAGCAAAACTAAGGGAATGAGAGCACTTTGAAAATCCTGAAAAAGTCGTTTTCGACGTCCGTTTTTGAGGCCAAAAATGGGCATCAAAAATGCCATATCTCGGCTATCGTAAATGCTACGACCTTGCGGATGGTCTCGTTGGATTTAGAATGACGAAACTAAGGCAAAACCGTTGGAATTTTCCCGATAGCTCCCATAGAAGCCGAGATATCGACCTTCAAAGTTTGGCTTTTTTCATTTTTCGGGTATACCCCCCCGTATCGAATTTTTTCACCAAAAATTGATTTTTTTCGAAATCAAACTAAGTATACCAGCGTATTATTTGGGTCACCTAGATTACGAAAACACCGGGTTATAACAGGATCCGAGCAGAACTGAGGGAATGAGAGCACTTTGAAAATACTGAAAAAGTCGTTTTCGACGTCCGTTTTTGAGGCCAAAAATGGGCATCAAAAATGCCATATCTCGGCTATTGTAAATGCTACGACCTTGCGGATGGTTTCGTTGGATTTAGAATGACGAAACTAAGGCAAAACCGTTGGAATTTTCCCGATAGCTCCCATAGAAGCCGAGATATCGACCTTCAAAGTTTGGCTTTTTTCATTTTTCGGGTATACCCCCCCGTATCGAATTTTTTCACCAAAAATTGATTTTTTTCGAAATCAAACTAAGTATACCAGCGTATTATTTGGGTCACCTAGATTACGAAAACACCGGGTTATAACAGGATCCGAGCAAAACTAAGGGAATGAGAGCACTTTGAAAATCCTGAAAAAGTCGTTTTCGACGTCCGTTTTTGAGGCCAAAAATGGGCATCAAAAATGCCATATCTCGGCTATTGTAAATGCTACGACCTTGCGGATGGTTTCGTTGGATTTAGAATGACGAAACTAAGGCAAAACCGTTGGAATTTTCCCGATAGCTCCCATAGAAGCCGAGATATCGACCTTCAAAGTTTGGCTTTTTTCATTTTTCGGGTATACCCCCCCGTATCGAATTTTTTCACCAAAAATTGATTTTTTTCGAAATCAAACTAAGTATACCAGCGTATTATTTGGGTCACCTAGATTACGAAAACACCGGGTTATAACAGGATCCGAGCAGAACTGAGGGAATGAGAGCACTTTGAAAATCCTGAAAAAGTCGTTTTCGACGTCCGTTTTTGAGGCCAAAAATGGGCATCAAAAATGCTATATCTCGGCTATCGTAAATGCTACGACCTTGCGGATGGTCTCGTTGGATTTAGAATGAGGAAACTAAGGCAAAACCGTTGGAATTTTCCCGATAGCTCCCATAGAAGCCGAGATATCGACCTTCAAAGTTTGGCTTTTTTCATTTTTCGGGTATACCCCCCCGTATCGAATTTTTTCACCAAAAATTGATTTTTTTCGAAATCAAACTAAGTATACCAGCGTATTATTTGGGTCACCTAGATTACGAAAACACCGGGTTATAACAGGATCCGAGCAGAACTGAGGGAATGAGAGCACTTTGAAAATCCTGAAAAAGTCGTTTTCGACGTCCGTTTTTGAGGCCAAAAATGGGCATCAAAAATGCTATATCTCGGCTATCGTAAATGCTACGACCTTGCGGATGGTCTCGTTGGATTTAGAATGAGGAAACTAAGGCAAAACCGTTGGAATTTTCCCGATAGCTCCCATAGAAGCCGAGATATCGACCTTCAAAGTTTGGCTTTTTTCATTTTTCGGGTATACCCCCCCGTATCGAATTTTTTCACCAAAAATTGATTTTTTTCGAAATCAAACTAAGTATACCAGCGTATTATTTGGGTCACCTAGATTACGAAAACACCGGGTTATAACAGGATCCGAGCAAAACTAAGGGAATGAGAGCACTTTGAAAATCCTGAAAAAGTCGTTTTCGACGTCCGTTTTTGAGGCCAAAAATGGGCATCAAAAATGCCATATCTCGGCTATTGTAAATGCTACGACCTTGCGGATGGTTTCGTTGGATTTAGAATGACGAAACTAAGGCAAAACCGTTGGAATTTTCCCGATAGCTCCCATAGAAGCCGAGATATCGACCTTCAAAGTTTGGCTTTTTTCATTTTTCGGGTATACCCCCCCGTATCGAATTTTTTCACCAAAAATTGATTTTTTTCGAAATCAAACTAAGTATACCAGCGTATTATTTGGGTCACCTAGATTACGAAAACACCGGGTTATAACAGGATCCGAGCAGAACTGAGGGAATGAGAGCACTTTGAAAATACTGAAAAAGTCGTTTTCGACGTCCGTTTTTGAGGCCAAAAATGGGCATCAAAAATGCCATATCTCGGCTATCGTAAATGCTACGACCTTGCGGATGGTCTCGTTGGATTTAGAATGACGAAACTAAGGCAAAACCGTTGGAATTTTCCCGATAGCTCCCATAGAAGCCGAGATATCGACCTTCAAAGTTTGGCTTTTTTCATTTTTCGGGTATACCCCCCCGTATCGAATTTTTTCACCAAAAATTGATTTTTTTCGAAATCAAACTAAGTATACCAGCGTATTATTTGGGTCACCTAGATTACGAAAACACCGGGTTATAACAGGATCCGAGCAGAACTGAGGGAATGAGAGCACTTTGAAAATCCTGAAAAAGTCGTTTTCGACGTCCGTTTTTGAGGCCAAAAATGGGCATCAAAAATGCTATATCTCGGCTATCGTAAATGCTACGACCTTGCGGATGGTCTCGTTGGATTTAGAATGAGGAAACTAAGGCAAAACCGTTGGAATTTTCCCGATAGCTCCCATAGAAGCCGAGATATCGACCTTCAAAGTTTGGCTTTTTTCATTTTTCGGGTATACCCCCCCGTATCGAATTTTTTCACCAAAAATTGATTTTTTTCGAAATCAAACTAAGTATACCAGCGTATTATTTGGGTCACCTAGATTACGAAAACACCGGGTTATAACAGGATCCGAGCAAAACTAAGGGAATGAGAGCACTTTGAAAATCCTGAAAAAGTCGTTTTCGACGTCCGTTTTTGAGGCCAAAAATGGGCATCAAAAATGCTATATCTCGGCTATCGTAAATGCTACGACCTTGCGGATGGTCTCGTTGGATTTAGAATGAGGAAACTAAGGCAAAACCGTTGGAATTTTCCCGATAGCTCCCATAGAAGCCGAGATATCGACCTTCAAAGTTTGGCTTTTTTCATTTTTCGGGTATACCCCCCCGTATCGAATTTTTTCACCAAAAATTGATTTTTTTCGAAATCAAACTAAGTATACCAGCGTATTATTTGGGTCACCTAGATTACGAAAACACCGGGTTATAACAGGATCCGAGCAGAACTGAGGGAATGAGAGCACTTTGAAAATACTGAAAAAGTCGTTTTCGACGTCCGTTTTTGAGGCCAAAAATGGGCATCAAAAATGCCATATCTCGGCTATCGTAAATGCTACGACCTTGCGGATGGTCTCGTTGGATTTAGAATGACGAAACTAAGACAAAACCGTTGGAATTTTCCCGATAGCTCCCATAGAAGCCGAGATATCGACCTTCAAAGTTTGGCTTTTTTCATTTTTCGGGTATACCCCCCCGTATCGAATTTTTTCACCAAAAATTGATTTTTTTCGAAATCAAACTAAGTATACCAGCGTATTATTTGGGTCACCTAGATTACGAAAACACCGGGTTATAACAGGATCCGAGCAAAACTAAGGGAATGAGAGCACTTTGAAAATCCTGAAAAAGTCGTTTTCGACGTCCGTTTTTGAGGCCAAAAATGGGCATCAAAAATGCCATATCTCGGCTATCGTAAATGCTACGACCTTGCGGATGGTCTCGTTGGATTTAGAATGACGAAACTAAGGCAAAACCGTTGGAATTTTCCCGATAGCTCCCATAGAAGCCGAGATATCGACCTTCAAAGTTTGGCTTTTTTCATTTTTCGGGTATACCCCCCCGTATCGAATTTTTTCACCAAAAATTGATTTTTTTCGAAATCAAACTAAGTATACCAGCGTATTATTTGGGTCACCTAGATTACGAAAACACCGGGTTATAACAGGATCCGAGCAAAACTAAGGGAATGAGAGCACTTTGAAAATCCTGAAAAAGTCGTTTTCGACGTCCGTTTTTGAGGCCAAAAATGGGCATCAAAAATGCCATATCTCGGCTATCGTAAATGCTACGACCTTGCGGATGGTCTCGTTGGATTTAGAATGACGAAACTAAGGCAAAACCGTTGGAATTTTCCCGATAGCTCCCATAGAAGCCGAGATATCGACCTTCAAAGTTTGGCTTTTTTCATTTTTCGGGTATACCCCCCCGTATCGAATTTTTTCACCAAAAATTGATTTTTTTCGAAATCAAACTAAGTATACCAGCGTATTATTTGGGTCACCTAGATTACGAAAACACCGGGTTATAACAGGATCCGAGCAGAACTGAGGGAATGAGAGCACTTTGAAAATACTGAATAAGTCGTTTTCGACGTCCGTTTTTGAGGCCAAAAATGGGCATCAAAAATGCCATATCTCGGCTATCGTAAATGCTACGACCTTGCGGATGGTCTCGTTGGATTTAGAATGACGAAACTAAGACAAAACCGTTGGAATTTTCCCGATAGCTCCCATAGAAGCCGAGATATCGACCTTCAAAGTTTGGCTTTTTTCATTTTTCGGGTATACCCCCCCGTATCAAATTTTTTCACCAAAAATTGATTTTTTTCGAAATCAAACTAAGTATACCAGCGTGTTATTCTGATCATCTAGATTACGAAAACACCGGGTTATACCAGGATCCGAGCAGAACTAAGGGAATGAGAGCACTTTGAAAATCCTGAAAAAGTCGTTTTCGACGTCCGTTTTTGAGGTCAAAAATGGGCATCAAAAATGCCATATCTCGGCTATCGTAAATGCTACGACCTTGCGGATGGTCTCGTTGGATTTAGAATGACGAAACTAAGACAAAACCGTTGGAATTTTCCCGATAGCTCCCATAGAAGCCGAGATATCGACCTTCAAAGTTTGGCTTTTTTCATTTTTCGGGTATACCCCCCCGTATCGAATTTTTTCACCAAAAATTGATTTTTTTCGAAATCAAACTAAGTATACCAGCGTATTATTTGGGTCACCTAGATTACGAAAACACCGGGTTATAACAGGATCCGAGCAGAACTGAGGGAATGAGAGCACTTTGAAAATACTGAAAAAGTCGTTTTCGACGTCCGTTTTTGAGGCCAAAAATGGGCATCAAAAATGCCATATCTCGGCTATCGTAAATGCTACGACCTTGCGGATGGTCTCGTTGGATTTAGAATGACGAAACTAAGGCAAAACCGTTGGAATTTTCCCGATAGCTCCCATAGAAGCCGAGATATCGACCTTCAAAGTTTGGCTTTTTTCATTTTTCGGGTATACCCCCCCGTATCGAATTTTTTCACCAAAAATTGATTTTTTTCGAAATCAAACTAAGTATACCAGCGTATTATTTGGGTCACCTAGATTACGAAAACACCGGGTTATAACAGGATCCGAGCAGAACTGAGGGAATGAGAGCACTTTGAAAATCCTGAAAAAGTCGTTTTCGACGTCCGTTTTTGAGGCCAAAAATGGGCATCAAAAATGCTATATCTCGGCTATCGTAAATGCTACGACCTTGCGGATGGTCTCGTTGGATTTAGAATGAGGAAACTAAGGCAAAACCGTTGGAATTTTCCCGATAGCTCCCATAGAAGCCGAGATATCGACCTTCAAAGTTTGGCTTTTTTCATTTTTCGGGTATACCCCCCCGTATCGAATTTTTTCACCAAAAATTGATTTTTTTCGAAATCAAACTAAGTATACCAGCGTATTATTTGGGTCACCTAGATTACGAAAACACCGGGTTATAACAGGATCCGAGCAAAACTAAGGGAATGAGAGCACTTTGAAAATCCTGAAAAAGTCGTTTTCGACGTCCGTTTTTGAGGCCAAAAATGGGCATCAAAAATGCCATATCTCGGCTATCGTAAATGCTACGACCTTGCGGATGGTCTCGTTGGATTTAGAATGACGAAACTAAGGCAAAACCGTTGGAATTTTCCCGATAGCTCCCATAGAAGCCGAGATATCGACCTTCAAAGTTTGGCTTTTTTCATTTTTCGGGTATACCCCCCCGTATCGAATTTTTTCACCAAAAATTGATTTTTTTCGAAATCAAACTAAGTATACCAGCGTATTATTTGGGTCACCTAGATTACGAAAACACCGGGTTATAACAGGATCCGAGCAGAACTGAGGGAATGAGAGCACTTTGAAAATCCTGAAAAAGTCGTTTTCGACGTCCGTTTTTGAGGCCAAAAATGGGCATCAAAAATGCTATATCTCGGCTATCGTAAATGCTACGACCTTGCGGATGGTCTCGTTGGATTTAGAATGAGGAAACTAAGGCAAAACCGTTGGAATTTTCCCGATAGCTCCCATAGAAGCCGAGATATCGACCTTCAAAGTTTGGCTTTTTTCATTTTTCGGGTATACCCCCCCGTATCGAATTTTTTCACCAAAAATTGATTTTTTTCGAAATCAAACTAAGTATACCAGCGTATTATTTGGGTCACCTAGATTACGAAAACACCGGGTTATAACAGGATCCGAGCAAAACTAAGGGAATGAGAGCACTTTGAAAATCCTGAAAAAGTCGTTTTCGACGTCCGTTTTTGAGGCCAAAAATGGGCATCAAAAATGCCATATCTCGGCTATCGTAAATGCTACGACCTTGCGGATGGTCTCGTTGGATTTAGAATGACGAAACTAAGGCAAAACCGTTGGAATTTTCCCGATAGCTCCCATAGAAGCCGAGATATCGACCTTCAAAGTTTGGCTTTTTTCATTTTTCGGGTATACCCCCCCGTATCGAATTTTTTCACCAAAAATTGATTTTTTTCGAAATCAAACTAAGTATACCAGCGTATTATTTGGGTCACCTAGATTACGAAAACACCGGGTTATAACAGGATCCGAGCAAAACTAAGGGAATGAGAGCACTTTGAAAATCCTGAAAAAGTCGTTTTCGACGTCCGTTTTTGAGGCCAAAAATGGGCATCAAAAATGCCATATCTCGGCTATCGTAAATGCTACGACCTTGCGGATGGTCTCGTTGGATTTAGAATGACGAAACTAAGGCAAAACCGTTGGAATTTTCCCGATAGCTCCCATAGAAGCCGAGATATCGACCTTCAAAGTTTGGCTTTTTTCATTTTTCGGGTATACCCCCCCGTATCGAATTTTTTCACCAAAAATTGATTTTTTTCGAAATCAAACTAAGTATACCAGCGTATTATTTGGGTCACCTAGATTACGAAAACACCGGGTTATAACAGGATCCGAGCAGAACTGAGGGAATGAGAGCACTTTGAAAATCCTGAAAAAGTCGTTTTCGACGTCCGTTTTTGAGGCCAAAAATGGGCATCAAAAATGCCATATCTCGGCTATCGTAAATGCTACGACCTTGCGGATGGTCTCGTTGGATTTAGAATGACGAAACTAAGACAAAACCGTTGGAATTTTCCCGATAGCTCCCATAGAAGCCGAGATATCGACCTTCAAAGTTTGGCTTTTTTCATTTTTCGGGTATACCCCCCCGTATCGAATTTTTTCACCAAAAATTGATTTTTTTCGAAATCAAACTAAGTATACCAGCGTATTATTTGGGTCACCTAGATTACGAAAACACCGGGTTATAACAGGATCCGAGCAAAACTAAGGGAATGAGAGCACTTTGAAAATCCTGAAAAAGTCGTTTTCGACGTCCGTTTTTGAGGCCAAAAATGGGCATCAAAAATGCCATATCTCGGCTATCGTAAATGCTACGACCTTGCGGATGGTCTCGTTGGATTTAGAATGACGAAACTAAGGCAAAACCGTTGGAATTTTCCCGATAGCTCCCATAGAAGCCGAGATATCGACCTTCAAAGTTTGGCTTTTTTCATTTTTCGGGTATACCCCCCCGTATCGAATTTTTTCACCAAAAATTGATTTTTTTCGAAATCAAACTAAGTATACCAGCGTATTATTTGGGTCACCTAGATTACGAAAACACCGGGTTATAACAGGATCCGAGCAGAACTGAGGGAATGAGAGCACTTTGAAAATCCTGAAAAAGTCGTTTTCGACGTCCGTTTTTGAGGCCAAAAATGGGCATCAAAAATGCTATATCTCGGCTATCGTAAATGCTACGACCTTGCGGATGGTCTCGTTGGATTTAGAATGAGGAAACTAAGGCAAAACCGTTGGAATTTTCCCGATAGCTCCCATAGAAGCCGAGATATCGACCTTCAAAGTTTGGCTTTTTTCATTTTTCGGGTATACCCCCCCGTATCGAATTTTTTCACCAAAAATTGATTTTTTTCGAAATCAAACTAAGTATACCAGCGTATTATTTGGGTCACCTAGATTACGAAAACACCGGGTTATAACAGGATCCGAGCAGAACTGAGGGAATGAGAGCACTTTGAAAATCCTGAAAAAGTCGTTTTCGACGTCCGTTTTTGAGGCCAAAAATGGGCATCAAAAATGCTATATCTCGGCTATCGTAAATGCTACGACCTTGCGGATGGTCTCGTTGGATTTAGAATGAGGAAACTAAGGCAAAACCGTTGGAATTTTCCCGATAGCTCCCATAGAAGCCGAGATATCGACCTTCAAAGTTTGGCTTTTTTCATTTTTCGGGTATACCCCCCCGTATCGAATTTTTTCACCAAAAATTGATTTTTTTCGAAATCAAACTAAGTATACCAGCGTATTATTTGGGTCACCTAGATTACGAAAACACCGGGTTATAACAGGATCCGAGCAAAACTAAGGGAATGAGAGCACTTTGAAAATCCTGAAAAAGTCGTTTTCGACGTCCGTTTTTGAGGCCAAAAATGGGCATCAAAAATGCCATATCTCGGCTATCGTAAATGCTACGACCTTGCGGATGGTCTCGTTGGATTTAGAATGACGAAACTAAGACAAAACCGTTGGAATTTTCCCGATAGCTCCCATAGAAGCCGAGATATCGACCTTCAAAGTTTGGCTTTTTTCATTTTTTCGGGTATACCCCCCCGTATCGAATTTTTTCACCAAAAATTGATTTTTTTCGAAATCAAACTAAGTATACCAGCGTATTATTTGGGTCACCTAGATTACGAAAACACCGGGTTATAACAGGATCCGAGCAGAACTGAGGGAATGAGAGCACTTTGAAAATACTGAAAAAGTCGTTTTCGACGTCCGTTTTTGAGGCCAAAAATGGGCATCAAAAATGCCATATCTCGGCTATCGTAAATGCTACGACCTTGCGGATGGTCTCGTTGGATTTAGAATGACGAAACTAAGACAAAACCGTTGGAATTTTCCCGATAGCTCCCATAGAAGCCGAGATATCGACCTTCAAAGTTTGGCTTTTTTCATTTTTCGGGTATACCCCCCCGTATCGAATTTTTTCACCAAAAATTGATTTTTTTCGAAATCAAACTAAGTATACCAGCGTATTATTTGGGTCACCTAGATTACGAAAACACCGGGTTATAACAGGATCCGAGCAGAACTGAGGGAATGAGAGCACTTTGAAAATACTGAAAAAGTCGTTTTCGACGTCCGTTTTTGAGGCCAAAAATGGGCATCAAAAATGCCATATCTCGGCTATCGTAAATGCTACGACCTTGCGGATGGTCTCGTTGGATTTAGAATGACGAAACTAAGGCAAAACCGTTGGAATTTTCCCGATAGCTCCCATAGAAGCCGAGATATCGACCTTCAAAGTTTGGCTTTTTTCATTTTTCGGGTATACCCCCCCGTATCGAATTTTTTCACCAAAAATTGATTTTTTTCGAAATCAAACTAAGTATACCAGCGTATTATTTGGGTCACCTAGATTACGAAAACACCGGGTTATAACAGGATCCGAGCAGAACTGAGGGAATGAGAGCACTTTGAAAATACTGAAAAAGTCGTTTTCGACGTCCGTTTTTGAGGCCAAAAATGGGCATCAAAAATGCCATATCTCGGCTATCGTAAATGCTACGACCTTGCGGATGGTCTCGTTGGATTTAGAATGACGAAACTAAGGCAAAACCGTTGGAATTTTCCCGATAGCTCCCATAGAAGCCGAGATATCGACCTTCAAAGTTTGGCTTTTTTCATTTTTCGGGTATACCCCCCCGTATCGAATTTTTTCACCAAAAATTGATTTTTTTCGAAATCAAACTAAGTATACCAGCGTATTATTTGGGTCACCTAGATTACGAAAACAGCGGGTTATAACAGGATCCGAGCAAAACTAAGGGAATGAGAGCACTTTGAAAATCCTGAAAAAGTCGTTTTCGACGTCCGTTTTTGAGGCCAAAAATGGGCATCAAAAATGCTATATCTCGGCTATCGTAAATGCTACGACCTTGCGGATGGTCTCGTTGGATTTAGAATGAGGAAACTAAGGCAAAACCGTTGGAATTTTCCCGATAGCTCCCATAGAAGCCGAGATATCGACCTTCAAAGTTTGGCTTTTTTCATTTTTCGGGTATACCCCCCCGTATCGAATTTTTTCACCAAAAATTGATTTTTTTCGAAATCAAACTAAGTATACCAGCGTATTATTTGGGTCACCTAGATTACGAAAACACCGGGTTATAACAGGATCCGAGCAAAACTAAGGGAATGAGAGCACTTTGAAAATCCTGAAAAAGTCGTTTTCGACGTCCGTTTTTGAGGCCAAAAATGGGCATCAAAAATGCCATATCTCGGCTATCGTAAATGCTACGACCTTGCGGATGGTCTCGTTGGATTTAGAATGACGAAACTAAGACAAAACCGTTGGAATTTTCCCGATAGCTCCCATAGAAGCCGAGATATCGACCTTCAAAGTTTGGCTTTTTTCATTTTTCGGGTATACCCCCCCGTATCGAATTTTTTCACCAAAAATTGATTTTTTTCGAAATCAAACTAAGTATACCAGCGTATTATTTGGGTCACCTAGATTACGAAAACACCGGGTTATAACAGGATCCGAGCAGAACTGAGGGAATGAGAGCACTTTGAAAATACTGAAAAAGTCGTTTTCGACGTCCGTTTTTGAGGCCAAAAATGGGCATCAAAAATGCCATATCTCGGCTATCGTAAATGCTACGACCTTGCGGATGGTCTCGTTGGATTTAGAATGACGAAACTAAGACAAAACCGTTGGAATTTTCCCGATAGCTCCCATAGAAGCCGAGATATCGACCTTCAAAGTTTGGCTTTTTTCATTTTTCGGGTATACCCCCCCGTATCAAATTTTTTCACCAAAAATTGATTTTTTTCGAAATCAAACTAAGTATACCAGCGTGTTATTCTGATCATCTAGATTACGAAAACACCGGGTTATACCAGGATCCGAGCAGAACTAAGGGAATGAGAGCACTTTGAAAATCCTGAAAAAGTCGTTTTCGACGTCCGTTTTTGAGGCCAAAAATGGGCATCAAAAATGCCATATCTCGGCTATCGTAAATGCTACGACCTTGCGGATGGTCTCGTTGGATTTAGAATGACGAAACTAAGACAAAACCGTTGGAATTTTCCCGATAGCTCCCATAGAAGCCGAGATATCGACCTTCAAAGTTTGGCTTTTTTCATTTTTCGGGTATACCCCCCCGTATCGAATTTTTTCACCAAAAATTGATTTTTTTCGAAATCAAACTAAGTATACCAGCGTATTATTTGGGTCACCTAGATTACGAAAACACCGGGTTATAACAGGATCCGAGCAAAACTAAGGGAATGAGAGCACTTTGAAAATCCTGAAAAAGTCGTTTTCGACGTCCGTTTTTGAGGCCAAAAATGGGCATCAAAAATGCCATATCTCGGCTATCGTAAATGCTACGACCTTGCGGATGGTCTCGTTGGATTTAGAATGACGAAACTAAGACAAAACCGTTGGAATTTTTCCGATAGCTCCCATAGAAGCCGAGATATCGACCTTCAAAGTTTGGCTTTTTTCATTTTTCGGGTATACCCCCCCGTATCGAATTTTTTCACCAAAAATTGATTTTTTTCGAAATCAAACTAAGTATACCAGCGTATTATTTGGGTCACCTAGATTACGAAAACACCGGGTTATAACAGGATCCGAGCAAAACTAAGGGAATGAGAGCACTTTGAAAATCCTGAAAAAGTCGTTTTCGACGTCCGTTTTTGAGGCCAAAAATGGGCATCAAAAATGCTATATCTCGGCTATCGTAAATGCTACGACCTTGCGGATGGTCTCGTTGGATTTAGAATGAGGAAACTAAGGCAAAACCGTTGGAATTTTCCCGATAGCTCCCATAGAAGCCGAGATATCGACCTTCAAAGTTTGGCTTTTTTCATTTTTCGGGTATACCCCCCCGTATCGAATTTTTTCACCAAAAATTGATTTTTTTCGAAATCAAACTAAGTATACCAGCGTATTATTTGGGTCACCTAGATTACGAAAACACCGGGTTATAACAGGATCCGAGCAGAACTGAGGGAATGAGAGCACTTTGAAAATCCTGAAAAAGTCGTTTTCGACGTCCGTTTTTGAGGCCAAAAATGGGCATCAAAAATGCTATATCTCGGCTATCGTAAATGCTACGACCTTGCGGATGGTCTCGTTGGATTTAGAATGAGGAAACTAAGGCAAAACCGTTGGAATTTTCCCGATAGCTCCCATAGAAGCCGAGATATCGACCTTCAAAGTTTGGCTTTTTTCATTTTTCGGGTATACCCCCCCGTATCGAATTTTTTCACCAAAAATTGATTTTTTTCGAAATCAAACTAAGTATACCAGCGTATTATTTGGGTCACCTAGATTACGAAAACACCGGGTTATAACAGGATCCGAGCAGAACTGAGGGAATGAGAGCACTTTGAAAATACTGAAAAAGTCGTTTTCGACGTCCGTTTTTGAGGCCAAAAATGGGCATCAAAAATGCCATATCTCGGCTATCGTAAATGCTACGACCTTGCGGATGGTCTCGTTGGATTTAGAATGACGAAACTAAGACAAAACCGTTGGAATTTTCCCGATAGCTCCCATAGAAGCCGAGATATCGACCTTCAAAGTTTGGCTTTTTTCATTTTTCGGGTATACCCCCCCGTATCGAATTTTTTCACCAAAAATTGATTTTTTTCGAAATCAAACTAAGTATACCAGCGTCTTATTTGGGTCACCTAGATTACGAAAACACCGGGTTATACCAGGATCCGAGCAGAACTGAGGGAATGAGAGCACTTTGAAAATACTGAAAAAGTCGTTTTCGACGTCCGTTTTTGAGGCCAAAAATGGGCATCAAAAATGCCATATCTCGGCTATCGTAAATGCTACGACCTTGCGGATGGTCTCGTTGGATTTAGAATGACGAAACTAAGGCAAAACCGTTGGAATTTTCCCGATAGCTCCCATAGAAGCCGAGATATCGACCTTCAAAGTTTGGGTTTTTTCATTTTTCTGGTATACCCAACACCCACTCAAAGGCAGTAGTTTGTAGAGGTGTTATTGCATGACACCCTATAAATTAATTACAACAATCTATAGTAAGCTCCTTATTAACCTTTTTATTATCGAAAATTTTTTTTCGTATAAGTTTAAAACATATTTATTATTCGGAATCATCTCACCGAAAGTTATTAAAAAAATAATAATATAATTAAAGATTAAAGATAATTTTTGCGTGATAACCCATAGTCACGAGGTTTTTATCGGCAAGTTATTAAATTCCAAAATAAAAACAAAAATATTTAATTTTGCAATAAAAATTAGGAACGTGACTTACGATATGAAAATGTTGTTCGTATATTTGCAGTTTGTAGTGATTTTCAAATATTTATTCACACGGAATTTAAATGGACAGCAGACGTAATAAATGGCGGCAAATTTATTCCAATAAAGCCCATCTGATGTTACTCAAACTACACGTTTTTAGATGCAATTCAACTAAATGATGCTTTTATCTCTCATTTCGATGTTTTTTTTTGGATGAACATTTTAATTTGGGGAGGACCTAATTGGCTCATGTTCACTAAATAAAATTATTCTTGTATAATAAAAAACAGTACAACAAAGTTGTATATAACATGAAGCTTTTCATGTCTGACCATCAAAAAAAAAAAAACTTTACACAATATATCTCCTGAATTAATAGATGTTCTTTATAGTCCCATCGTTTCCTTTCTGAGTGTAACAAAGACGTCAACTTGAAAAAATGCCCGTTTATCCCGACTGATAGAGATTAATTGATCTACGTTTTTCCTTGGGAAAATTATGTTTTACTACATTTCTTCACAATAATAACTAAGTTTATTGTAATATTTTAACAATTGGTTCCTATATCGGTATGAGTAATTTTATTAAAACAATAGAAGGTGCCTCATTATTTTTTTGACCACAAAAAGGATGACGAATTAATATTTTTGATTATCTAATGCAAATCGCATGAAAAAATCCACCACCAAACGAGATTCGTCATTTTTAACCACATTAAGCTGGTGAACAAGAAAACCAATAATTTCTTCCCGGCAGTTGATATTTTAATGTAAGAATGTAAGATGATGATTGATTTTTTCTTTTAGAGGCAATTGAGTCCTCGAATTTTTAAGCAATTGTAGTAAAAGTTTGATTTATAGCATGTAAATGATAGGCAGTTGATGCCGTTAAGGGTAATGTCTAATGCCTCTAAAAAAATCAATAATTTTTTCCACGAGGCTAATTTCTTTTCCTTAAATGGCCTCAACTGCCTGGAGGAAATTATTGATTTTTTTATAAGTTTTAAACAAAAGTAGAGTGTTAACTGAACATTACTTAACCAAATGCTTTAATGGAATTTTCCCTATAGTGGCCATAAAAGCCGAGAACATCGATCTCCAAAATTTAGGTTTTTTAATTTTTCAGTTTTTATAAAAATGCGAAAAATAAGATTTTGAAAAGCTACGATTTTGCTATTTTTTTATAGCTTTTAATTTTTTCTACAGTGATTAATTAATTAAATAATTAATTTGTTTATTAATGTTTTAATTGTTGTTGTTAAAATTGAACGAAAGATGGGGTTACATTTTTTTTTAATCATTGAATATACACCCCTACAACTAGATTTTCAACTGCGTGAATACGACTATTTTGTACACAAATAAATTATTTCCAAAAGTTAAATCAAGTCCCGATATTTCCAGTTTCCGCATAAACGTTCCGATTTCCAGGCATATTATGACAATAACCCAAAATTTAAAAATAAATAAATGAAAGAGTTGACCTGTCAGTTCAAATAGTAACATATGACGTGAAACTCCGAACTTTATTATTATTTTTCGAGAGTGTATTTACATTGCAATCAGGTGTGTTTATCCATCGGATTTTCACTATGTGTGGTCGGTTTTCTGTTAATTAATTTAAAAATACGTTGTTGGATACAAAAAAGAAACATTAAAAAAACTCGTTTTTTTTTGAAATTAAAATTAAATAGAAAAAAGCACTCTCGTATCTTTTATTCAATTGCACAGTAAAATTGAAACACATTCTCCCCCTTCACCTGATGCCCTCAAACGAATTCCATATCAAAGAGACGGCATCATTAAAGCACGCAGCGGTTTATTTTTTATTCAATTTGGCTCGGTCATATTGGGGTGGCTTCCATGGTATCAAATCACATTTTATCACTTATAACCCGGTGAGATAATAAGACGAAAATTACGTAGTATACAGTAATAAATATGGAATTGAGTTTTAATGAATGGGGTGGTTTGGTGCATGGAAAACTTTTTCCTCATTCTTAATTTCTCATACAAATTTTCAAACCGTTTAATAAATAAAGCCTTTAATGGCATCAAAAACAAAATTTCCAAATTACATTTATGTACAATGGCCACTGCTCAAATCCGGTAAAGCTACAAAACAAATTGCGGACGATAATGCGTCCCTTCACCCCTTTTAAGTTCCAGAAGAACCGTTTTGGAATATTTATTAGGGGCGTAAAAGTTCACCCCTTTTGGGACCCATCGTACCAGGAAAGTAAAAAATTTGATTCGATTTTTTGTTATGTAATTTATTACAAAAATAAAATCTGATTTTGTTCTATTTTATAATAATCATTCGTATTTCCCTCTTTTTTTTTCTTGTTTGATAACACATTTATTAATAGAAACAAATGAACGTGCGGACGCTTTATGGGAAATAAAAGGAGACATTCTCCCTGTACTGATGGCAAACATATTAGTGAATAAACTGGATTACGTCAGTGGCGTAAAGAATTATTTTTATATATTAATGAGCGATTAAGACAAAAAGGTCAAAAGCCCTTTAAATACGCAGCGTTATCAGTTTTTATTACGCCCTTTTTCATGTAAAAGCAAGGTAAAGGGCTCCCGTTTACTTTTCGTAATCATTCCCTTTTCTTTGATGCTCCTTTTACCTCCTAAGACGGTCGTAAAAGATTCGAGGGCTTTTTAAGATTTCTTTTTGCAAAACAAGTAAGTCTACCTGTTAAAACTGAATTAACGCTAAATGGGAAACAATAAAAAATTTGCTATAGAGCATTTTAGAATGTCATTTAAATATTGTATAAATTATCTCTATAAAATTTTGTGATTCAGCATTCAGTTTTTCATTCGACCATTTCATTCGACAGAAAAAAAAACAATACCTCGCACAGATAGTAACTATGGGTTTTAAAGATAAAAAGATTTTCTGGCAAAGGCTAAAGAAACTTAATGTATTTTCAAATGGCAAAGTTAACGAATTACCCGATCATCTTAATGTCCCCAATTCTATAAATAATCATTTTATACAGGCCTCAGTGCAGAACACTTCAGTGCATGGAGATCTTTTAAATTTGTATCAAAATAAGCAAAGACGTCAAATATTATCAAAATTTAATTTTCATACCGTGTCCACTGATATTGTGAGAAAATATTTATTCGAGATTAAATCGCTTGTTACCGGGGCGGATCAAATAAATCTAGAGATGTTGTTGTTGTGTGTGGACCGAGTTATACCTTTTGTAACTAATATTGTAAACTTATGTATATTAGACAAATGTTTTCCTGATGTCTGGAAGGTCTCAAAAATATTTCCACTTTTAAAAAAGCAAAATATTGCCGATTTTAATGATTTAAGACCTATTAGTATTCTGCCAGTTCTTTCTAAAGTCATGGAAAATATAATAAATGTCCAAATTAGGAAATACCTAGATAAATATAATATTTTACCGGCATTTCAGTCACGGTTTAGATCGGGTCATAGCTGTACCACGGCACTTTTAAAGATCACAGATGATATTATTGAAGTTACTGATCAGGGTAAGGCCACTGCTTTAGTACTTATCGACTACAGCAAAGCGTTTGATCGTATCAATCATACATTACTCTACGCGATCTTAGGCTATAATGGGTTTGACTCTGACGCAATTGATATTATTAAAAGTTATTTAACCGATAGAAATCAATACGTTGAAACGAATAAGGGCATTTCATCTACTGCATTTCAGTTATGTGGAGTTCCACAAGGTTCCATATTGGGACCTGTTTTATTTTGTATTTATACTAGTAATCTCACCAGTTGTTTAAAATATTGCAGTGCTCATTTATATGCTGATGACACGCAACTCTACTTTTCTTTTTTTCCTGAAAGTAAAGAAATAGCTGCCAAGAAAATTAACGATGATCTAAAAGCCTTAATAGATTTTTCAGAAAAACACAATCTGCAAATAAACTCGTCTAAATCTACCTTCTTGATTTTCGGCAAAAATCGCGAAGTATTGCATCAGAGTATGGCTTTGGAAGCTTCCTCAAACAAGCTTTTGCATTCTACTTGTTCCCGCAATTTGGGACTTCACATTGACACCAATATGAGGTATAAACAGCATATAAGTAAGTGCATTCAATCTGCTTATTCTAATTTAAAACAACTGTTTCCGCATAGACGCCTGCTTTCAACATCTCAAAAAATTACTTTATGCGACGCTCTGGTTTTGAGTCATTTTAATTTTGCCGACGTCGTATATGGTCCATGCTTAGACTCTATCGACAAAGGTCGAATTCAGCGAGTGCAAAAGTCATGCTTGCGATTAATTTACGGCATTCGTCGTGGACATCCTGTAAGTTACATGCTACGACAAACCAAATGGCTTTCTATGGAGGATCGTAGAAATCTGCATGCTGCTACTGTATTTCACCAAGTAATAACTTTAAATCGCCCCTCGTATCTATTAAATAAAATACGCTATAGAACTGACGTGCATTCTTTGAATCTCCGGCATAGAGACTTTATCAGCGGTCATTTTCTTATAATATTTATTTAATTTACAACCAGATTCCGGAGGATTTTAAAAATGTATCAACAAGCGTATTTAAACATAAATACAAAAAATATTTATTGCGGTAGAATGGATATATCTGGCGATCGTCGCGTTTATTAAATATGTATGTATTGGGTATGTTAAGGCTTATTGGATGTTTGGCACTTGTTGGGGGATACCTAGTAATTTATTTTGGATGCAACAAAAGAAACAGAAAAGAAATTATAACTTATTTAATGAAGGAGGTTAAACACGAATCTTTTTTAAATTGCCTTTAGCCTCCTTTTTGCCTATATTATGGTTAAGATGTTTTATTAATTTTAAAGCATATGATATTTATTATCTTTGTATCTAGTTAAGATATAATATTTTATTGTAAATTGGGCAAATAAACGATGTATTATTATTATTATTTTGTTTGCCCATAGGAAGTTCAATCATCTGACCTACATATTTCAGTGGACTTTAAAAATTTAGAAAATGAAAAGTTTGGTTAGGAATATAATGCAAGGTATGAAGGTGAGATGTAGAATAAGGAAAATGTTATGCTATATCAACAGCTTGTGAAAAATCAATAATTTCTTCCAGGCAGTTGACGTCCTTAATTTCTTTTATTTTAATGACGGGTTTATTTATTTTTGTTAAATAATTTCTTTCAAGTAATTGAGATCATTTAAAAAGTAGATTTTAATTTCCAGGAAAAAAAATATTATTTTTTTTTTATAGCCATTTGAGGTCGACACTTAATTTTTCGAGAATGTCCAATGACCGAAAGTAATTATTGAAAAAAAATTCAATGAGTTCGTCTAGGCAGTTCACGTCACTGAAGAGGATATTAATGGCTTCAACTATTTAGAAGGAATTATCGATTTATTCCTATTTACAACTTATAAAGAAAAGTGTTCAGTTCACTTGCAGGTAAAAGAAAAAATGAATAATTTCGTGCAGGCAGTTGAACTCACTGATTTCGTCTTCTTTAATAGCGTCAACTGTCTGGACGAAATTATTGATTTTTTGTTTTACATGCAGTTGCAGTGGACATTTTTTTCTTTAAACTGTAAAATGATAAATCAATAATTTTTTCTGGCCATTAATTTCGCCTTCTTTGTTCACGTCAACTGCCTGAACGAAGCTATTGATTTTTTCCCTTACTCGCTAAAAGAAATATCCAGGTATGTTAAATGTAATGATTGGCATAATTTCATAAAAAATTAGAAAAATTTGACGAAATTCTTTCAGAGGAAACAATGAACTTCGAAGTAGTAAAAAGTATATTTTTCTATCATAAAATGTCCAGAAAAAGTTTCTGATTTTAACGTTTAACGTTCTTAAATGAAATCGGATTGTAATCATCTTGCTTGTACCTATACAAATAATTATCAAAAGTGTTTACTAATAACAGGTTATGAGCCATCATTTAGCGGAAAATTTGACTTGCTATCAAATATGTTCAGTAGTAACTATCCTGTAAATATTTTTAATAATACACCCTCTCATTTTGTTGTACACATATGAACCAAATTACCTCTAAAAGACACTAAAATTCGTTCATTGCTTGTAGCTACCTCACACGCACCCATAAACGTAATGTCAAAAGTGTTTCAAGATTTAATTTATTAATAAAAAATAATTAAGCGGGAAATTTGAAATATAAATACGAATAAGTCAATAGTTTTTTCATCATTAAATGTTCTTTGAATTGTGATTAGTATCAAAAATGCTTGAATAATTTTTATATATAATAGTAAATATGTAACTAAATAAATAAATATAAAAGTAATAAGTTTCACATTTTAGTGTCTCTCTAAAAAGTGAAACTCTTAACGAATGTCCTTTAAAAAAAAGCGACGAACTAACATTTAATTAAACATAATTTAATCCAAGGATAACGAAACCTTTGGGGTCTAAGTTACCCAAATCCCCACACCTACCAAGGATTATATTTTCATAAATACAAACTGCCTGCATGGTACGATATTTACCATGTTTTAGTTTAAGCTTGATTAACAGAACTTTTGCTAGGTCGGCTTAAAGCTATGCACATAAAAGCCTTCGGATTAACTTCTTTTAAGCCTACTCTATGCATAACTTAAATGGATACGCTATTTACAAATTTTTTAATACTTACCTCGCATTTTTTAATATGTAATGCATCAAAAGATTCAGCTCTCGTGGCTACGTTCTTAAGCCGAACCGGTTTTCTGGATGCTGGATTAAAATGGTTCCGCTCGATCTTATCCAGAAGTTCGGTAGAACTGTAGCCGTGGTTGTTGTTGTTGTTGTTGTTGTTATTGTTGATAATTGACATCGTGTCACCCATTTATGATCAGGTTTCAAATGTCGGTGACGTCATGAGGGTTGCCGCTGGAAATTTAAAAGGGAGTTGATAAACTGATGTTTTGTAAACGTGTCAACAAAACCCTTTAAAACTGTCAAACATTCGGCTAAACATTTAATAGAATTTTAATTCCCTCGGGGGTGACGATAAAGGCACTGCTGTCTAACAAGTTTAAGGGGAAACTTCGTTTCTCGTTAAGGGAAAACAAACGAAAGTAAACTTTTCTCTTCCGATACACCGAAGAGTTTTGTTTTTGGAAAATGCGAGGAGTTTGCCTGAATTTCAGTGAGATTTATGATAAAATTAAAATGTAAATATTATGGCAATCGCGAAATAAATGTGAAAAACATCGTTGGAGTGAGAAATGAAAATTAATGGACCGTCATAGAAATTTGACTAAGTGAAAGGGTTGAGGCCCACGTAACAACCTAAATAAAGTTTTATTAATTTATAACATTATATTAAAAGGTTGGGACCTGAAATCCTAATAAACTCGAGGCTATCCGAGAATATTACAACATACCCCTTAGGCCCTATGTAACTAATTTAACATCGTTTATTTAAATTGCTCGACATGCCTCCCCGGTTAAAATATCCTTATTATCCTTGACATTTTTAATGAGCATATTTAGAATTACTAAAAGTAAATTTTAAGCCTTGTGTAATTACTTAAAAGAATGTACCTTAGCAGTTGTTTTATTACGGCTTGCAGGAACTACTAGAAAACTAGGGGGTCATTTGAGTAATTCCAGCTACGTTAATTGCAAGTAAAGTCCACAGTTTTCAGGGATTTATTTATCTCTAGTAGTTACAAGGGGAGTTAAAGCAGTCATACGTGGTGCTCGAAAATAAATAATAAGCCGCCCTCTTTATAAAGTTGATGGCGGACATAATAGACTTTTGCTTCTGACATTTTTCCTTATTATACGCTTTTGTTGGGCCCTACTCTATTACTTATATTATCGGTTCTTTGATTAAACCAACTTTTGTGTAGAGACCAAGTAGTTTTCTTCGAGCCTCTTGGATTTCGGTCTGTCAGATTCGTACAATATTGCCGGGGTTTTGTTTTCTTATTTATTTTTTCTTTGCGGTAAATTACTTTTCAAAAGAGATAAGCGTGGTTCTTATGGGGATCCTATTGTTGTTAGGCCTTTAACAAATTTAATTTAATATATAAAAAAGATTATTTTATAATTCTAATATATACGACTTTGTTAAAAAAAAGGGATTTTTACTTTAAATTCTTCTTGCGGATATTTTATAGCCATAGGCTATAGCCCCTAAAAGCCTTATCTGCTGGGAAAATTAAAATTTTATTCTCGTCTTTAAAGGTATTTTATCAATATATTTAAGCTGTACGTGAGATCGCTATCGGATTTTTAAGCTGATGAATTCCTCAGATATAAGGAAATTTATGACTTCGGGGGAGAATAATTCTTCACGGTCAGTAATTAAATATGAAATTCTGAATTTTTGATTTATTTTATTTTAAAGGTAATTTTTTGAATAAATTTAATATTGTAGTGAGTTTAAAGTTCTTGAAATTATTTAGAATATTTAGTTTTTTTTCAATTTTTATTGCTATAACATTTTCGACTTATAAAATATTCCAGTTGGCATATATTGTATTTAAAAATTCACTATCCTGGTCGGTTTGAATAATATATAACGAATAATATATGTCAGTCCTGTTTTATTAAATCCAACAATCTTAACGTGAATACAGGATTCAGTATACCTGAAACAGTTTTTATTTACTGAATCAAAAGTGAATAGATTTAAATAATTCTAATGAATATAATAGATCTGAAAATGAAGTACCTAATAATCATACGTAATCAAAGGTAGGCCACAACGACATTAAATTTTGGGTTTATTTAGCCCGCATTGATAAAATAAATTAAACAGCCTAATGCCAATAATTAATTTTATTAAATTTCAATTTCAATTTTTCGTACCGGCACACATAAAAAACCCAATATAAAAATGGCTGTCGCATCCATTTTTGTTATGCATTCTTTAATTTTTATTAATTAATTTAATTACTTTTTTCTAAATAATTTTTTAACATACTTCTAATGAGAACGTTATTAAGTCAGTCAGAGTCTTATATTATTTTAATGCAAATTAATAATATGAAAATGGCCATCAAGTATATAATTTATTGTAAAGACACACGAAAAAATCTAATAAGTTAATAGTTGTCGTGTCCATTTTAATTATGCATTAATTTTACTAAATTATTTTGTAAAAGATTTTTAATTAAGGAGTTCCTAAATCAAGGCTCTTATTGGAAATAATATTATAAAAATGGTCATCATACGCATAATTTTTATTAAATTTTTTATATATTTATTCTTCTCTAATAAATTAAATAAAATTGTTCAATACCAATAATATATTTCACTAAACCGCAATTTTAGTCGCACGTTATACACGTATATTTTGTGTAGTCTGTAAAGGCAATAAAACCTAAAAAAAAAATATACGGGTTTCAATAGACTAATATTAAAAATATCGGTAGAACGAAAATGTAAATATGCTCAAAGAATATTGAACGTTTTAACCTCAGTCAATTAACGTTATTAAACGGGAAAAAGCAAATAAAATGGGGAGCGAGATTTTTTATTAAACAGAAAGCATTTGGCATTTTTCAGTAGTTTTTTTTTTGAAAACTTGAAAAAAATTTACTTTTTTTCGTTTTTATTTTTACCATCAATATTACACACTTTTCCAATCTATTACTGAAATATAAAATATAGGGGTTTGTATAAAAGGTACTTATCAGCGCACTAACAATCTAAAAGTGAATCAAAAAAGTAATTGTCACTTTTTTTAGATTTAACCAGAGAAAATTAGTCCTTAAGGCTTTATAAAAGTAACGAGTGGGTCATCATACTCTGATAAAAATGTATCGAGAAGCACTGGTAGTTTCTGCAGATATAGCTAAAGAGATTTTGTACCTAAACTATATAGATGTAAAAATGACCAAATTTTTTATATAAATTAATATCAAAATACTCTCGAATTTAGAACAAACCTATGTAATTTTAAACCTCAAACCAAAACTAACTTTAAAAACGTACCTCTTCGGTTTAAACCTGCGGAAGAAACTTGATTTCGTTCAGAAAACTCATAGAAAGTTCGTTTGTTTACATTCGGATCGCGTGTCGAAAGTTTCAAAAAGTTCCCGGAAAACGGTATGACGAAAGTTCGAGGGGCTAAAAACTGTTCCGCACCCGAAGTTGCGTTTTGTTAACTAACCCAGCGCAAGAAACACCGTGTCCGCAGGACTTTGTCGAGGATCTGCGCTCCGGAGGAACCGTTAAATCCAACACTACATATATTCGTCTCTCTCTCTTTTCAACACCTGTTGACACTTCATTCAAGAATAAGACGTGACGCAGTGTATGTTTTGCTTTAGTTCATAATCGTATCCATTTTGTTGATGTATTAATTTCTTGGTAATTATATTGGAGTAATTAAATGGGGTTTCATACGTTAAATAAGAGAACCTCATAATTCAATTTCATAAGAGTGTTCATTGCGGTGAGTGCACTTATTGCTTACCACAATATTTATTTTAAGAAATAATTATCTATTTTGGTTATGCAATATTGCCGTTAAATGAATTCTAATATTTTGCAATAGTTGGAAGAATAAAATATAATTTCAATGACTTTTCTTGAGGGTGTATTTAAGTCTTTTCTGATATTCCATTTTCACTTAGAGATCTCATAACATTATTTTACCTTATTCATAAAACTAAAAAATTTAAATAGAAACTCAGTATAAATTTAAAGTTTTTTCTATTAATTTAGTTGAAGCTATTGATCACGTACTTTTTTATTGTGCAGCAATTTAATTAGGTTATAGTATTTTATTATCTTTTTAAGGTCTGGTGATACCTGTAAGAGCGAAACATGCAATATAAGCTTAAAACTGTTCACCAAACTTGTAGTTTTTGGTCAGTATTAATTATTTTAAAAAATTATATGAAAATAGTCATCGCGTACATTTTGATTATGCATTAATTGACGGTTAACTTTTGTGAAAAAAATTGCTTATTTTGCATATAATTTTTCTTAATATGTTTGCTGCATGAAAAATTTAATATAAATTGCTTTAAAAAAATATATTAAAAGCGTTATCGTCTCCATTTTAGTTATGTATTAATTACGGGAAATTATTTTTAATTTTCTCATATTTTATACCTTTCAAGGGATCTCTTGGCATATACCATTTATAGCCTCTTCAGTCCCAAGGAATTGTTTTACTTTTTTTTTGTGAAACTTTTAATAAAATCATACAATCTAAAACCAGTCCAGAATGTGTAGCTAAAAGAAAATTTTTGAGTCCTACTGGATTTGGCTTAGAGCAGTAGTGCCTGTGAAGGGGATCATCTGCTCGTCGATGCTCAATTCTTTACTCCTTGATAAAGTAATACACTTTTTACGAATCGCATCGATGATAGGTTGAACTTTCCATAGCCGATTTGACTGCTTTACCTAATTTGAAACACTAAGATTGTTAACAACATGTAGAATATTTCTTAATTTAAAAATACGGTCTCTAGGTAGCTGAGTAATGCAAGATATTTCAATTCCCTTCATAAAATATAACCGCAGCCGGGAAAATGCCCATTAAAATATGTATTCCAGTCAATATTCTTTGGCTGTTGACTTTAGTGGTTTTTTTTCATTTGCTTGCATGGCACGAATATTACTTTGTTCTGATAAATTTTCCCAAAAATAATATGGAAAGTATTCATAAAAATAGTTCAGGGGTGTCCAATACTCATGATCATCTTGTAACTGCTATTCCGGATCAAGGTAGACATCTTCTCGACTTTCAAAAACATTTCTTTTCCATTTTACTTCTGCGGTTTTATTTTTTGTTTGCTCCTGGAGAACCTGCTCTCTTATTCTGGATAAGGGAATATTATCGTCATCAGACTCCTCGTCAATGGTATCAAAAACCGAATCTGCGTCTGCCGGCGCCGGCTCGTCGTCTTCATTATCATTTGCCTCAATTGATTCACTATTTTCGGCGGTGATTTCCTCATCATCATCGCTCAAGTAGAAGTCACTGTCATTTAGAATCTCTTCAAGATCTTTATCCGTCAGTGGTTGCATACCACCTTAAAAAAAAGATGAAATAATACCAACAATAAAATTTAAAATTTTTGGATAAAAAGTTTGAACCAAATACAGTCCCGACGTCCAAAATACTGCACAAAATCAAAAGCCGAACACTCTGTAGAGCGACGTTACATTTTCTGTACGTATTTTGTTGACTTACTAAATAGCAGTCAATTTATTTGATTTTAATCAGTATTTTATCAAAACAATCGAAAATAATGCCAATATTACATAGTTTCTGATACGACGCCATGATTTACAACCCAACACCTGTTCCGTCAGAACAAAACTAAAAAAATTCAACGTTGTCAAATATTTTTAACCAAAGATTTTTTGGCGTCTGTATGCACGTCCAGTCCGCTGCACGGCGGGCTCCAAATCACATTAAGTCGTCGTGAGCCCGTACTAATATATTTTGAAAAATGTACAGTGGGCTGGACGTGTGGACTGAAGAGGATAGAGGTCATTCATTAAAAAATGTCATAAAAATGCTTATCATTTTCATATAAGCTATGCATAAATCAGTCTATACAGGGTGTTTCGGAACTATGGAACTTTTAGGGTTTATTCAGTGCAACAGTAAAAAATATTTTAGTATAGGGACCCATGTCCGGAAAAGTGTCACTACGACCCTACGACGCGTTCAAATGTACAAAGACGATGAATTGCCTAAATAGGATTTAATGCATTTAATTTTTGCCGTTTGTACAGGGTCTTTCTCCATATATTGACCACCCCCCAAAAATTGTCTATGATTTTGATTGATATCATTTATCGCGGTAATAATTTTTGTGCGGAGCTCCTCGACATTTTCAGTTCTCTGTTCGTAAACTTTATTTTGCAGGTAACCCCACAGAAACGGATCAAGAGGTGTCAGGTCTGGACTGTTTGGTGGCCAACGAATTGGCCCAGTTCGTCCAATCCACAGGTTATATCTTTCATTTAAAAATCTCAAAACAGGTAACACATTATGCGGTGGGGCACCATCTTGATGCCAAACTATTTGCTCGTATTGCCTTATAAGTAGATCTTCAATTTGATAATTAAGCACCTCTAAGTATCTCTCTCCCGTCAAGTTGCCGTTATAAAAAATAGGTCCTATGACCTGGTCATTTAAAATTCCACACCATACATGTAGATTAATTGCCGCCCTTGAAACTTAATTTCCCTTGTTATTCGGGGGTTTGTTCTTGACCAAAAGCGAACATTTCTTCGATTGTAAATGCCCGCGGTTGTAAAGGTGCACTCGTCGGTCCACAAATTTTTTTTTTAAAGTTATTATCTTCTTCTTTTAGCACTAGCATCTCTTGACAAAATTCCACCCGTTTATTTCTTTGCTCTACACTTAAAGTTTGAACAGGTAATATTCGATAAGCAAAATACTTATACTTTTTTAAGGTTGAATAAATTTTTTTGGCCGATCGATCAAAGTAAATTCTGGCATCTTTTATGGAATGATTTGGGTGTTCTAAAAGGAAATTTAACATTTTTGATGGGCAATTTGAGGGTGACAAAGGCCCGAGCATAAACATGAGCGTAAATCTAAATGTATTCAAAAATTAGCAAAAACTTACCTACCTTCGAAATATAGCAAAATATGTATTTCTTCTTCTGGATCGACAAAATGCTCATTCTATATTTTTAAACGCATTTTTTGCCGGAACAGCACCTAAAGGAAAGGTTCGACGATATTCCTCTCTGGCGGCATTTGCGTTACTATTATTTTTTTTAAATATACGGACGAAGTCACATTTTTCTTCATCACTGTACGGCATTTTTTAACATTTATGGGTCAACAAACAAGAAATGACAATGTCATCTGAATGATTTGTTTTTTAATTAATATCAAACAATAACAATGCAGCGCTTACCAAGATCTTCAATAAATTATTTTTTTAAAGTTTGGAGCCCGATTTTTCCGAAACGGTTTAATAAAACATAGTTAAACTATATATATTTGAAATCAGAAAATTCGGCTCTTTTTAACTATGAAGTCATATACTACAGGGTGTTCCATAAGAAAAAACTGATCATCTGTCAAAATTTGACGTTTCTAAACGAAAAAAAAATGTTGACATCGGATTTAAAAATTTAAAGTGAAACCCAAATTTTTTTTTTTTACTTTTCGCATTACCCCTGTAAGAGGAGGGTCAATATATGGGGAAAGACCCTGCACTTGATAGCAACAAAACAATTGTTTAAATTGTCAATGTCAATGCAAAAAATTTGGCGCTTGTGTGTTGTTATCTTTAAAAACGATAACATTGGAGCAGTTTCTTGGCCGATTTAAGGTCGCTAGATTTTTTCCCGTGAGGACATGTAAAGTCTTATTAGGTCTACGAAACTGCAGTAAAAACAGAACGAGACTTAATTGGACGAATTATAGTTGTTCAAAACGAGTATCAAATTTTTAGTTAAATCCGCCGAAATCATGTGCGACATTTAAATCGGTGTAGTGAGATTTTGAACAATTATTGTGACGGTATAAACAGCAAAAATTAAATCATATTTAGGCCATTCATGGTCTTTCTAAATTTTAACGCGTTTTAGGGCCGTAGTGCCGTAGTGACACTTTTCCAGACATGGGTCCCTATACTAAAATGTTTTCTACTGTTGCACTGAATAAACCCTAAAAGTTTGATCCGATAGTTTTAAAACACCCTGTATAAAAAGCATTAAGACCAAACCAAAGACTCCGTAAGGCCGTAAAACGCAATTATATTTCCATCGATATCAATCGAATTATCTTGATTTCGAGGTCAATAAATCAAGCTCCCATAAATCTCGGAATCCCCAATAAATAAATCTATTCCGGATTTTGCGGAAATCTCCTCAAGACAGTTCCAGTAAAACCAAGATCGGCCCAATAATAATAATAGATCACGCACAAAAAGTTAATCGCCGATAGCACTAATCTTTCTGCGTATCTCTGTGTGGTGGTTTTAATTTACAAAAAAAAATTAAAAAATTATGTTCTTACTATATTAAACCTCGTTTGGTCTTTATTAAGAAATGACCATTAACGTTTCCTTAATTATATTTCCTATAGAAAATCTTCGCTCCCACTCAAAAGGCAATTTTTTAACCCATATTCTTTTCACTTGTTCGGTCTGATTTTCATTACCCGTCTATTCAGGATTGCAAATAGCTTATAGGAATTATGTATGTTTGTCGACACGTGCTACATCAATGACGTTTAATCACACCAAATGACGATTCCGTTACACAAACCACAATAGAGAGTAACAGCGGGGGAACTATATAACTTGTATTCAGTTATGGCTGTCTATATGCCCCTTTGTAGTCTCAGATTACTTTATGCGTATAGTATGATAAATTATTAAGGATATCATGGATGAATTTACGTTTAATGGAGCGATCATTATCGAGAAGTTAATCCAGTTAAAAGTTCATAATTTTCATTACATAGGTCATGATGAGGGACTTGGTTTATTAGTTTTTTTTTCATTTTAATTTTATCCCTTTTTTTTTTAAATTCCTTGATGAGTTATTATGTTAAAAAATCTCGTCATATTTATCATGATTTATGGTCTCTATCACGTCTATTTTTCCAGAAATTAACTAAATAATTCATCCAAAATAAATTTTTTTTTAGTCAGGTATACTCCTTAAGCCAGTAAGTGTAATTTTTTATAATATATAAGAAACAAGTAAAATCTGTAATGTTGTAACGAATTTATAATGACTTACTTATTTTATTCGATATTACGTTTTTTTGATTTTATTAGGAATAAATGCGCTGCCCTAGTATTACAAGGGTGTATGTAAGAAATTTGGAAATTTTTAGATTTTGGGATAACACAGTTCTATGTGTAATAAATAAAACTAAAATTAAGCAAACAGTAATCTCAGAATTATAAAAAAAACCAAAGGTGTATGTCCTAAAAATTTCAAAATTCAGTAACATAGTACTATGTTGAACGTACACCTATGATATACTCATTTTTAAGGGCCAATAATATGGTATTGTCCACGAACGTGTAGCAATTTTCCAAAAATTCTTTTGGATATTTATAATTATTTTGTATAAAGACTTTTTAATAAAATCTTCTTCAGTCGTTACATTACAAATAATGTTTGCACGATCATATAAATAATTTCAATATTTAAGCATGTGATATAGTATTTTCTAAATTGATTTTTTCTATGAAAGTGCCTGATGAAATGCCTCTAAGAAAATTGAAATTTACTCTTAAAACCTGGATGGTATCAAAAATAATTTATTTAAACTGAAAATTTTTGCGCAAAAATTGACAAAGATTTCCTCCTATAATCGCGCGTGTCTATATCTTCTTCAACGCATCAAATTCTAAAGGACAACACACCTAATAAACGCATAAATTGCCTCGTAAGCGATAGCTATTACCAAATTACCATCTAACCCCATCTCGAAAAAGTTATTATCAAGTCAACCAAATAAACTTTCAATTAAGAATAAACTCCGTCAAGTTTTAGTACGTGATCTGGCGGACGTTCGTCAGATAAATAGTTAAGAATCTCTTTAAAACAGCCCTGGGAACGGGCAAACAATATAAACGGAAATAAATAAGTGTTTTCCATTTGATATTTCGAACTGAGGATCTAATTTTTTTTTTTTTTAATTCAATTTTCTTGTTATGGTATAAACCAATTTATCCTTTCTCCCTTATCAAAACAATTTCGAAAGCTTTAGACTAGTGCGGTGTCAAAATTAATAACGCCCTATGCCAGACTGAATTATTGCGCTACAAGTTAATATTTTCGTCTACTCTAGTTATTAGAAATCCATTGGGTGGAAACAAGAGGTTCTTTTGAGGGCACGTATTAAGAGGGCATCCCTTGAGGTTTTCCAACTTCCATGAAGAGAATCTTCAACCCTCTAAACACGCCGTTAGATCCCCTAAAGTGCTGTACCATACGAAAAACACGTAAGCGCTTTACTCCCTATTGAGGTGTCTTTAGGTTTGGATACGCCGGAAGCATCTTAATGTTAAGTAGAAAGTCTCCACAAACGGTTTTATTAAGGACCGATTTAAAAGCAAGGAAGCTGTCGTGTACACTTAAGTTATGCATTTTAATTGAAACCTAAAAGTAATAAATCTCGACTTTTATTTATCTTCTCAGGCTTTTAAAGGGTCGTAAATTAATATCCTCCGTAAAAAGAGCTTCCGTCTTAAATAAAAAAGTAGTTATCTCACCTTTTTCCGTGATTCATTAAATTAAATAGAGCCCTCACTAAATCACCTTTAAAGTTCCGCTGAAGGGCGTATATACAACGGGGGTATAACTCAATCCTCGAAAAATGAATTTCTTCGAAAATCTGATCGTCGTTGCATGAAACACGAACCGCGAAATTTATAAATTTAATCTCCGTGAAACGGGCTGTTTATTATGTAATATATGGGCCGCTAAGCTACTTGCAGTATTTTTTTTACCGAAATACATAGAAGCATTTACTTTAAATTCGTTGAATTAAATTCCAGAGTTTTTAGGGGCCAAAGCCATTAAAAAATAGCCAATCAAATGCATAATTAAAATAGACGTGATGCCTATTTCTATATTATTGATTTTTTTCCATTATTATGTACAAACGGCAACGTTTCATTGATTTTTTCAATGAGTTGGAATAAAAAAATATAATTTCAATTATCCTCATCTGTATTTGGATTAATTACGTAAGAAAAAATATATTTAAACTTGATTCAGAGTGTCACTTTAAAGTGAAGTGTGGTATAAACTCAAAAAGTTACTTTTCACCCATTTGCCGAGTATAATTTTATAGGTGTATTAATTACTAATTTTCTCTCCTTTTTAATTAGTACATTTCTGGCACTTTTTTCAATATATCATAAATCAACATAATAAATACCGAGTTAGAATTAAATCAATAAAATATCTTACTTACACAACTTGTAATACTTAAAAAAATAAGTATCCCTTGGTCACTATTTTATTTTTTAGAAATTGAAAAATAAATATACAATATATATTATATGTTAAGCTATTTATCAGAATACTGCACTATACGTACAGAATTCCTACATCCAGACTAACAACTTATATATGTGTCAGTTTTATGACATCGGTCGACGTTACATCATGTTTTTAAAAATGCAGAATATTTAATAAATAACCGATGTAATTTTTTAATAGCTTCTATTATATTATGGCGATATCCCTAGTATATGTACGTACATATGGACATGTGGATCTCATACAGGATTTTTTTGTTTTACAGAATTAAAAATTTGTTTTCACTTGGCTCCAGATTTCTCAGGTACCTTTAGGCCTTAATCCAGACTTGTGACGTAATTTTCGGTTTATAGATTTCAGTCACTTATAGTTTTATTCACATCTATTGGAATAATTTCTCAATAAATTTTAGGTATTTGACGTAATTTTTTTGGGTCTTTCAGGTATTTAAAATAATTTTTGATTTTATTCCAGGCTTTAATTTTTTCCAGTTATTTGACGTAATCTTCCAGGAATTTTATTCACTCTAGACCCTCAGAATAATTTTTCAATAAATTCCAGATATTTAATGTCATTTTAAGGCTAATTGAACTACTTGGAATTGAAAAATCCCTCCATGTTACCACTGCTTAGAATAATAAAGCAACTCAATAAACTGGGATTCAGGCACGACTCCAGAATTTAACTGCCTTGAAAAATGAACTCGTAATTCGATTTCTGGAATTGAGAAATTAATTAATGGTTTAACTGCCTAGAATTGATAAATGAATTTATAACTTAACTGTCTGGAATTGAGAAATAAATTCACGGTTAAACTGCATGGAATTGATAAATGAATCCGTAATTCAATTTCCTGGAATTGAGAAATTAATTTATGGTTTAACTGCCTAGAATTGATAAATGAATTTATAACTTAACTGTCTGGAATTGAGAAATAAATTCACGGTTAAACTGCATGGAATTGATAAATGAATCCGTAATTCAATTTCCTGGAATTGAGAAATTAATTTATGGTTTTACTGCCTAGAATTGATAAATGAATTTAGAACTCAACAGTCTGGAATTGAGAAATAAATTCACGGTTAAACTGCATGGAATTGATAAATAAACCCGTAATTCAATTTCCTGGAATTGAGAAATTAATTCATGGTTTTACTGCCTAGAATTGATAAATGAATTTAGAACTCAACTGTCTGGAATTGAGAAATAAATTCACTGTTAAACTGCATGGAATTGATAAATAAATCCGTAATTCAATTTCCTGGAATTGAGAAATAAATTCACGGTTAAACTGCATGGAATTGATAAATAAATCCGTAATTCAATTTCCTGGAATTGAGAAATTAATTTATGGTTTTACTGCCTAGAATTGATAAATGAATTATAACTCAACAGTCTGGAATTGAAAAATAAATTCACGGTTCAACTGCATGGAATTGATAAATGAATCCGTAACTCAATTTCCTGGAGTTGAGAAATTAATTCATGGTTTTACTGCCTAGAATTGATAAATAAATCCGTAATTCAATTTCCTGGAATTGAGAAATTAATTTATGGTTTTACTGCCTAGAATTGGTAAATGAATTTATAACTCAACTGGCTGGATTTGAAAAATCACTGCCAGGATAATAAAGCAATTCAGTATACTGGGATTCAGGCACGAATCCCTGATTTAACTGTCTGGAATTGAGAAATAAATTCACGATTAAACTGCATGGAATTGATAAATGAATTCATAATTCAAAGAGACTTTTAATAAGATCTAATACCAAAGTCATGTATTTCAACCAATAACAGTTGAAATATGTAATACTTTAACATCTTTAACCTAAACCCTTATTCCTGGAATTATAGGGCTCAAATTTCATTATTCAAGCTATAATAAACAGTAACACCCAATAGAAAAACAAATTTGTTACTAATAACAATTTTATGGAATAAGGAGGAGTATGTCGTTTCCACCATTGGTAATTTTTTTTTTTGTAATAAATTTCCCTAATCAAGAATTCTATATAAAAAAAGAGGTCTACGTCACTGGCATTAGACACTAATTCCCTTTTTTATAAAGCTGAAACAGGCAACATTTACAAGAACCGACCAAATTGTAAATTCCGGGTGGGTGGACGAGTAAAAAATACGAGAAAGTTCCCGAGTGAAAAACCGATCTGTAACGGCTAATGAGGGGGTCGGAGGCGTGTTCCTTTGCTGGATACGCTGAATTTCCCTTGATTTTTTTTTTAACTGACTGGAACGACGTAATGATCCCCCGCTAATCTTGTCTATTTGTAGTTTTTATTAGGGTTTGTCCTTTTTCCTTTTTGATGGTATCATGCCATTTGGAGCAACATGTACATACATACATAATTGCCGAGCGTCAGGTTGATATGCTAATTATCGGGAAAACCTGCTTCGCTGATTATTTGAAATCCAAATTTGTCGCATTTGGGATTCCTGCATAGGGGATTAAAGTGAAAATTTATACGGGCGCGGCAAAAGCTCCTTAAATTTTCTTACATCCCTCCTCTAAGTTTGATATTGTTTAGAAACTCTCACTTGCTTACAAAAAAAGGAGGTTAAGTACCCACGTATAGGCAATTCTTTAATTATAAATCAAATGATCCCTATGCATAGACTTGGAATGTTTAATATGAAAGAGTTTAAAATGTCGACGTTAGTGTTCGAACGGGTGGAATCGGTTTAAACGATTTGCATTCCATGCCGATCCCGTGTCACGGAAAACAAGTTTGCTTTTATTATTAAGGCAGGAAAAAAAGGAAATGAGGATCGACGTATTGCTAAGGGCGAACGGTTGAGTTACCGATCGACGGTCGGACCCTGCAGGATTATTTATATTGGTCGAATAAGTCTTAAAAAAATTACTTAAAGGGTAAATTGTCTACTTTTTATTTTGAATGTTATGGTTGTTACATACTTATTAAAATTATAATTTACTCGGAGAAGGTTTTTAATTTAGAACAAAAAGTGAATCTGTACAAATTTTAGGGTTAAGAAGAATTTTGGAAAATATGTCAAACAAATATTTGGAAATAAGAGGGTTTAAGTGGCAAAATCGGAATAATTTCTTTAATTTTCGCATAGATTTTCATGAAAATTAGCTCTATGGAAAGGGTTTTTGATTTAAAATAGTATGTGTATCTATAAAAATTCTGATTAAAGAGGAATTTTAGATTAAAGTGGAATTTTTTGGTAAATGTGTCGAAACTGATTGTTTAACTGGAAAAACTAGAATAATTTTTCTAGTTTCATAAAAGCTCGATGAAATGAATTTTTAATTTAGAACAAAAAGTGTATCGATAAAAATATGTAAAAAACCACAAATCTCAGATTAAAAAAAGATTTGGGAAAATGTGTCAAACTAATGAGAGTGTTTTATTGGAAAAATTAGAATTATTAATTATTAATTAACTCTGACTTCTAAGCGATTTCCATAAAAGTAAGTTCTATAGAAAGGGTTTTTAATTTAAAGCAATAAGGGTATCTGCAAAAATTTTGGAAAATTCAAAAATTTTATATTAAAGTGGAATTTTGACAAATGTCTCGAAACTGAGAGCGTCTAAGTGGGAAAAAGGGTTTTTACTTAGAACAAAAAGTATACAGGGTGTCCAAGATAAGAATCCTAAGCATGGAGATCTCGGTACCTGTTGGAGATACAGCTTCGGTTAAATTAGGAAAAAGTTGTGCACTTTGAAGCGTATTTACATGCCGTTGAGAAACTTAAAAAATTTCCATGGCCTGCTGAGATATTTGGAAAAAACGGAAATTTGCCAATATCGATTTTATTTTTTCCTGGCTTTATTTTAAAAGATATCAAAAAACTATTGACATTTTCTCATGGACACTTTTGAAGTAGTACGTGATGGCGCTTTTAAATTTTATATCCGACGCTTCGTTTCCGAGAAACCACCATCAACTTTATTTTTATCTGATTCTATTTTTTATTGCAAATTCAACGATGTATCACATGTCACATTTTTTTGTTAGTTAAAACGAAAAATATAATTGAAGGAAACAAATGCTTTGACACTTTGACGTAAATACCTTTTACCCTGTCACATATTTTTTATTAATTATTAATTGCCGTTGTTGTTACCGTGATTGTCGAGGTGTTGTTTGTTGAGTAATTATTGTTATTATTATTGCTAAAATTGTGTTATTATCTTCAAATATGCCTGGTGGTCATTATAAGGTTTGTTCTCACTGCAAATTTCTTACAAGTTTGAAACTGTTTCAAAACCATTCTTGATGCGCATGTGTAAAATATTACAACTTCTGATCGATTTGAAACCGTCTGTGCGAACATCAAATACGGGTTGAGTGGAGAAGAAAAATAACCTCACTTTTTTTATGCCAATGGGAAATGGAAAAATAAATAAAACATAAACAAAAAAAAATGCACACAAAACACACTACAACCTTAAAATAGCTGTATATTATTAATAGAGTCTAAGATTGTATGATTATTTGCTACTTACGGGCTTACTCTAAAATGGTCGACAAATTCTATAATAGTAATAGTTATATTCTATTATTATATTCTATTAAATTGGGACGAAGTTACATCAAAATAGTTCTCGTAAAAGTAAATCTTCCTTAAAAGCCTATGTCGGAATCAACAAAATTCTGATCAGATTCTTTCGACGATTCAAAATCACTCATCTCCTTAATGTTTATTTTTAGACTAATCCTAAAATTTTATAAAACAAATAGCAAGGGCTATATACAAAAAGATAAAATACAAACAACAATTTAGAGGTTATGTTCATATTCCGAAAATCAGCGTTGACTGGCTGCACGAATTCTCTGACACTTTGCTTGAAATAAATCCGAAAACAAGTCTGACTATCAGATGACAATCAGAAATTTGTGTAAGAACATCAAACTTTTGGTTTGAAACCGATCAGAAGTTTCTGTGCGAACGCATTTTACTTTATTGCGCATGTTTATTTGTCGAAAACTTGTTTCTTACTGCTGTGAGAACAAACCTATAGTCATGAAGAGAAGTTTGACATGCTATCGTGCTACATTTTGTGCTACAAAAATACTGTAAATACAGCAGCAATGTATCTTAATAAATTTTCAGATAGAAAGCAACCATGTAAATCCATTTTCTTAGAGTTGGCTCGAAATTTAAAAGAATATGGTTCGTTTAAAAAGCCTCTTGAAGAAACTCAAAATAATGTTTTACAAGCAGTTATTGAAAACCCCGCGATATCAACCAGGCAAATTGAAAAAAATGTAGGAGTGGCCAAATCTACAGCTCAATTTATTTTACGTAAAAACAGATAACACCCCTACAAATTTAGAATTTGCCAAGGACTTAAACCTGGGGATTTAGAACGACGTCGGCATTTTTGTGAGTGGTATACACGTGCCTGTGAAGAGGATTTTAATTTTCCATCAAAAATAATATGGTCCGACGAAAGTATGGTCACTAATAATGGTATCTTTAACCGCCACAATAGTCATTACTGGGTTCAACAAAATCCGCGTGTTAAGAAAACATCTAGACATCAACAACGTTTTGGGTTTAATATGTGGTGTGGAATTTTAGGAACCAAAATATTAGGTCCATTTATTTACCATTATTCATTAACAGCAGAACGATATCTTAATTTATTGCAAAATGATTTAGAAGACTGCTTAGATTATTTACCTCTGGCACAAGTCAATAGCTGTTGGTTTCAACAAGATGGGGCTCTTGCACATAATTCTGGGCAAGTCCGACAGTACCTTTCGCAGCGTTTTCCTGAAAAGTGGAAATTGGAACCTCCAGTGAAGTGTCTTGGCCAGCGCGATCCCCGGACTTAACCCCTTTGGAATTATGAAATTAATGATGGAATTATATATATTTATAAATAATGGAATTATGGAATTTATGAAAAACCGAGTCTATCAACATTCTTTTGGAAATGAGCAGGAGTTACGAGAATGTGTGACGGCCGCTTTTCAAAGTATTACGCCAGAGATATTGCCTGATGTTTTAACTGCTACTGTAAGAAGATCATACTTATGTCTAGAAAATAACGGAAACCTGTTTGAACACCTGTTTTAAATTAAATTTATAAAATGCGTTAATTTATTGGCTTTTTTCGTTATTCTTAAAATGTATTCATTATTTGTTGCATATCGTTAGAAAAATCATAAAACATTTGTCTATTACTTGTTAAATTTTTTTATTTATAAGTAGTACAATGTACAATGCAAATCAATGTTTCATTTAGCTTTATCACTCTCTAAATAGATATTAAGAAAAATGTGACAGACTCGGTAACAGGTATTTACATACGTCAAAGCATTTGTTTCCAAAGTTTACTTAAAAAATATGCTAAAAAAATAGAAAATTTGCATTTTTCCTTTCATCTAACAAAAAAAATGTGACATGTGATACATCATTGAATTTGTAATAAAAAATGGAATCAGATACAGGGTGTACTTTCTTTTCGCGCCATATAAAAAAATAAAGTTGATGGTAGTTTCTCGAAAACGAAACGTCGGATATAAAATTTAAAAGCGCCATCACGTACTACTTCAAAAGTGTCAATAGTTTTTTTGATATCTTTAAAATAAAGTCAGGAAAAAATAAAATCGATATTGGCAAATTTCCGTTTTTCCAAATATTTCAGCAGGTCATGGAAATTTTTGTTTCTCAATGGCATGTAAATACGCTTCAAAGTGCACAACTTTTTCCTAATTTAACCGAAGCTGTATCTCCAACAGGTACTGAGATCCCCATGCTTAGGATCCTTATCTTAAACACCCTGTATAAATAAAAATTAAAAAAAAAAACTAAAAAAATGTTAAAGTAAAAAGGAATTTTGAAAAATGTGTCAAACTAATGAGAACATCTAAATGGAAAAACTGAAATCACTTAACATCGATTTTCATGAAAATTATCCTCACTTTAAAAATCACTATTTTTATGTTTATGTTATTTAATTAAAAGCTAATTTACAAAACACTAATTAGGTTAGCCATTCATTCATATTATAAAAATAAAACATGTTTTTTTTTAAACTCAAAGAGTTTCTGGAAGTTTCTAGGATTCTTCAATTTATTGCAAATCCATTGAAATTCTTTAAGTTGAACAGCTGAATTTCATTTAAAATTTCAGGAATTGCAAAAAAAAATGCATAAAATATCTGAAGCTTCCAAGGATATTTAAATTGACTGCAATTCATAGAATTTCTTTAATTTTAGTAGTGCTTAAAAAATGATGTTTTTGTTTCTTGCCTGAATTCTCTGGAAATTTTAAGGTTTCTTACATTGGCTGCAAATTCTTAAAATTCCTTTATTTCAATAAATCCATAAGATCAGTCGCGTTAAATTTAAAAAATCAGAATTTATGCATATTCTAACAACTTTGTCGGTATTTGTAATTTCTTCTGTTTCTTTTTTGTATCTTTTCACAATCTCTTAAATTTCCCTATTTTTCCAAATTTTCTATCTTAAAATTCTTACATCTATTTAAAATTGATTACAAATAAAATTGTAATGGGCCATTCAGGGACTACTCTGTTTAAAGTCACAAGTCTCAAAACCCAATACGACTATTCATAAATCATTCAAAATAAAAGCATGATAATCAGAAGAAAATTCCCTAAAAATGTCTTTTTGAGACGAAAACAGTTTACTAAAAAAATTTGAAAATATCGATCATTATAAGGTCAAAAACTAATTGGAATATTTTAATAATACAAAAAGCACTCTATATGCAAAAGAAATTCTTCCGAAAATTAACCTGTTCGAAATCAATTGAAGGCCCCAAATTTCTAATTCATTTCACTTTCCGGTAACAACCTTTTGCAGGTTAATTATGAACCGTTGGCGCAGCAATCCTTCTCCGAATCACTTAATGACAAACCTAAGCAAACAATGACGTAAGCGGTACTACTCTGACTCGTTGATATTTAACATTTATAACAACCAGTCGAGTCAACCTCTGACCACATTGATGAGGAATTCCGCGGTTAAAATTCAAATTCAACCGCATTAGTTCGCTTTCGGGGTTAGTTCTAACCTTGTCTTGTAACACCATGAAATCGAAACGCGAAATACCTAACGAATACGATTATTTGAAAGCGTATAGTTACAATTTGATATTAACGGAAAAAACGAATTGTGAATTAGAAGATAAGCGGAATGTCGGGAAGATCGACGGGGCGTTTTATAGGATTTTTTCGTGGCAGATCATGGGCAAACAGAAGGAGAGGCAAATAAGTGATCAAGAGACCAGTAAGCTTTAGATTTTTTGAGAAGAGCATTAATTGTATTATTTAAAATCCATATTTGATAATAATCGACGCATTTGCGTTTCGATGTGTGTATTTTAATGTCACAAAACCCCACAGCTTTGGCGCCATTATTATTACATTTGCCGACACATTTTGTATTATTGGTTTATGGATTTGGTTTATAAACGCGATGCTTCAATAATAACTCGCCGAGCAAATTGCTGTCAATTAACATAATTGTGACAATAACAATGCAACCAGTCTGTTACTAAAAATAGTGGGTTATATACGTTTTTATCATTATTATATAGAGGCCATATTTACATTATATACCAGTGTTTAATTACTTTGTTATCGGATGGTAGGTTTGAATGTTGTAATGTTGTTTGGGTCGTTTAAAATACAGGGTTTCCATCTATAATTTGACACATTTTAACTGCTTACTGCTAATATTGGCTCTGTAAAAAAAATAGAGTGAATTTAAGACAATTTATACATTTTCGGAAAGAGGATTTAACAGGCTTTCATGTGAAATTAAAAAATACAGGGTGTTACATTTCAAATTTTTGAGAAATGGCCCTTTGAAAATCATCAATTTTTTTCCTCCTATTTCAGGTAAATTTTGAAACTTGGCAACACTGTCAAAAAAAAAACTTTAAAAATATTGATAAAGTTCTGTGAAAACCGCACATTGCTGTCATTTTTCGTTCTCGACTTATAAGCAGTTAAAATGTGTCAGTTTATAAATGGACACCCTGTATATAATATTAATGCCTGGAAAATAATAAAAAATAAAATTAATCCCTGGCAGACATAAGAAATTATTGGGAGTGTTTGGGTTAAAATTTAACAAAAAAATAAATAAAATGCCTGTAAAAGAAATATTTATTCTTTGGCAATTTCCTTTTTAATGCCATACTTTCCAGACTTCTGGAATGATATTTCTAGTCCAGGCATTTTATATCTTTCAGGCAGCAAAGTATTTATTCTTTAAATTAAAATAAATGGAATTATTCCAGGCATTTAAAATAGCTTGCTATATTTTCCAGGCTGTTGGACTAATACTTCAAGTCACTTATTTGAAGTAGCTTATAGTCCAGGCATTTTATGTTTCCCAGGGAAAGTCTTTATATTTTAAATCAAAATAAATATAGACTTAATAATAATAATAATAGTTGACAATATTTTACTCTACAAGTTTGGCGTATCTTTATACTGTAAAAATTAGAAGAGAATGGAAATAAAATGATGTTTTTCGGGTATAATTAAACACATTACGGGAGAATAATGCTATTTCCAGACGATCCAGATATTATTTAGAAAATGAAACAATGATAATTATAGAAAATAGATGAAAAAAATCAAATTCTCATTTATATATCCCTATTTGAGTCTAAAAATTACAAGAGGATGGGAATAAAATGAGGTTTTTCGGTAATTTTTCAAGAGTGTTTAAATGTCTGGAAAACGTTTTAAAATAGTTTATAAAGTCCCGAACTAAATTGGAAAATTATCTGCAACGCTTAGAATAAAAATTAAAAATAGTCTAGGAATCTGGAACATTATACAGAAATCACTTAATTTTTAAGTACGTACATCATGAGTTATCAGCCAACTTTTTTAAGTTTGACTCATAACTGATAAGAAAAGAAAATATAAAAATTGCTGGAAAATGATTTAATTTTTTTCAAAGAATTAAACGACGTCTTTCAGGTCTTAGAAATAATTTTTCATAATATCAGGTTCAAGTCTTTCAATTATTTTAAGTCAATTTAATCCACGCATTAAAATTTTATTTAATATGTTTCAGCTATGCTTAAAAGACTTAAAAGATTTAAGAAATCCTCAAAATGCCTCGAAAATAGAAAAATGACTACAAACAAAACCTGGAATAAATTAAAGAATGTCTCTTAAAGTCTGGAAGAAAATTCAAATGCCTTAAACGAATTTATAAAAGCCCGAAATAAAATGGAAAATTATTTGCAATGCCTGAAATAAATAATAAAATTAGTCCAGGAATCTGGAATATATTAAAGAAATCACTTTACTTGTCTGACTTTGGGAATAATTCTTCAGTCATTTAAAGCAATTTTAGTCGAAGCATTTAAGGTATTTTTTAATATCTCAGGAATATGTCAGTGACTGAGAGACCTAAAATTATGAATTATTTAATATGAATATTAATACCATGGAATAAAATAAAATATGTCTCCTCAATCCTGAGAATTAAAATCTTTGGACAAAGTATTAAATGAATATATTATAGAGATCAGAAATAAAATGGAAAATTATTGGGAATCCCAAAATAAATTACTACTGGAAATTAATCCAGAAATCTGGAACATAAGGGATCTTATAGAAATAAACCTAATAAAAACTTGTACATGAAATCTTAATATTTGTTTTCAAAATATTCATTTATTAATAGGCTATAAAAAACATGAAACTAGAGTTTGGTCCACGGTTTTATTAACAGGATTTTATGTTTTTTTTGTTGTTTTTGCAGAAAAAAGGCATAATACCTATGTACCTATTATATAGTTATGTTTTTTTAATAATAGACATTAGGTAGATGAAATTACTAGTTTTTTATTGCCTTTAAGGAATTTTTAAATTTATTTAGATATTGATATTTATGTATAAAGTTAATTTTGTATTTCCCTAAAATTCGTTAATTTAATGTAACTTACAATAATATATATAGTAATTGGCATCACATATTAATTTATTACTGTAATATTTTTTTGCGTTTTGATTAAATGTCAAATACTTATTATAGATTGCCTAATGAACATGCACACACAAAGGTAACAATGGATTTCATTACTGGAAATCAACACGATTAAGAAGAGCATATTTGTTTGTGTGATCTAAATCACTTCCTTAGAAGTGAAGTTAATTTTTTAAAATGTATTTTTATAGTATATTTATAGAGTATGACAATATTTTACCGTAGAATTATTGATAAAGATTTGATTTTACTACATTATTAGCACACATTAACAGTGAAGCTAATAGAGACAAGTAAGATTAATTAAAATAGATTAATATTCTTGATACACCAAATTTTGTATAATTACACATCTGATCAATCATCATCAACAATAACTGCATCTGAGATTAATAGGTCTACAATAATCGTGGGGTCTACGTCAACAATTAATATTTCTCATCCAAGCCGTTTTAGTTCAACTGCTACACATACCCTGACTCCGCCAAGGAAAAGGTAAAAATACACTCAAGATAGACACCAATATATCACATTTAAAAATTATTGTTCAATTCTTCCTCTAAATACAAATAAGAGTTTTATGCCATGTATGACAGCTCTTATTTACAAGTGATCATCTTTAGTTTTTTATTTAAAATATTTTATTGTGTTATATTTGTTTAATAATTATTAAAATTTATGATATTATAGAGATTCTTTATTTATAAATTTTATTGATCAATTGGAATATTATAATACACTTTTTTTCTTTTCATTTTTGTTTTTAGACTTAAGGATGTAGAGGTACGCTTGGAGAAAGATATTAATAACATTAATATCATCACAGCACAAGAAGTTTTTTTTTTAAGATAATAAGTTCATATATAATTATTTAAACCATTGACACATTTTAAATTTTGGTAATACTATATTTTTATGTATATTATTCTAAGGTAAAATCAAAACGATATTCTAAAATATAAAAACTTGAACCTATATATTTCTCATGAAATCATCCATAATTATCCTACAAGGAACAACATCCAATCTTGTACCTAATTTCTGCCGATTTGAGAGATCCAGAAGCGGCTCCAGATACCTATGTGTAAAGTTCTATAACCGTGTCCCAACCAGAGAAAAGGTTTTAAATTTGAACCAATATAAAAAGGAAATGAAATGTTTTCTTTCAGAAAAAGCTTTTTTTTATTTGGGGAGTACTTGTCAAATTTTAATTTGTCTTAGTTCTTTTAATGTGTTTTGAAAGTGTATTTTAATTGAATTTTAACTCTAATGATAGCCAATTTGAATTTTAAACTTTTGATAGATCTATTTTATATTTTTTATATATATGTAAGCAAACACCGAGTTTTAATTAAATTATGACTTAATAAAACGAAAAATCTTAAAATAAAACAGAACAAATTTCTCTTCAGAAATAATGCGTCGCAGACGCTGTCTAAAATTCGAATGTCCCCTTTTCTTTTTAATAGCAAAACTCTTACTTAAAACTAAGACAGACACTCCGCATCCATAAATCGTCATCATAAAGTGTCCCATAATGTCAAATAAATAAGGCTCGGGTGACGATTTCATGAAGAGGGCCCTATTGAGTTTCGAATCTAGCTGGTCTGGCACGGAATATATTCTCACATGTATATGTACCAACTATGTAGCAACTCTATTTTTTTTAAATATTTAATCCCTAATTTATAGGTTTCATTACATATTTTATTTGACTTCTATAAGTACTTGTTTGTACTTTACTACTAATAAACTATCTAATCTAATCTAATGTTATATAAATACATGTTAATTCATTTGCCTAAGAGTTGACTTTTTTTTCTTTCTAGAAAATGGAAGTAACATCAATAATCAAGACAATCCCACACGGATCAGCCAATACAATGTACAACAACAAAGGTAAATATTAACAACAATTTGATGGTAAAGAATGCGACCGGTATTCGGTTGTTTATTATTAAATTCGTCACGATGAGCATCGAAAGACGTAAAAAGTTTATTCCCGCTTTAATAAAAAAGAGCCAAAGTGATGGCGGATATTTTTTAAAGCATTTCGAACGGGAAGTGAGAGTGTAAGGATAAGAGGTTATATTGATTTAATTAAATGTTATTTTATCATAAATTTTAGGCAGACCAAAAAGGAACTTCATATCGTAGAGTCCCGAAATGTTTATAATAATAACACACTAAAAAGGTCTGTTGTGTATGTTTTTTTAAGTGTTTTTTTCTTTAATTTTAATAACTTTTAGGTACGTGACCACTTGCTATTTTAAGCAGAAAACAGTTCCTTCGTGGTACAGCGAGTCTCTGGTACTAGACTTGGAAACTAAAAAGAAAACCTTTGATGAAAAAGTGTTTTATATGGTAAGCTCTTTATTCCCCAATAATATGTAATGACCATTCTATTTATTCTTATTAAAGTTCATCTTGCTATTAAAAACGACTCAATAATAGATATCATTTTATTGCCACTCACTGCCACTTCAACCTGAGATTACTTATAATTAAAATTTAAACTGGATAATTAATCATAGAAGAATGTTTGTTGCAGAACAAGCTGCAGCCCTCCTATTGGTCAGAAAGCGTGACCACCGAGGTCAACAGCCCCGCAGGGAAAACCTTTACTGCAAACCTGCTGATCCCAGTTCCAGAGACAGGGACCCATTACGTGTCACTGGAACCACAACAACAGATGCCGGCCTTGACCAATTGAAATTGCTTGCGATACATTCCATTATTTTGTTTCTATTGCCATATTAAAATTAAAAAAAAAAAATAAGAGGGTTTTATTGAAAATCGTATAGATGGCACCAACAACCTCCTCCTCGTCCATGTCCTTGACATGAAAATTCTTGAAGTACATTAAATTTTAACTGCTTTTATCGTCGATTCACCGGTACCTCGCCAGGTACCGTTACAGTTCACCTCTTGGTACCGGTACGCGATCGTCGTTCTACCAAAACAGCAGTACCTACTATTCAAATACGTGGTGAAGCTTTAGTGGTGATATGTTTGCGTGAGGTTCTCTTGTTGTTGGTTTTTATTAAGTTTTAGTAAGGTAAGTAAATTGGTATGGGTTGTTTCACTGCTAACGTAATTTTTTTTAAATTTTTAGCTCTCTTATGTGATAAAAAAACAATTAAAAGCAGTGGCGTGCAAGCATTTTTTTGATGCTAATTGAATCGTTCTCGTTAAGGTTTATACAACTTTGACCTGGAATTATTTAATTTTTTTTTATTGTTCGCTCAGGCCATAATCGAGAAGAATATTGGAGCGATTTTAATGACTCTCATATAATTCAAATAATAACGTGTTCTTTTAGCAGCAATTTTCTATATTTCAGTTTCGTGTTTGTGACCCCATATCTTCAATATTGCGAAGGGTTGTTGAATGGGGTCAGAAATAAAATAGAAACCTGTTTACTTAAATGCCAACTTTTCGACTTATATTAAGTCATCCTCAGGACACTGAAATGGATTCAAGTATTTACAGAGATAAAACAAAGTAATTTCAAGTATATAAAAAACATTATTAAAATAAATGTTCTTTAAGTGTACAAAAATTAAAACAACAAAAAAAAAACCACGACACAATTAAAATTACATTCAGGCACAATCCGTTAAACATTGCCACGTGTATTCCCAAAAACTGAAATAGAAAACATAAAAAGTACATTTAACAGTTTCCACCCTAAATTACAGTTCACTATAGAGTGTGAAATAAATAACAAACTTCCATTTCTAGACATTCTATTAATCAGAACATAAGATAATACAATCATCACTGATTGGTATCACAAACCCACTTTCTCTGAGAGATTTCTTAACTACCAATCAAATCCCGCGCAATAGCCTCATCTCACTCCAGTTTTCATCAAAAAAATATTTTACTAAAAAACAATTTTCCTCTTAAACTCTTAAATAAAATCCTAAACAACAAGTATAGTCGCTTCGCTGCTATACTTTTGGTCCGTGGGAACCAGTTTGGAACCTCTAAGTCCTGTCAGTGATGGGCCTTAGAGGATTTCTTAAAACAAAACAAAAATTATCAGGTGTACTAACGTTTATATGCCAAGGAAACAGATGACCAGTGGTTGGGGTATCATGCTTCAAAGAAGCATAATTTATTATATAGTCGCGTTGTGTGTCAATATACTGTCTTATATTTCAAATATCTCTCAAAGTATATTAATTGTATTCTAAATAAAGTAAATTCATAAATTATTAGTTGTATCCCAAATAAACCATAAATACCAAATTCAGAGAAAAGTTCCCATAAGCGATTATTTATTGGAATAGAACAAACGGGATTTTACGTCGATTTTTTTAAATTTTACTTTTTTATTTTCAAAAGTAATTGTAATAAATTATGAAAAGATTTAACAGGAAGAAATGAGTAATAAAAAAACCATCAACGAATTGAATCGAAGCTATAGAAGTCGAGATATTAGTAAAAATATGAAAAAAAAAAAAATCTCGTTTTTTCCCACGGTAGCATTTTTTTTCTTAAAATGATAACCGACAAATTATAATGTAAGCCCGTATAGATATGAAAAATTGTGAAAAAATGGTTTTTATTTTTTTTCTAAATAAACTATAACTCTGACAACTTTTTGTCTTAAGCAAAAGTTCTAGGGAATGTTACGAGGTATTCGAATGTTAAAACGAATTGATTATAGCTATCACAGATTCGGAGAAAATTGTAAAAAACTATTAATCATAAATATTGAATTATCAAGAGCCCTATGGAAAAATTTCAACTTTTTATTTTTCTATCTTGTACTACTTCAGGATACCTTTCAAAAAGGTTATTATCGATTTGACTCTAAAATGAACAGAAAACCTATTTATTTGCATTTATCGATTTTCAAACAAAATCCGGCCCAAAATGAAAATTTTTCAAAACATGCTCCAAATTCAAAATTTCTTTTTTCTGGCTAAAGACCATTCAAAAAGTAATGAAAAAGCTTTATGACAAAATTTTTCATAATCTATAATAATGCCACAATATTACGAGAGAAGATAAGTTTCCTTTAAAGCCTATGTATTCGAACCGATGATTTTTTAATTTTTTTTTAAAGGCAAATTTAAGAAATAATTTAACTAATTAAGATAAAAGGAATATGGTAATACAAAATATTATCTATAAATATATACATATCATCTAATAGCAGATCTTAATCAAATAGGAAATTTTGATAGTCACGTGACCCTAGAACTCAATATGTCAAATTTCTGGCAAAATTTATTACTTGCATCCTAAATAAAGCCTAAATACTAAATTTCAACCCAATCGGATCAATAGCAAAAGAATTATGAAAGTCACGTGACTTTAAAATATAATTTGTCAATTATCTGTTAAAATTTATTAATTGTATCCTAAATAAAGCATAAATATCAAATTTGAACCCAATCGGACTCATAGCAAAAAAGTTACAATAGTCACGTGACCCGGAAGTCAAATGTCAAATATCTGTCAAAAATTAATAATTGCATCCTAAATAAACCCCAAATACACATTTCAATCAAATCGGACAAATAGGAAGAAAGTTAAGGTAGTCACGTGACCTTAAAACATAGTCATGTCAAATATCTGTAAAAATTTATTAATCTTATCCGAAATAGGTACTGGGTACCAAATTTCAACCAAATCGCACCAATACCAAAAAAGTTATGATACTCGACTAACCTTAAAAATCAATAATTTTAAAAAATTTTCATTTATAACCCAAAAGCAATGTTTAAGAATTATTAACATTTATTAATAATAAACTAAATAGTAAAAACTCACCTAATATCTAAATTTTTATTTTAAATTAAATAGATCATTACGACTGACCCGTGTATATATTCGAATAATTTTAATAAAATAATCGGGCAAATTTCATTTCGTCTCACCCCGGTATAAAACCACTGACTTTTCAAAAAAACGGCATTTTTCGAAGACGTCAAAATGTTTGCCGAATTTTCCTGGCCGCAATACACAATTTCCTCAATTGATATGCACAGATTCGGAAAGCCCATTTATTTTCTGATTCGGTGCTTCCTTTCCCTGATCGTTTCCGGTTCATTTTCATTCATAATTTTACAAAAAACCCAACCAAGTCCCGGCCACCTGTCACGAGCAAAAAATTTTTACCCACCATGCGTCAAAGTATTGTTCCCACTAGCCATTTCATCAGAGTTTAGGTTGACACCTCCAATTACCTGCAAAAACGCAAAAAAATGGACTTTTTTCATAAAATCGCATTTTTCGGGTACTTGTACTATCGCTGGAACCCTGAAATTTTAGTATGTGTTGTAAAACAAAATTTCGGATCTTTTAGATGATGTCTGATCTTTTCACCATGTACAGGGACGTGGCAAATGAATTAAACGCGAAAATTCAAATTGCTCAGAACCTATTAAAGTTGGAAGATTGTAATTTTACACAAATAATGGGGTTATTAAAGTATTTAATCCCTGAGAATATAAATGGTCCAGGTGCTACCACTAAAAAGTTATTAAATAAAAAGTGATTTTCAGGTCGGACCTTTATGGGTAAAGTTCATTATTGCTCGCCCTGTATGGTTCCCAAAAATTTCGGTTATATGGCATATGAAAGGTAAAGGATAAAGTTATTTTTTGAAAAAAAAATTTTTCCCAAAATAAGTATTGTTTGGCGGGAAATCTCAAAAAACTGAAAATGCCAGAACTCGTAAAATAATTTTTTTACAAAAAAAAGCTCCAAGTATGTCAAATCTCTTATAAAACGAAGTCTTTTCGCCGAAACACTTTTTTTATAAAATTTTTTATTTAGCCTCTGGAGAAGTTTGAATTTTTTTTTTAGTCACTTTTGTTCGCTTATAATAACTCACCCTATATACCGATCTGGCCCAAAGTATACAGACACGTAAGCCCCAAGAACCCATATATCCTGAAAATTTCAGCTCGATTAAACGCTTTAAAATTGAGATCTCGTGAGCAACTCGATTTTTACCAATTTTTTTACGAATTTTTGACTTTGAGACAGTACCGCTCCGTTTGGTGGTACCGGAAAAAAAAATTGTTTACGGATCCATCATTCTCAATGTATTGAGAGACCCTATGCCAAATTTCATCGTTTCACTAGCCATACAGCCAAAGATATGAATTTTTATTTCCAAAAAAACACGATTTTTCGGGCCCGACGTGGCGTGCATAATATAGTCTGCGACTATATAACAATCCTATACCTATTAAAGTCAAACAAAACCAAAATCTTAAATTTTCAAATATTTCTTATGTCAAAGGTTTGTCTGAAAGGCTAACAGGAGTTGTTTCTGATGATGAAGTCAAAATAGCATTCAAAAATGAAAATACCATCAACAAATAATTCTCAAAACTCAAAGATAAAACACCAAATGAGTTACAAAGTGGCGTGGTCTATAAAATACCCTGTTCTGATTGTCAAGGTCTGTATGTGGGTCAAACGGGCACGAAAGAAGCGTAAAACGTCTGGAAAGACTGCTCTAGCAGAACACTCTTTCAATCAACAAAACCAATTTGGTTTTAACAGCAGTCGGATCATTGGCAGAGAATCAAATTATAAAAAAAGAATTTTACTAGAAATGGTTAATATAAAAAAGTATAAAGAAAGTATTAATAAAAAACAAGACACCGATGATCTAAGTGCAACTTACTATAATTTAATTAATTTACTACCAAAAAGATAAAACTAAAACATAAAATTTAATTTTTGTCAAAGAGTGTATGTCCCAAATTTAGATCTCACAGTGTATTAAAAAATTAAGTTTCTGGTTTTGAACGTATAGATACATACATCTTCCTTATCTACTAATCCTTAACTTAACAACATAACATTTATTCATAAAAATTAAATAAATAAACGCTCGGAAGAATAAAAACATTTGTTTCTTGGCTTATTGTTGATTCTAGTTTGCCCACAAAAACACGCTCTACGCTTCTATTTTATAAATGTCTTCTAATTATAACTAAAGGAACCTAGGCTTAGGTAAGAGGTGTAATGTATAAAAAAAATATTTTATACATATAATTTATTTTAATAGTGTTTTTTATATACTTTGTATTATCTCTGTAATTACTTGAATCCATTTCAGTGTCCTGAGGATAACTTAATATAAGTCGACATTTAGGTAAACAGGTTTCTGTTTTATTTCTGACCCCTCCCAACAACCCTCCGCAATATTTTCTAAATTTATTCACTTCAATTGCACCAATCAGTGTGTCTGAAAAGACCTTTTATTTCCCATAATTCGGGACACCTTGTACATTCAAAAAAAAAACACCTTTTATACAAAAATAAGGCTTTAAGTATAAGGTACTTCAAATCGAGATAAGCCATTATCTGTTTAAGGAACTATTATGCAAACCGTTCGCGGTTATGTCGTGGCATGTTTCGCTTTAAACAATAAAATAATCTTACGTGCCTAACCGTAATTAAATATTTTACAGTAAACATGAATAACCGAATATTAACAACCCTATTGGTCACTCTCACCCTGTTACAATCTTCCTTGCAAAACGTCGAAGACAACAAGATAGATACGGAAGCCCTAAAGGATATCGCCAAAGAGGTTCTGAAGAAAAACAAATTGGGAAACATCGGTGGAATCGTAAGTGTTTCTAAACTAATTCTAGGAAGATTTCTTAGGTTATTAATTCAGGTGGAGGGTCTACTGCAAAACGGCGATGCGAAACAACTTGTCGACGGTGTACTGGCGAATTTAGGAAAAGAAAACTCCGGGCAACTACTGGAAACTTTGGGAAGTTTGCTGAGTAGCAGCGAGGCGGGCAAGGAAGTACCTAAAAAGTCCACGGGTCAGAAAAAGTCCAACGGTACGTAAATCTTTAATAAAACGCAAAAAGAATATTATTCTCTTTAATGTAAATGAACAATTCTCAACCTCCATAAATAGCTTATTAATATCTGGAAAATAAAATTATTTATCATTTCCAGACATTGGTAGCAAATAAAATCCCTCAATTTTTCCAGGCATTTTAACCAAAACATTCGCAAAAAAAAAATTCAATTCATTCCAAGTGTTTTAAAAAATCCAACTGTCTAGAATAAATTCAAAAATAAACTTTTATTTCGTAATTATAGACTACAAATGTCTGTAAAAAAATTATTTTACCATAAACCCCTAGTTATTACATATTCTTATTTAAAGTTGAAGAAGTAGTCCGTTCTTGCAGTGCAGTTAATAGACCAATAGGTAACTAAAGATACTTTGGCCATCCTCCACTAAATTTATTTAAAAAAATATTAATCCTATATGTTTCGGACATATAACATGTCCATCATCAGAGTTAACAAATTAAGGGGTTCCGTCAATATATCTTAAACATCTAGTGCCTTAGACGAGGTTAAAACGAATTAAGATACATGAGAATAGGACCAAACATGGATTTACAAAAACTGTTGCTTATAAGATGTATTGACGGAACCCCTTAATTTATTATCCCTGATGATGGACATGGTGACATGTCCGAAACATGTGAGATTAATATTTTTAAAAATAAATTTAGTGGAGGATGACCGAAGTATCTTTAGTTGCCCATTGAATTTTTATTTCATTTATTTAAGGGCTGTATATCGAGGACGACGTACCCCTAGTTACTTTTGAAACCTTTTCTATTCTAATTATAATTTTTAAAGATGGCGTGCTCCTATTAAGTTATATTACAAGGACAACATGCCCCTAGTTTTTTTTCTAATAAGGCACTAGATATAGATACCTCTAGTTAGATTTCCTTTCATTGTAAATGACAATGTACGTGTAGAATACCAAGATATTTCTGGAATATAAGTACAAAAACCCTCCAAAATTTCCTGAATATTCCGAGGATGTTTAAAGTACATCTATTATAGCTAAAATTTTACGTAATTCCGTCACTGATGAAATGTATCAAAAGTAACTTTGTAATAGCGTCTTTTGTACAGGGTTTCCTCGTATACCGGGTGTGCAATTTCAATTTTTTTTTTGAAAGTGTGTATATAGAATGAAACCCTGCATATATACCAGACCTTGAAATTGAATGATAAATATTCTTTAAAAAAAGGGATTATTTTTATCATTGCCTTAAATTCAAAATATGCATTTGTTTTTAAATTAAACTATTTATCTCCTCTGATCAATATGGGCTTATGGAGAATAGGTCATAAGTCACTTCTCAGTTTATAGGCTCCGATCTTGACAATCAAGCGCAAATCGATGTAATTTATACTGATTTTCAAAAGGCATTAGACCTATATGTCTTATTACAAAATTGGAAAAATTAGGACTTTTAAAAAAATTACTAAATCACTTTAGAATATACCTACTGAAAAGACATATCAATTTTGTTGGAATAGAGATATTTAAATATATAAAGTCTGTTGTTACATCTGGGGTTTTTTGCTATTTAGAATGCTTCTAGTGCCAGAAATTACTGTTTGCTGAAGACCTAAGCTTCCACTGCTTCTGATTGGTAATAACTACATGGTTAGTTTGACTTACTGTATTAGATGTGCCAAAAAAGTAAACTAAATTTAAATATTTCTAAATGTTTTATAATTTCGTACTCTAGAGAACAGGATATAAGAAATCGCTTAATCAAATTAAAAATGAAGACCTATTATTGATTTTATTTATTTATTAATGGTTTAAAGGTGAAGCAAATCCTTTGGAACTACTGTCAACCTTAGGATCCCTAGTAGGGGCCATGCAGGACAATGGAAACGGTGAAGGGAAACCAGGAGCCCTACTACAAGGATTAGGTTCCTTATTAGCTGGAGGCCAAGGTACTTTTCTAATCACTTAATTAAGCTATTTATTCATAAGGTTTGCACTAAAATCCCTTTTTCCAAAGGTAATGGAGAGGCTGGTGCTGCTCTCCTGCAAGGCTTAGGATCCCTGTTAGCACCTCAAGATGTCAAGAAAAAAGAAAATGAGAATAGTGCAGGTGCTCTTCTACAAGGTTTAGGCTCCCTATTAGGGGCTGGGGCAGGCAACCAAGGTACTTCTCCTGTTCTCGTTTGAATTTTATGTGATTAGGCAAACGAAATTTTAGGTGGTGGTGCTCTGCTGCAAGGTCTTGGCGCTCTATTAGGTGGTTCCCAAGGTAATGGTGATGGTGGACTTAATCCTGAATTAATTGGGAACGTCTTGAGTATGTTTGCTGATAGTTCGAAGTCGAAGAAGCCCAAGAAGGTGCAGGGTGAGAAGGCGAAACCGAAGGTGAAGCAGGTGCGTTTGGGCATGGTTGGGATTTGTAGGGGTGTTCTAGGATAGAGAGAGTGGTGGTTATGAGAAGGCTTTGGGTAAAGAACTTTATCGGCTTGCATATGAAATAAAAGTAATTTAAATCGGTGTATGAGTCTTTAAGATATTTAGATTTTTGTAAAGCCTTGACAGTATCAAGATTTTTTTCGTTCCATTGGGAAAGTACTCGATAACTCCACAACGAAAACTTATAGAAAGACTTTTAGATAATAAAGAAATTCATTGGTATTCATATAAAATAAAAATCATAAGGATCGTTTTAGAAGTTTTTAAAATAAATGGATTCTTGTAAAGCCTTTAATAATGTCAAGATTTGTTCATTCTATTGAAAAACTACTACAAGGTAATTTGGAATAATAATGTCAAGATTTGTTCATTCTATTGAAAAACTACTACAAGGTAATTTGGAATAAGGTTTTTGATTGATTTGATTATATTGACAATTTATATAGATAAATGAATTTTCAAAATATTATCCGCCTAAGGTACTGGATTTTACTGTTTGAATAAAATGGCAAAATTGCTTTCATTGTTTTGGCAACCGAAAAGAATTATTTTAATTATTTGAAACATTGAAAAGCCCAATAAAATCAATAAAATTGTATGAATTTTATGAATTTCTAAATTATTTACATGTTTGCCAAGTCTTTGACATTATCAAGGTTTCTCCACCATTACCCTCCAATTTGGAACACCCTATAGATGCTTCCCTTGTAACTAACATATTCTAACCTACTAGCAATTTCAGGCTAAGAACCATAACACTCAGGACCAAAAGTCAACCGGCTTAGATAAAAGAAATAACGTCAAAAATGAAAAAATTGGTGGAATCGACATAGACTTCATTTTTGATAATTTCTCTTTGTTTGTCAAATTGGCCAAGGCCTATGTGGGGCCTCAGTATGAAGTGTGTATCTCTCTCGCAATCTTCCTCCTTCTTTTTCCAAGCTATTACTAACCCACTAACCAAACTTTTTCAGACCTTTTTTAATCGCATCGATGACGCCATGGACGTTTACCACGAGATCATGGATAAAACTAAAAAGCCTGATTATCAAAAACTCATCCCGAAACTAATTAAATTATATAAGGCATATAACGAGTATATCAAACCAAAATCGGTATAAACGATTTTCAATAGCTTGTAATAATGTATAATTTTTATAAATAGTTTTTTAAATTTATTTTAGGCCCAAAAAAAGACCCAAGAAGACTCACTCGACCTGGACAGCTTAATGAACATCGCCAGCACCTTTTTAGGACAAACAAACGATTCTGGCAAAGAAAAGGCGAGCTTCATGGATTACTTGCCGATGATTATGAATACTTTGAACGCCTTTACAGGTAAATCAACCGCCATCATCACGGGTGAAATTTAAAATAAAATTATGTTAGGAAACGAGGCGAAAGAGCGTGCAGATAGTCATTCGAGCCACACCTGGGCCATGCCACCAGTGCTCGAGAGGATTCACATTTATTTTGATAACTTTATGAGTTCTGACATGGGGAAGCAACTGCTGGGGTATCTGAAGGAACAGCAAGCATTTAAAGTAAATAAGTCATATTTGTAATATGGAAGTGTCCTATAAAGCCTATTCTTTTTAAGCAATTTCTTGATAAAAATGGCAACTTTGACTACGAAAAGTTCGAGAGTCTCATCGAAAACCACTCGTTCAGGAGATACTGGATTCGGCAACTCACTATTAAGCTCGTTGACCTATTGAAGCTTATGTCAGATAAGAAAATTCAGGATCAGTAAGTAGCGTAGGACCCCCCCAAGGGCCTTAAAGCGAAATTTGATTTTCCAGATATGTCAATATGGGGGTTACGTTCAGTAACTCATACCTCCAATCAGCTGGTTTTCCCAAGAAGGCTTTAATTGATCTGAAAAACCCCGCCGCGTCCTTAACTGAATTTGCCAATTATGCTTCGGCGAAATATCTGGATGCCTCTCTGGATACTAAACCTTATGTGGAACCAATCGTTCTATATTCCAAAGTATATATTTTGTATTTTAGAAGAACTGTCAAATAAATTCAGTTGATTTTAGGAGCTTCTAAGTATGGCACAAGCATCGATATCATCCACGAAAGTTTCCAAAGAACTCACAGAGAAATTGACTGATACAATTAACATGGAGATAATTGAGCCCATTACGAGAGTAAATCGGGCTTATAGGTTTGCCAAGTCTGAACCTAAGTGTGACAAGTAAGATTATGTATATATTTTGAGGGGGTGGTCATCTGCAAACTTTCCACTAGTCATTTTTTTGAAATGTAGTGTTCGTTTTCAGCTGACTTTATATGACCAATTAGTGTTTAATTAAGATTTTTGGTACCATTAATGGTTCTTTCGGAATTAATAAAATTTTGTAAAAATCAGAATTTTTCTAGCGTTATGGTACTCATTTTCAGTTGATTTTGCTCAGTTGATTTAATGGTAAATTAAAAAATTTTGATACCTTGAGTGGTTCTCTTAAAATCAATCAATCAATCAATCAATGCTTTATTATCATAAAATTTAAAATTTTTTTGTACAACCTTACGTAATCGTGGAAGAACACACTGTCTGAGAATTTTTTTATGTGTGATAAGGAGCGTATATTTTTAGAAGACAAGCGTAAGCCTTTAGTAGACCATGGTTTTTTTTGTTTAATTTTGATGGGTCTAAGAGGAAATGAGTTGGATGCCAAATCAGACAGTGACTTTATAAATCGAGAAAACTCAGTGTTGACATCATCAGATAGGATAGAAGTCCCAGTCCGTTCTTAGACATAGATTTTTGAAATTTAGGAAATTTTTTTCCCCAAAGATACGGCATATTTTGCGCGGGACTCTTTTATTTTTGTGATTTAGAGAAAATTTAGTTAACACTGCTTCATGATCGGAGAAACCTGAGTTAAAGACAGTTGAATCAACGAGTTCCGGATCAAAGGTTGATACGACGTAGTCAATGATACTAGAGCTAGTTTTGGTTGGGGAGTTAATATGCATAACCATCCCAAATGAATCAAATATGGACTGAAGGGATTCCTTAGCAGCACACACACTGGAGAAGTCAATATTAAGATCGCCACAAAAAATTAATTTGCTTATTAAGGGCAGGGATTCTAGCAAGCTTAATAATTTTTGGCAGAAAATTTGCACGTCCGCGTCAGGTGTTTTGTAAATACAAACTATATAAAGGTCAAGGGTATTATGATAGACGATGGAAAATTAGAATACTTTTTCAGATAATACATTATCAAATTTTGTGACCGCGGAAAAATCGTTGTTAGTGGACATTATCATAGTACCCCCATGAAATAAATTACTTCTATTATATCTAGCTAAAGTGGTATAGTTTTTAATAAATACAGGCTCATCAGTCTTTAACCAATGTTCTGTTATGGCAACAATATGTGGAAAGTTTAGCTCTTCCAATAAAAGATGTAATTCGTCTGTTTTATGTCTTAAGGACTGAATGTTAATGAGGAATATATTAAGCTTGCTAACGTCCATTTTTTTAGAGGGTGCTTGATCCTCTATTAGCGTCGTTTTATTTAAAAATTTTTTGACTTAGTTGGAAAAAAATAATTAGTTTGACCTTCTCTAATTTTCTGGAGCCGTAGGAGTCTTTCTGAAGAGAAGAAGGATCCAAAGGCGGAGAGGTCTGCTTCAATTTCAGCCGAACCAATACCATAGGCATTATGAAACCGACAGTATAATTTTCTCAGGGAGTCCATGTCAGTGGGAAGTCCTTCTGCGGCAAGCATTAGTTTAATGCTAGTTTTCGTGTGCCCTTCAAAGCATGTACTCGCCGGCAGGTCGTGGAGGTATGCCAGGTAGGGCCTAAGTGATTTTAAAATTGAAGGGACCCTCAGTCTGGCCAATAGATAACGGCTATTCTCAGGATCAGAATTTTGGTACAGCCTCACTATTGGCGGAGTCAACGGATCCATAAAGGGCTCGTCTTCATTCATTTTTTTTTTCTATTATTATTTTAGAGGGTTCCCGTGCAAGGGACTTACTCGCAACAATTGCTTCCTTGTCTGAAGCATTTCTTAAAGATCTCTCTGGCGTAGCAGCTGAGTCTTGGCTGTTGGTGAATCTGGATGGGTTGAAGCATTCAATTTGTAGCCATCTACAATTGTACCTGCTGGCCACATAGTTGGGTCTTTTAAAGTTTTTAGGTGCTCCTTTTTTTGCACGCCAACTTTGAAGTCTGAGTCTGGACAGTCCTTGTTCTTCAGCATAGGAAAGCATCTAACAAAGTCCGTGGTTTTAAGTTTCTCCTTGACGTAGTGTGCTGTATAGGATGAGGGGATCCTAGACACAACCACGTATTCCCATTCCTCTTTTACAAAAGAGTCGTGTATCTGGACCTTAACAGAATCTCCATGATTATCCAGGAGAATAGACGAGAGATTAAAAATGTCTTGCTTCATTTCCCTGATGGAATGGAATAAGGTTTCTTTTTCGTTTTCAGGAGTTCTCGTATGGAGGCTATGAATTTCATCTATTTTATCGTATAAGGTCTTCCATTTCGAGTCATGGTAGCTCAGAATGTCGTAGATCTCAGATAATACAGGGAACAGTTCGTTGTTTCTTTTTAGGCACGTTCCCAATGCTTCAACAATTTCAAGGGGGATCTGACTTTTTTGTAGATGAGAGACTTTATCGTGCAAGTATTTGAGTCACTTCTCAAATACATACTTCTCAAACTTCTTAAATTTTTTTCCTATTGTTATGATACTCGTTTTCAGCTGATTTTGTTCACCTAATTTAGTGACTATATTAAGCTTTGTTTTGGTTCCGATTTTGGGATGATTCTAGAACTGCGCAGAACTCGTTGCGCCGTAAAGTAAAATCCGGAATCGCTCCCGTTTCAATTCTGCATGGTATGGAACTCGAACGCTTGACGCACAGCAGATTCTGATTGTTTATTTACTATTACTTGTTTTGAAATTTTGAATATTGCTTATTGCTTTGGTTTTGGACCTTTATATTTTTTTAAACATTAAGACTGGAATAAAAATGAATGTAACTGCATTAATAGTAGGTAGTTAATTTTTCAAAGATTTTTTTACACAGTGTATTTTGGCTTATTAGGAGAAGCTTTTAACATCTAGCGATACATCAGCTTGTTCTGACGACTTAGAAGGTGTTTTGGAAGTTGTTATACCAGAAGTGTTGCAACATATTTACACAACTTATTTACTTCTTCTTTTCAAATTTGGTAAAGTCGAGTAAAATTGTAAGGATATATTTTTTGCGCATGTGCAAACTGCCTGATTCTAAATTGATCCCTACTCTCGAGCAGGGATTCTTGGACGATTCTAGGACAATTCTGAACCGGTCCAAAAAAAAACCAAACTTTCAATTCGGAATCAATTCTAATTTAACCAAAAAGCATAAAACAATCTGCGCATGTGCAAAACAATTCTAGGACGATTCTAACAGGAACCAAAACAAATCTTTAGACTTTTGATACCTCTCTTATAACCAAAAGACTTCTCCAAAAATAAACATTTTCGGATAATTTGGTCCAAATAATTGAATGATTTATTCAGATTTTGCTATCAGCAATAGTTTTCCTAAAATCAAAAATTTAATACTCATTTCAAATTAATTTCATAAAACACCAATTAAAATCCTGCATATTTCTATCTTTATTTAGGTACGTATTTTGCCTTATTAACCAAGACGAGTCAAACGAGGACGCAAGCTTACCAAACGTCAGAAAAGCCCTTTATAAGGGCTTCAGCCTAATAGCCGGATGGTTCTTAAGTTCCCACACGGGAACATCATACTGGGACTTATATGGGGTACTTATGGAAGACGATAGCTGTAAAGTAAGTTTTTGAAAAAAAACAAACATTTTCTTATTAAAAACTTTTTATTAATTTCTTTCAGACTTACTACAATGATTCCTGCAAGGGCTTTTACCATGAAGAAGTGAAAGCAACGACTGAATATGTTCACGTAGAATTATAAGAAATAAATAATTTTAAATTTTATTTTAGGTAGTTTTATTAAAAATAAGTTAGTCCGGTGCCTCTGGTGTTCTCTTCCGTCCATTTGTCAAACTGTTCGATCACATCGGGTGTCATGGCTTCCTTGTACCCTCCCACCTTCCCTTTTCTCATAAAAACGTTATTTTTATCCGACGGTTTGTAGATCTGCGATAATTTCACCAACCAATCGTAGTTCACAGCTTGATTATTTTTCATGCTGTCAAAGCTTAAATGCCTTGCCAGTTTATCAGTTTGCTCCTGGGTGAGACTTTTGTCCAAGAATCTGGCAGTTTTCTGGACCACACCCGGCAAGTCCGACTTCAGCTCTTCGTATTTTAGGAAAAGGACGTTGGGGTCATTGCGACGTCTCCAGAATGGTAAGACGTGGTTCCAGAAAGGTGCAAAATTTACTAAAAAAAAAGTTGTGTAAACTTCCAAGTCACATTGTGTAATCAGAAATAATTTAAGTGCAAATTACCTTTTCCAGCTAAAAACAGTTTGCAGAACTCCTCCAAAGTGCCATCGAACTCTTTGACTAAGCGCGAAAAATGGTAGTAGGAGACACAAGTATCTTTAGGGTTTCGGGAAATATATATAATCTATAAGAAAAAAAAAACAGGGAGATTTATGTAAATCCTTACAATTTTATTTTTCAAATGACGTCAATATCAAACATTGCCTTACCAGGCCTACCTGGATACCAAATTTAATCCTTTAATTCCAATTAGATCAATTATTATTCGTCATTGTTTATAAAAATCACCTCCAAATAAATTATGCATAAATTGGTGTCTTACCTTAGGTTTCTTAATACCCTTCTGAATTTCCTTGGGTAATAAATTCCAGGGCAGATGCGTTTTTATGCAAGCAGGGCTTCTTTGGCTTTTAACATATTTTAAGGAGTTTATAATTGGTTTTGGTATAATTGGGCGGAAGTACTTGAGATAAGGCGATCGTACCAAGCAAGTAGCCCTAAAAACAAATTCATTTACTAGTGTTTAAATTATTTAAAATGACTCACTCTAGTTGTGGAGAACGTTTAATTAAATTCTGTTCGGCCGCCTTATAATTTAAGTCATTCAACAGTAGCCAGACCATTTCTTGAGTCCAGGTTGTACCTTTAAATTAAATCGAATGAAAGCCATAAGGGGGCGATTTAAACAAATAAACTCCTCACCAGTTTTAGGGAAACTCACTATCCAGACATCGGCCTCGTTCACTTTCCAATCGGCTACGTCATCTTGGATTTCCAGAAATTTTTTAGGGATAAACACTCCGTCCAGGGGTTTCGAATGTTTACTCACGATTTCTTCCGATGATAAGGGAGGCTCACTCTCCCGGTGTATCTTGTATATGGACGTCATATTGCTCAATTTATTGTAATGTTTTCACATGTAATTTAGGATGGTAAATAAGATGTAATAATAATTAGTCAATCTACCTTGCTTTGATGATCATGACAAATTTGGCAGGATAAACAAATGAGGTTTTATGTCACTTTTTATCGCTGTGTAACTATATACTTTATTCGTAAAGTGTTGGTTGTATGTATACGTGTATTTTCTTGAAAACCTAATTTGATTCTGTTGGACCAAAAAATTTGCTGAGATACCTTGTATATTTTAAATGATAATTTGCTTGTCATACTTAGTATATAAAGCAATTGTGTCACACAACATATGAATTTTTTTATATAATTTTTTTAACTTACCCTCGTACAACAGTGTCAATAACAAAACCTTTAAATAATGTGTTTACTAGGCAAACATTTTTATCCTCTAATGATAACAACCGTGGCAAAAATGTCCCGAAATTTTAGGCGGTGAGATTTTAATCGTGGCTCCACCTACACTCTTTCCATAGTTGTACATCGTACCCGTTGACAAGACGTAAGTTTATTTAATTAATTGCATAGTTCAATGGTATATACAGTGACCGCCTAAAGTTCCGCATAAATTCGATAAAAATTAGAGACATGATTTTTTGAGAAAACGCTCGGACCCGTCGATTTTTATTTTAAGTTGCGCATTATTTCAAATAAATTTTTATATACAGGGTGGAACAAAAAAAAGGTATGACGTCATCGGTCATTTTTTTAAATGGAATGCTTATATTTTTCTTTGCATTTATGAAATATAGGCGAAATTCCAAGCAAGTTTTTTTTCAAGATTTTTTTCGAAATCAAACTAAGTATACCAGCGTCTTATTTGGGTCACCTAGTATACGAAAACACCGGGTTATAACAGGATCCGAGCAGAACTAAGGGAATGAGAGGACTTTGAAAATCCTGAAAAAGTCGTTTTCGACGTCCGTTTTTAAGGCCAAAAATGGGCATCAAAAATGGCATATCTCGGCTATCGTAAAAGCTACGACCTTGCGGATGGTCTCGTTGGATTCAGGACGACAAAACTAAGAGAAATCCGTTGGAATTTTTCCGATAGCTCCCATAGAAGCTAAGATATCGACCTTCAAAGTTTGGGTTTTTTCATTTTTCGGGTATACCCCCCCGTATCGAATTTTTTCACCAAAAATTGATTTTTTTCGAAATCAAACTAAGTATACCAGCGTCTTAATCTGATCACCTAGATTACGAAAACACCGGGTTATTACAGGATCCGAGCAGAACTAAGGGAATGAGAGCACATTGAAAATCCTGAAAAAGTCGTTTTCGACGTCCGTTTTTGAGGCCAAAAATGGGCATCAAAAATGGCATATCTCGGCTATCGTAAAAGCTACGACCTTGCGGATGGTCTCGTTGGATTCAGGACGACAAAACTAAGAGAAATCCGTTGGAATTTTTCCGATAGCTCCCATAGAAGCCGAGATATCGACCTTCAAAGTTAGGGTTTTTTCATTTTTCGGGTATACCCCCCCGTATCGAATTTTTTCACCAAAAATTGATTTTTTTCGAAATCAAACTATGTATACCAGCGTCTTATTTGGGTCACCCAGATTACGAAAACACCGGGTTATAACAGGATCCGAGCAGAACTAAGGGAATGAGAGCACTTTGAAAATCCTGAAAAAGTCGTTTTCGACGTCCGTTTTTGAGGCCAAAAATGGGCATCAAAAATGGCATATCTCGGCTATCGTAAAAGCTACGACCTTGCGGATGGTCTCGTTGGATTCAGGACGACAAAACTAAGAGAAATCCGTTGGAATTTTTCCGATAGCTCCCATAGAAGCCGAGATATCGACCTTCAAAGTTAGGGTTTTTTCATTTTTCGGGTATACCCCCCCGTATCGAATTTTTTCACCAAAAATTGATTTTTTTCGAAATCAAACTATGTATACCAGCGTCTTATTTGGGTCACCCAGATTACGAAAACACCGGGTTATAACAGGATCCGAGCAGAACTAAGGGAATGAGAGCACTTTGAAAATCCTGAAAAAGTCGTTTTCGACGTCCGTTTTTGAGGCCAAAAATGGGCATCAAAAATGGCATATCTCGGCTATCGTAAAAGCTACGACCTTGCGGATGGTCTCGTTGGATTCAGGACGACAAAACTAAGAGAAATCCGTTGGAATTTTTCCGATAGCTCCCATAGAAGCCGAGATATCGACCTTCAAAGTTTGGGTTTTTTCATTTTTCGGGTATACCCCCCCGTATCGAATTTTTTCACCAAAAATTTGAGTGGTTTAGGGCAAATTTACTATCTTCAAATCAACATGTTTTACCAATAGCCTTGATAACATTTTTGTTGCCAACTGTCCTGTCCAGCAGTACTGTGTCAATCAATTTCTGAGTTTCGTTATTGAGGATTTTAACTTTTACTGCTTCTCAGCAATCGAGTTTCTGCAGGCTGTTTTGCTGTTAGAGTGGTTTGTCAAGAGCTTGGAAGGACAGGATACTTCTTCCTGGTTGGCATCTGCTTTTGGGGGAGCGCTACTTACAATCTTCTGCAGATTGTTATTGTTGGTTGTTGATTGTTTTTTGATATATAGAGAGTCTTGTCGGCCATGTTTTATCCAAGAGAGTATTTTTATTATCTAGTGCCGCTAAATACAGGAAGTAGCATGATTGATTTTTCTAAATCAACACAAGTTTATCACCCAAAATCCGAGATATGTTACTCGCCAACACGGTAATTTACGTCTTCCTATACCAACGTCTGCTTTAGTCAACAGATCAGTTTTTTATGAGGGTCTAAAAATGTTTAACCATCCGCCGAGAAGCATTTAGGAGGCAAAATCTCCTAAACAATTTACATTACTTTTAAAAAAAATTATTATGCACTCGGACTTACTATTCAGTGCTTGAATATTTCAATGACACTCATAATGTAGCTCACTAGTGGAGAGATGTTAATGTTAAAAAATCATAATAGGCACACATACAGGTATATATGTGCATATTTAATGTTCAATGTTATGCGAATTTTGTATATTGTGATTTTTTTAATTGTAGTATTATTTTATTTTATTAGACACAATAAGCCTTTGTTTATAATTTTTTTTTTGTTAAGAACAATAAAGCATATTTGAATTTGAATCAATAGTTGTTACAAAATTGAAAGAAATTAGGTATTCACATTGACATGGTATTTTTTTTATAACATCAAACGATATTATTGTTAATATGTGAAAGCACATTAATTATAATAGAAAGTAGAATCTCAGCATATCTAAGAAAACCCGTTTGCTGCTCTCGCTTCACGTAATTTCGGTAAAATAACAGTCATGTGTGTTCAGTGCACTTTCTTTATCTGTAGGCGTAAGCAGGCAAAATATATTTTCTTTTTCTCGTAAAAATTAAAAAAAATGACGGAAGACTGGTTTACGCTGCAACCCTTTGAAGGGAAACAAGACCGAAAGAAAACTGACAGCAAGCTTCTGGGAAAATGTTTATTACCTCCGTATTTTTCGGAAATTCAACAGAAAATTTTTGATTTTTCTGTTCGTGAGGACGACGTTTGGTTAATTAGTTTTCCCAGGACTGGTAAGTGTATATACATATATGATCCAAACATGAAAAACTATTTAGATTTAAAACCGATTTTTAGGTTCTACATGGTGTCAAGAAATGATATGGCTAATTCAAAATAACCTGAATTTTCAATCCGCCCAAACCATTATCCAGCAACTGCGAGCTCCCCTTATAGAGTAAGCTTTTTTTTTTTTTTTTTTTTAATAAAATATGTCAGTGAACGAACAAAAGTTCTCCTATTGTACAAGTGCTTTCAGTTCAAAAGCATTACATTTTCTCCTCTAATGGGTATTTTAATATAAAAGGTCCCATTTTTTAGGTCTTCAGTGGTGCTATTCGAACACGTCGATTCCGTTAAAGACGACAGTAATCGTGACGTACCGAGATTTTCCAGGATAAATTTACCGTTGGATTTACTGCCGCCGGAACTGGAAAATGCGAAAACCCAATTGGAAAAATTGTTTACCGACCCGGTGGGGTTCGTCCAAGAACTTCCATCTCCGAGGTGCATTAAGAGTCATTTACCAATAGAACTGTTGCCGGATGAGATTTTTACCAAAAAACCCAAGGTTAGTAAAGAGTATAGGTAGGATGTTTTACTTTCTGACACTGCGACATGCGATAACGACGTGCGACACTGCGGTGTGCCGTACATAATTTAATCTGGCACTAGTCAAATTAGTGTGTTGTTTAACCCACAGATGTAAATAGCTCCGCACGGCGCTATTATAGCTGCGGAGCTATTTACATCTGTGGTTTAACCTATCGACTTGGGGCACCGATACGGCGGCATCGCAGATGTTGTCGCGGTACGTCTTCGAGAAAAACAAAATAGTTTCTGAAAGACCAGTGTTGCCAGGCGTACCATAATTATGGAATTGTACCATAATTTTGCAACATTTTTTGCTTGCTCCATAATTTATACCATAATCAGAAATGTACCATAGTTGTACCATAATTTTGTTTTTTTTTGTATATATCTTTATTCATTCTTTATTATACCTAACATTTCAATAATGTTTTTATGCAATATTTTTATGTTTTTCTTGTTTGGTTAAACCAATTTATCCAATATACAAATTTGTATATGTATTTATGTTAATGTTTATCTATTTTTAATTTAGATTTTGAGTGCAATATTTTGTTCATTTTTCAATAAATGTAAATTGTTAAAAAAGTATTTTATTTCTACTAGAAATCGTTTTTTTAATTAAAAGAAATGATCAGAATAGGAAATTTGATTAAATTCATAATCCATTATCAACAAAATGTAACACATTTTATAAGTTTGGCGACAGCGCGACTGTGACGTGACGTCACACATAGGAAAAGGTTGTGTACTGACAGAATTGTATGATTGTACCATAATTTTGTACAAAATTCCATAATTTTGGCTAGAATGTACCATAATTCTCACCCAATCATCTGGAAACACTGTGAACGACAGCGACAGCGCAGCTAGTACTTTTGTATAGCACCCCCGGCATCGGTCTATTTGGTAGAGTCCATAAAATGAGAGAATATGCCGGTGACGTCAGACTTCGCGCATCTAAGCTGGCTATCGTTAAGCGTAGATTCTAGTTTATGACTAAACAATCAGTGCCGGGGGTGTATTGTGTTAAAATATTATTAAATAAATGGGGTTTAAAATACTGTTAAATAAATTTAAACTTTTCTTTACTTTATTTATGCGTATGTGGATATAAGTGTTAGCTTTACATACATATATTACTTTAGATACTCAAAATAACGTTTACGATACGTGTTAAAGAAATACATATGTTTTTTTTATACTCATTATGATACGAACATTATTTGATATTCATTAATGTAATCATCATTTAAGATTATGTCCTTTGAAATACTTTTGTTTAAAAATCAGTTGAAATCTTAAAATATAAAAAAAAATATTTAATTTTTAAAATATGTTAAAAATAAAATTAATTTTTAAAATATGTTTTAAAACATCTATTTCTTTTCTTTCTTCAGCTATTAAAGATATTAAAAATAAAAGTCCACATAAGGGTATATAAATTTTACTGCTCATAAAAACACTACATAATATTATTACGGTATATAATACATATTCATATTATTAAATTAGTCACTATCTGACAAAATGTCCACATTGCTGATAATTGATTCGTCGGAACTCGTTTCCAAATCTTCATCTGATGAGCCAGTGTTTACCGTAAATTTTAGGGAATCTAAAGTTTCATCAAAAAGATTATGATCTTTTATATATTTGTCTTCAATTTTGTCGACATGGTCACAAATGTTTCTCCAATCATCGACAGATACTTCTGCAAATTTTTGCCTCGTCAAAGCTTCTACATCTGCTAACTTAAAAGTTGTGTTCCTGCTTGCTACCCAGTTTTTAACAGTGGCCCAGATTTTTTCAATGGGGTTCAATTCTGGGTGGTATGGAGGCAAACGCAAAGTTGAGTGTCCGTGACTTTCCATTAGTTCGTCAAGTTTGCACTTTATCGGATAAAATCTTTTATTTTGAAGAACTATTTCATAAAGTTCCGTTTTTGTCATTTTCTCGTCATGTTCTAAATTATGCTCCTTAAGCCAATCAATTATGAGTTGTTTCTTACTTCCTGAGGTAACATTCTTTTTTACTTGTACATTATGGTATGATGCATTGTCCAAAACTAAGACCGAATTTGGTGGCAAATTCGGAAGTAATTGGATTTCCACCCATTTCATGAAATTTTCATGATTCATGTCGTCATGGTAATCGCCACTTTTAGAACTTGAAATGTTATAAGTAAGAAATTAATAAGCACAGAATATATATTTTTTATATCTTACCTGAGCGGAATATAAGTAGACCGTCTTTAACAAAACCATTTTTTCCTCCAGCATGAACGATGATTAATCGCTGTCCTTTTGAAATGGGTTTTCGTATACCGCTTAGGCTTTCGTCAAACCAACCTTTGTCAGAAGTATGACTACTGTGTATATAGGTTTCGTCAGTATACACTATATTTCTACCTTGATTTTTAAATTCGGTAATTTGTTTTAAGTATTTTATTCTCTTCAAACGTATGTCATATGATTCCATCAAGGCCTTTCTATTATCATCTGTCTTCTTCCATCTAAAAAACAATGTTTAGAAGTTAGAAATTTATATACATATTAACATCTAACAGGTACATATAATTTTAAAAAACTCATAACCCTAAAAATAAAATTCAAGATAAATAAAGAGACACAGGTAAAATTTTAAAAATGATATTCTAGTTAGGTAGAACATTAAGGAGAAGAATATAATAATATATCCAATTAAGAGGAAAGAGTGGATTAACCAGGGTCATACCTTTTTTTATCTTACAGGTAACATGCTTATGCATCCTACAGGTGTGTATTTATAAATAAATAAAATTAAAAAAGGGTTTGTAACAGGTAGTCAGGAAATTGTAATAGCTATATTATGGGTAGCGCAATTTAGAATTTGAACTTAATTTAAATATTTTTTTAATTTTCTATGTTTTAAGTTTATATGAATTAAAATATCATATGCATATCTTTTCAATGTTCTTTTTAGTATTTTTTCAATGAACGCTAAGATTAGATAAAAATTGTAATATTACAAACGAATGCAAAATATAAATATGGTTGAACCATACATACCTAAATCCAATGCTCTTTAGAAGTTTTGCTAAGGATGATATACTCATAGGCTCATGAATAACAGATCGGTCAATGATCTTTTGTAGGATTACTGCTAATAAAAAATAGGATTAAAATTAAAAAAACACAATAAAGGTAAATACGTACACTTGAGAGTAGGCCTTCTTTTTTCCACTATATAAAAATCATTAACTATGCTCCTAATTTCTTTAAGTTGCGTCGAAGTAATGTCAAGTATACGTGATTTCCTGGGCCTCTTTTTTCTTGGACTGCTGAATGAACAAGAGGGGTTATTTTTTATATTGGCCGACTCCTTCAATATTTTTTGGTAGGTATCTTTCGATATTTTTGTAGCAGCCAACGTACTTTCTCTGGAAATAATATAGGATGTATAAATTATATGAATATTAATATTGTGATTTTTAAACGTAATCGGAAAATCTCTAAGACGTAACATAAAATTTATTTATATACATATGTATGTATACAGTGCTTTTCTTTGAAGTCCCCCCCCCCATTTATTTTTTGAACGGGTCAAATAAAAATTTTTGAAACTTGGCATAAGTAAATTGGTCTATAGATACTATTTTTCACTGTAAACTAGGTAGTTATAAATTCCAAGATGGCGGCTGGGCGACATCTTGAGAAAAAAAATTAAATAGAAAGGGGGGTCGTGTGGTACCTCATTTTAAAGGTCTCAATGAGTACTTTATAACCCTGAAATATTAGACCCATATCTTAACCCGTTTCAAAATGGCGGCCTAATAAAAAAGTTTTTTTTTTATTTTAACGTTTTACATTTTTATGATTTTTGAATAGGTAAAAATCAGTGTACGAAAATAAATCACTATTTTATTTTGACATAAAAACGACAGTTCTAGATGTCAAAATAACACATAAGCGCCATCTTGAATAAATGCATTAAATAGAAATCTTATGTTACCTCATTTAAAAGGTTTTATTGGGTACTTTTAATATTTATTACATGGACTCGGTGGACTTCATTTTGACCTGTCTAAAAGTAACAGCCAAAAAAATACACTGTTGCGATTTTATCATTTCACTGTTTTTTTTTCTGCCGTGTCACAAACCACCATAGATGATGATTTCGACCAACGTTTAGTAGATTGTGTTCGTGTATTTCCAGTCCTTAATTTCAGGTCTTATTGGTTTAGGACAGCGATATGAAGGCATCGTCGTTATATCCTCTTGAATTGCACTCAAGATATAGTAGTACAAATCATGTGATACTCTGAAAAAGGCATCTCACTATCGCTTCAATAAAAATGTTGTAAGTTCCTTCTTTGTCACGATTCTTGTATATGTCAGAATGTTTCTGGAAAGGTTCAGGAGCGTGAAGTAATAGAGCTAAATTTTCTTCTTCTTCTTCGTCGTAAAGTAAAAGAATCGCAGCAATTTTACGACGAATAGCGTTAATCTTGATAAACTGTACTGCCTCAAACGATTTGCGCTGAACTGAAATGTCGTATAGTAAGAAAACAGTTGGTCGCAAACCCGCAATCTGCGTCGCGACAGTTCAACGTACGTCGTTATCGCAGTGTCTCAGTGTCGGAAAGTAAAACATCCTACCTTTAAGGCTAGCGTCCACTTCAGACGGATCGCGGCGGGGCGGACTGGGCCGCATTTCTTGCAACTGCGTTCACTATAGACGTAGCAAGACGGATATTTTTAGGTATACTGTATATTTAGCCAGTTTCAGTTTAGTCGTTTTTGTGTTTATTGTGGATGGGGTGGGACGAGCGTTTTCGACACTATTCAAATTTGAGTTATTTTAATCATTGAACTGATAAAAAAGTCCTGAAATGGAAATAGATACGTCTGATGAAGAGTTGTTCCTGTTTCAAATATTGCTGGAAGAGGAAGAAAAAACGGAAAAAAAGAAACGTAAACATAAAATGTGGGTTCACGATATTTGCAGGCAAAGAAAACTATACGGAGAATTTCACCATTTAATTCCAGATTTGAAAAAAGACCCTACAAAATTTTTTGAATATTTTCGTATGTCAGAAGAAAAATTTGAAGAATTACTGCATATTTTAAATAACGACCTTATAAAACAAAAATCTAAATTTAGAGAACCAGTAGAGCCATATGAACGACTGGCTGTCTGTCTTAGGTAAGTAGTATTCTTATTAATAAACATGCATCAGAATAATTTTATGCAAAGTGATCATAGCTCATTTTTTAATGTTCCACGGCATGAAATCAAAAACTATTATTTCTGCGATGATAAACTTTAATTCATATTTTTCATACTTACTACATTTTATTCTAATTTCTATATAAATGTATTAAGTTTTTAGTCTTCTAACATCAACGTTCAGGAAACGTTAGAAATTCTCCCATCTGTATATATGTCTTGTTTGCATGATCAGCTGGTTCAGCTTGTGAGGATTGTCCAGGTGAAACTGGAGAATAAACTTGCGATCCTAACGAATCACTAAGTTCATTGCTTTGGACCATAGTATTTGACCCAGTTGTTGCAATTTGACCTGTCTGTAACACGGGCATTCGGACTGGTTCTTGATAATGGCTCCGCACAGTAGGACGATTAAAATATTGTTCATGGCTTGCTTTTCGCTGTAACATTTTCAATTCAGCGTCATTTATAATTTTAAAAACGGAACCTTTCACACGAATTTGGATGTCTTCAGGAAAAGTTTTCACTGTACGCCCCAAATTAGTAAAAAAGTCAACAACTGTGTCAGGTTCTTGGCGAGGTTGGTCATACTTTTTCTTAATATAGGACTGAAACAGTGTTTTTGCCGAGGTTGAGGACTGGCCATATTCGTCCTCTACTTTCTTTTTTTTTGAACATGAAGCAGTTAAATTGGAACTCATTTGGGATTGGGACCCTGGTGTAGATGGTGGCGACATGTTATCAAGCACAGCTTCTTCATCATCACTCGACTGTCTCGAAATGTTTGTTAAACATTTTTCCTGAGTTTCCAAATAACAAGTTAGAAATTGCATTTCTTTCTCATATTTAATAGGCTTATTCTTTGTAGCGGCTTGTCCACTCTTGGTTTTTCGCAAATTTTTTGCGCGCCTAAAGTTGTCTCTTAGCCTTTTCCAGCGGTCTCGACATTCGGATGCTAAAAAGAAAATGTATGGATATATTAAATAAACAATATTCATTTTTTTTGCGGGTATAAACACTAATAATTAAAATCTTTTCCAGGTTTTTGGCGACTGGCAACTCTTTTCGATCACTTGCTTTCAGTTTTCGTTTAGGAGAAAAGACTGTAAGAGCTATAGTCTACGAAACTTGTACAGCAATATGGCAGAGAATGAAAATTGACACACCTTCGGAAGAACAATGGGAAACAATAGCTTGTCAGTTTTGGGATAAATGGAATTTTCCCAACTGTATAGGTTCGTTAGACGGGAAACAAGTTGTTATAGAATGTCCCGCAAAAAGTGGATCGAAATTCTTTGGCTATAAAAAAACATTTTGTGTGGTTTTATTAGCTTTGGTAGGCGCCGATTATAAATTTCTGGTGGTCGACATTGGCGGCCTAGGGAAAAACTCCGATGGAAATATTTTTTCGAATTCCAATTTCGGAAAAGCGCTAGCAGAGAACAGACTGAACATTCCTCATGACAAACCACTTCCTGGCACGGAAGATGCAATGCCTCATGTTATCATTGGAGATGCAGCATTTCCTTTGGGAAGGCATTTAATGAGACCATATCCTGGTAACCAGACTTTAGCCTCTGAAGAGAAGAAAGTGTTTAATTATAGGCTAAGCCGAGCACGACGGGTCAGTGAAAATGCGTTTGGCATACTATGCAGAAGGTTTAGAATATACGAAAGACGATTATCCATGACCCCTGAACATATTAACATTGTAGTGGCAGCAACGTGTTGTTTACATAACTTTTTAATTACCAATGTGGGGTTACAAGACGATTTAAAAGAAAATAATGAAACATTGGAAGGATTAGTGAATTTACCACACTTTGGTGGAAATGCAACACAACTTGCTCTCAGTATTCGGGACAAGTTTAAACAATATTTTGTATCGAATTTCGGATCACTACCTTGGCAATTACAGGTCGTAAGAAGAGGATTTCGTCATCACGAATAATATATACTTCGCTACCGTCTATTTTACATATATGTATCTGACATATTATTATTTCATTAGGTAAATAAATGCGTCTGAAATACCTATGTACTTACCCCTTAATTTCATTAAATCTGCAATTTCTTGCCATATATTGTTTCTCCTCTGTTCGTCGTGGTACCTCGCATCTTCCGTGTCGTACAGTTCCTTATACTGGGACACTAATGATATTAGCAATTCTTCGTCCATTTCTAATTAATTACCTAGTTAATTTGTGGGCAAAGCAATAAATAATTAACCAAAAATACTAAAATGCGTTTGTGCTGCTATCGCTCTACGTTAACTTGAGACGGGTCGCAACGTGCCGTCCGCAATAATCCGCCTATGAGGCAAAACAAAAATCCGTTGCGTTCCGCCCCGATGCGACGCGCCTCGAGTGGACGCACTCTTATTTGTTTCCACGTGAGAGTATCATTGCGTTGCGATGAGACCCGATGCTATCCGTATAGTGGACGCTAGCCTTTAAGGGTTAGTTAGTTAAAAATTATGCGACGTAGCCACATAAGCCACGAGGTAGACATAAGTCACTTTATGTTTGTTGAACTAAATTCTTTGAAAAATTGTACAGCAATTTACTTGCGAAACTTGCATGATGTTTTTTAACCCATAATTCTCCTTCCTTTCTATTCTTGCTGCTATTACAAATTCCTTTTCTTCTCGTCTATCTTCAACAATTGTTTTATTGTTTTCTGACTCACTGGCCTACAATCCTATATATTTACACTCTTTTCTAGATAATTTATACAATGAGAGAACCAAAAGACCTCTGCATCTCCGACTACTTTCACTGCCAAACGATCCACAAAATGAACATGAGTTTCGAAACGTTTTGTGACCTATTTATGAACGGTGATGTGCCAATAGGATCGGTTTTTAATCACTATCAGGGATTCTGGAGCAAAAAGGACGACCTGGACATTTTAATCCTGCATTATGAAGAAATGAAGGCAAACACCCGGGAAACTGTTAAGAAAATCGCCACATTCTTGGGAAAACCTTTGTCTGACGAAGACGCGGATGCGGTGTGCGAGTTTTTGAGTTTCCAGAATATGAGGGCGAATAAAGCATGTAACTTACAGGTTAAACAGTTCTTTGAGGGTATTTATTGATTATTTAAATTATTTTTTTGTGCAGGTTCTGGTGGATAATAGGCAAGGTAGTAATTTTTATGAAAAATCTGGAAAGCACTTTATCAGAAAAGGCATCGTGGGGGACTACAAAAACTATATGTCTTTGGAAATGATTGAAAAATTCGACCAATGGATCAGTAAAAACACTAAAGGAACCGACTTAATAGTGTCATAATTTTGTTATGAATAATGGATTTCTGCACCTATATTTACTATAATGAATTAATTTTTATTGAAATGTTCTTAAAAAAAAAATTGTTTACTCACTTTCAGACCACCGTAATACTGGATTATGTAACTTTAAAGAAGTATAAGTCATCTTTATATCAGGGTAATATCGAGAACCTAATAATAAAATGTATAAGGCAATCAATCAAGCAAAGCCATTTAACTGTTTTTTGCTAAAATTTGTTAGTTTATCAAGGACGCAGGTAAATATATTGAAAGTTATATAAGTTTAAAAAGAATGTCTTTAAATAAAAAAATTAATATTTCTATGAGTTTTTTTTTCTCTTAAGCCGTCAGCCTACAAATGCCAAAAGTATACAAATATAGGCGGGATTGTTTAAAATAACTGCCATTTAGGTCTTCAAGTTATTAGTGTTTTGTTCAGAGATTTCAAAACTTGCTAATAAACGCCAACCACTGTCTTTTCTCATTTTAATTAACTGGAGTTTATGTTAATTAACCGATAGGTCCGAAATTCAAAATGATTCAAAGGCGTACTACGATTCCAAAATATTGTGAAAAATGTCTTTTTTTTCTTGCAGAAAAATAGGAGCAGACGTCATGACTGTCAAAATTTTTCCCTAATAACATCAATATATTTGATAATTATTAAGCATCGAATATTTGACGAATATATCTCACGTCTTAAATAAACAGGGTGATTTTTATAAGAAGGTCATACTTTTGGGGGATGTTAGGGGACGTTCAAATATAACTTTTCATATAAGATACTATGGGTGGGAAATGCCTCAGAAGCAAAATACAGGGGGTTAAAGTTTTTAAAAAATTTAAGAAATTAATTTTTAGTTTTTTGACTATACTGTTTAAGATATCGGTGTCAAACGTTCTCAATAAAGCTACCTAATAAAGATGCTTTAAATGTAAAAAGTAATTAATGTTTTAGATCGTAGATCAGATAGGCATTAGAGTAATTTTTTAATAAAAAAAAAAAGTACGCCATTGATAATCAAAAATTTTAAGAATCCTTGGTTTATTTAACAGAAAAATAGGTATCCTGCATCTTTTTCTCAAAAGGCACCATTTTATCAGAATTTAAAAATAAATAACTAAGGAAAAAAAAATTATTAGATAAAATACGTTAAAAAATACTAAATAATAAATAATAATAATTAGTAAGTGTCCGCCATTTTGTTGGATACAGAGCCTGCAGCGTAATGTTAAATTGTCGTGAATTTTCTCAATAACTTCACCCTTATCTTTAATTTTGCCTGCAGCTACTGACAATGCGAGCCACATGATTCTTTAACTGGTGTTAAGTAAATAAGTAGATGAAACTGATCCCACAAATAGGATTACAAGGATTTCAATTAAGGGATCTCGCTGGCTAAGAAACCATGCAGGCCACCACAACCAAAAGCTTGGCAAATGTCTGGTTGTTTAGCCCCTTGTTAAAGATGGGTCAATAGATGCAGAACCTTTTGTTTTTTAATTGGATAAAGTTGGTGTTCAGCAATTTTTAATATATCCGCTTTTTAACATATCCGCTAACTCAATGCCACGCAAATTGCCAAGAGGGACATGATAACAAAATAACTAATAGCTTTGACGGTTGCTAGGACATTTTTGACATGCGAATCAAATCTTTGGTATAACGTCTTCTTCCTGATTAATTTAAATAAAGTAGTTGTTCTGCCGTTGCTTTATTTTGAACGTTATGGAGCGATTTACGTGGAATGAATTGGCAGATATGCATTTAACCATTGGTGAATCCAGAGGAAATGCTGTATTGGCTCGCGCGATTTATGCTGAACGTTTTCCCAATCGAATGGTCCCCGAGAGAAGATTTTTTCTTAAGGTCGACAGGAGTCTACGTGAGAGAGGACAATTACAAGTATGTATCTACTTAAAAAAAAAAATAAAAACAAAAAATTAACGTGTACTTTTTGTTTTAGGTAAACCCAGGCATAAGAGTTCGTGCAAGACCTATTCGTGATAATGTTGAGGAGGAAAAACTTCATAATATTGACGAGGAGGACCCAAATACAAGTACGCTGATCACCTGAGGATAAGCCAAACGTTGGTTTGGAAAGTTTTGCATGATAACCACCTTTATCCATTTAAAAAACAAAAGGTTCAGCATCTGTTGCCCCAAGACTATGCTAATAGGTTCGCGTTTGCCACTTGGTATCTTCAACAAGGGGCTGAAAACCCAGACATTCGCCAAGCTATTTTGTTTAGTGAAGAATCAACGTTTTGCCGAGAGGAACATTTCAACCCAAGAAACAATCATGTCTGGGCTGATGAAAACCCTCATGCTAAATTTATCCGTGGCTACCAACAAAAATTCTCTGTAGGGGAGAACTTGACTGGTCCGTACATTTTGCCAAGACGTCTCATTACAGGGAATTATTTGATTTTTCTTCGAGATGTATTGCCTGAACTTTTAGAAGATGTGCCATTGGATGTTCGGCAAATAATGTGGCTTCAACATGACGCTTGTCCGGCACACTATGGTCGTGTTGTCAGGGAATATTCGAACCAAAGATATCCTAGACGTTGGATTGGGAGGGGAGGCCCAGTGGCTAGGCCAGCGCGCTCCCCCGATTTAAATCCTTTTGATTTTTATTTGTGGGGTCATTTGGACCAACTTATTTATTCTACACCTGTGCCAGATAAAATAAATAAGTAAAATAAATAAATCTGGCCTTTATTTGAAAAAATTATATAAGTTTATGGCGAAGTCTAGCAACACTGCTATTCTACTTAACCACAAAAATTGAGAAGAATAGAAACAATCTTATAAAAACTTATTATTAGATAAAATACACACATTTAAAAAAAAAAAAAACAGAAAAATACAGGTATCCTTATACTAGCTAACCTTTTAACATTTTAAAACACATTTCACCATTGTAAAAAAGAAAAAATAATAATCATCACAATTTTTAATTTTTTTTCTTTTTTCCCTTTTTTTTATTTTATTTTTATTTTGATGGCAACAGAAACATAATTATCGAATCATATTATCCAAATAATATTAACAGTCAGTTAAAGTTTTGAGAAATTAAAGAAAAAAAAACTTTTATTTTAGCCAAGTTGTTCAGCAAATAAAAGTTTATATTTAAACTTTAAAATGTTGAAAGACTTCATGTTTTCAGGTAATAAGTTAAGCAAAGTAATTGAATTATACGCAAACGATTTTTTAAAAACGGAAGTACGGAATTTGGGAATTGTGTATTTATGTTTGCGCCTAATGTTAATGTTGCGAACTGCAGACCTAGTAAGAAAAAGACAATCTAACTAAGTACTATTTATTGATAAATTCATAGTCTTATGTAAAAAACTACCCAAATGAAGTCTCCAACGATTTTCTATTCTGAGCCATTTAAGCTGGTTAACCTTATGTGATATATGATCACGTCTACTCAAGCCAAATATCATTCTGCAACAGGCATTTTGCATGACTTGTATCTTATTTTTTTCATGATAAGTAAGACATGGAAAATAAATAAAATCACAATAGTTAAATCTTGATAGTACTAGTGATTCAGATAGCATTTTTGCAAGAACGATTTGCGTAAAGCAGTTTTAAGTTTGTAAAAATGCTTTTTTTCTCATGTCTGCAACGTGATGTTCAAATCTTAGCTGAGAGTCCAATATCAAGCCCAAGTTACGAGTCATCTCAACAAAGTTAAGTGGCACTTGATTAATAGAAATATTAATATTTTTCTTTAGAAATATTGATTTTTTTTTATTTGCAAATTTAGAAGAGTTTAATGTTAGATTATGCTCAGTTGACAAATGCTGAATAATGTCTAATTCTTGATTTACTAAGTCATTAACAATTCTATATTCATCAGGTTTGAATGAAATGTACAGTTGTGTATCAGCAGCATAGGTAACCTTTTTACAATGTTTTAAGGAAGCGAGTAAGTCAGACGTATAAATTATAAATAACAGTGGGCCCAAAATAGATCCTTATGGGACTCCAGCTAAAATATCAATCCTATCGGAAAAGTTGCCTTTATAAAATATGCTCTGGGTTCTTTCCGATAGATAAGACTTTACTAATTGTAATGCTGACGATTCGAAACCATAATATTTAAGTTTAGCAATAAGTAGCTGATGATTTATTGTACCAAATGCCTTCGAATAGTCTAACAAAATAAGCAGAGTTGCAAATCCCTTATCATAAGCCTCGAAGATATCATTAATTACTTTTGCCAAAGCAGTTGAGGTGCTGGAACCTTGTCGGAACCCACATTGACTAACTGGTATAATTTCGTTGTCATTGCAGAATTTTAGGATTTGCTGAGCACTTTGAGCACCTTTTAAATTAATTATTAATTATTATTATTTATTATTTAGTATTTTTAACGTTATCCAATAATTTTTTTTTCTTAGTTTTTATTAAAGTTATTTATTTTTAAATTCTGATAAAATGGTGCCTTTTGAGAAAAAGATGCAGGATACCTTTTTTTCTGTTAAATAAACCAAGGATTCTTAAAATTTTTTAATTATCAGTGGCGTACTATTTTTTTCATTAAAAAATTACTCTAATGCCTATTTGATCTACGCCACTGGTTGAAACTAAAACATTTACATTTAAAGCATTATTGAGAAAATTTGACACCGATATCTTAAACAGTTGTCAAAAAACTAAAAATTAATTTCTTAATTTTTTTTAAAACTTTAACCCCCGTATTTTGCTTCTGAGGCATTTCCGACCCATAGTGTCTTATTTCAAAAGTTATATTTGAACGTCCCCTATCATCCCCCAAAAGCATGACCTTCTTATAAAAATCACCCTGTATAATAAAATATTTAAAAAACATATATTTAATAAACATATATATAAAAACATACTTTCAAATATCCTGGAGTTATTTTTAATTTAATAATGCTAGGAAAATTTAAAAAATAAATACAATTTTAACTAGATTACCTAAAATTTAAAAATGTATATTTTAAATAACAATTAGGTATCTAAAAATATTAAATAAGTTTCAAAGAAATCCAAGATGGTGCCCATGCTTTATAAACTGTCACTTATTGTCAGAAAACCCATTAATGCCTATTAAATGACGTCACATTCCGCCTTAACACGCTCGATTTAACAAAAAAAAATCAAATAAATTGAATGGATCTTGAAACTTTTTTCAATTTTTCAGAAAAAATATTTTTGCACCTAAGAGATTGAATAATTCGAAAAAAATAAATTCTTATTTCAAAGAACCCTTTTCATCAAGTTCCTCTAACTCTACACAAACCGAATTACGACAAATTGAAACGAAACGTTTCCTTATGTCCTTCAATAAAACACGAGTAAAAAAAAGCACAAACAAGCACCAGACACGAACAGAGGGAGCAAACTAATATAAATAAGATACAGTGCAGTAAAAATTCCTTCATTTCATATCAGACGTCCCCCATAGCAGCGATTTCTTACGGTAAAATCGATTTACTTACAATCGATCGCGTATAATAATGGTAATCGATACGATGGAAACGGTCGAAAACGCGCGATTAGATGGAATTTTGCGAAAATATTTCACGAATAAATTTCGAAAGGGTTACGTCGAGGTGGACGGGGTTACGATGCCGGCGAGGTACCGCGACATGCAGGAGGAAATTTTCAATTGGAGTGTCAGTGAGGAGGACGTGTGGATTTGTAGTTTTCCTAAAACTGGTAAAAACCTTCAAATTCTTCTTATTATTTATTAAAACAGAAATGCACGTCAGATTATTTAATCGTAAGTAACTGCATTTGAAACGCATTAGCGTTACGCTTTCGATGCACTCTAAACCACTTTCATTCAATATTAATTGGCATTAAATAATGTGGTGTGAAAGTAGTTTATTCATGTATTAAGGGCATTTGTATACAGTGATATTGCAAACGCACCAAAAGGATATTTTATATGGAATGGTATGAGCGATTTTCATATTAATCGCAGAAAAAAAATTAATACTGCACATTTTCAAGCATATCACTGCTTGTCGCAAGATTTATCGAAAAATAAAATTTCACCATTGCAATTTACAGCTGTTTATTTTGATCTGATAACTTGATGTAAAGCAAAACTGGATAAACCCAAATGTTTATATTTATTTATTTTATTTATTTATATTTATTTATATACACCCCATTACAAAAAATATATATATTTCTGAAAAAGAAATAAAAGCTATACTACATAACCACTAATTAACAATAATTATCACTTCTTCCACTATCACTTCCTACGACTTCTTATCTAATCTTAATACCAAGGATAATTAAACCGTTTTACAAGTAGTAACAATATTCTCTCAAAATCAGAACAATTAATAATGTAAAATTAGCTAAGAAAAAAACAAAATATATTATTATCAATGACAATGATCAAATGTATTTCAAATCATTATTCATGGAGCAAAATTAATTCAAAAAAACAAAATCCCACAAACTCTTAATAAGACTCCTAAAATGCAATAAGGAAATTCCCAAAACTTTAATTCCAGTAGAGTTTACCAGCCTCAAGATCCTTTCGACAGGCGAGTGCATAGCATAGTTGGTACGATGATAAGGCAAAGAAAACAATCGATTTGCCCTCAGATTACGGTATGGAATATTGAATGAAATCCTATTAAGTAGTTCGGGACAAATCACAAGGCCATTCAAAAGTTTATAAATAAACACCAAATCATTCTCAGTGCGTCTCTTAAGTAAATTTCGCATGTTCAGCAAGTTCATTGCTTCATCATAACAATGGTCATTAGGAACTGGAATGCGAAGTTTATAAAGGCAGAATCGTAGAAATTTATTTTGAACCCTCTCCAGTGGCATACAATTATTCATGTACAGAGGAGACCAAATTATTGGTCCATACTCCAACAAAGAGACAACAAGTGATATGTACAACCTTTTGCAAGTTTCAACCGATAGATCCTTACAGTTGCACAGGATAGAAAGGACCTTAGATGCTTTAGTTATAATAGTATTTACATGGGTATTAAAATTCAATTGTTCATCAAAAAAGATACCAAGGTCCTTTACTACTTCAGTGTACCTAAGATTATCAATAGTATAGGAGGAAGTTACCCGTGTGTTTCTTTTGTAGAAACTAATGTAACTGCATTTACCCACATTCAGAGCCAAACTATTACCAACACACCATTCACACAATCTATTCAGATCATCTTGCAAGAGAACCATATCTTGTTCTGAACTGATCACCCTATAAAACTTTAAATCATCGGCAAATAACAAAAAATTACTATTTTTAAAGCAAACCAAAATATCATTAATGAAAATATTGAACAACAGGGGAGAACAATGACCACCCTGTGCCCCCTGTGGAACCCCAGAGGTCACATTGATAAGATGCGACCTAGCATCCCCAATTTGTACCTGCCGAAATCTGTCAGAAAGAAAACTTGCAAACCAGGCCACCAAACAATCTGAAAAACCAAAAAGTCTTAATTTTTCTAGTAATAAGCTATGGTTGACACTGTCAAATGCCTTGGAAAAGTCTGTATATATTACATCCACTTGTTCACCCCTCTCCAAAGCACTCAACAGAGCACCCTGATACAGCAACAAGTTTGTAATAGCAGACTTGCCACGACTGAAGCCATGCTGTTCACTTAACAGAAGTTCTTTGCAATAAAAATTAATTTGGTCATAAATAAGACTGTCTAGAAGTTTTGGGATGGCAGACTGTACGCACACACTTCTGTAATTGATCATTTCGTTAGCAGCACCACATTTAAATATAGGCGTAATAAAACTGAGTTTCCACTCGGATGGAAAAACTGTCAAGTCTAAAGACCTACTGAATAAAACAAAGAGGGGATAAGAGAGGGCACATACACATTTTCTCAAAAAATAATTGGATATACGATCAGGGCCAGCACTAAGTTTAGGGGGTAATCGAAAGATCTTATCAAAAATTAATCCAATAGATAATTTAGGATTTGGAATAGTCATGTTTACACCAGCCTGCCGAGAAGGTAAGACATTATTATCTCTATTATAGACAGTCGAAAAAAACCTGGCAAACCCCTCTGCAATTTGTTCATAACCTGCAAACTCCCCATCATTATAGGTCATCAAATCAGGAAGCTTATTCGTTGCTCTCCTGTTATTAAACTTATACCAAAAACTTTTGGGGTTTGTATAAAGTAACTGGTCCAAATTTAAAATAAAGTTCTGGTAACAAGTCTCCGTTAGAGTTTTGCACCTAGCTCTAAGATCTAAAAAGACTTCGTAGTCTGCAACAGTATGACTAGACTCATATTCTGTATGTGAAATTTTTTTTTGCTGGATCAAGTACTTTAACTCCCCTGAAAACCAACTGGGAGAAGACGAGGTTTTGAATCTCTTAAGAGGCACAAACAAGGCTATAGCCATATTCAATCTATGATAGAACTCTGAAACCGCATCATCAATATTAATTACTTTCAGAACATGGTCCCAATCAACTCCACACAAATAACTATTAACACACAAATAATTTGCATTTCTAAAGTCATAGAAGTACTGTACAAAATTTAAAGTTTCCTCTTTACCATTGCTAAAAGTTAATTCAAAATAATAAGGCTTATGATAGACAGACTTACTAAAAACACAGTCAACAGCTTTACTCACCACTAGATCATTCCTATTTGTAAAAGTGAGATCAAGAAAGGCATTTCTATCATTTGGCACAAAATTCCTTTGAAAAAAGTTAAGGTAAAAATAAAACTCCTCAAGTATTAATCCACATGAGTTAGGTGGGCATCTAACAATAGTTCCAAACTCATCATTTTCCCAAAGAGCATCCGGAACATTAAAATCACCAAAAATAATAAAGTCAGAGACAGAAAATTGTTGCCTGAGAATATCAACTGACTGACAATGTCCCTCATAAGAATCCGTATTGGACCCAGGTGGGATATATTTAATTTGTTTCTGCCTTCTATGTCTTCGATATAACAAAGCCAAAAAAATCATTACTTTCATATTATTCATACTAAGGTCGCACTGATGTAGCATAGTGCGTTAAGAAAATCGCCCATTTTTTCCAATGTTTTAAAAATATCTCAAAAATGTCTAAATTATTCTTAAAATATAGTCACACTCCAGGTCTCTTAAAAATGTAAAAATATATCAAGGTGTCCTATGTACCTATAAAAAACTAAATAATAGGGAACTGAAAATAGACCATAGAAAAATATAGATGTTTTGAATATCCTTGAATAAATTAACCATTTCTCCGAAACTTTCGAAATTTTCTTCTTAACCATTCTTAGAATAATAGAAACTCCAGGCCTCCTAAAGATATTAAAATATATAAGAAGTCCAATTGAAAAAATAGATTAATACGAGTCTGATTATAGGCCCTGGAAAAATTCCTTTAAGACAACCATCAATTTTTCCAAAATATACACTACGACTGACATAAAATGAAGGAATTTTTCGAGTGTCGAAGATTCATGTATGGTACCTAAATCTGGTTCAACCATTAAATAGGTTAGACAAAATTAGCTGAAAATGAGTACCGCGTCAATGTGAATAACTTGATTTATAAAAAAAATCAATTTACTCAAAAGACACCTATATTTGACTTTCAAACTTACTTTGATTCGAAAAATACATAATGGGATAAATGGGAAAATAACTCCAAAACTAGTAAAACGGAAAAAGTCCAAATTATATTTAAATATAATTTGTAATCCCTTCTCCAAGCATCTCTACCGCTGGGACTTCAGGTTGACTTAATATATACAGATTTTTCCAAAGCTTTTGATAGGGTTAACCATGGGGTACTCTTGCAGAAGCTTAGCGCTTTAGGTATTGTGGGGCCTCTTCTTCAGTGGATCTCGGGATTCATCAGAGGTAAAACCCAAATTGTTAATCTTGGAGGTACATGTTCCTCTTAAAATTTTGGTGCCATCTGGGGTGCCACAGGGCTCTCACTCGGGCCCTGTTTTGTTTTGCCTCTTTTTGATTGATTTAGTTTGGAAACTTAAAAATTGTCGTGTGCTAATGTTTGCTGATGATGTGAAGCTATTTAGGCCTATCACATCCTTTTCCGATGCTGTGCTCCTGCAAAAAGACCTTAATTTGTTCTTTGATTGGTGCCACTTGAATAGAATGTCCGTTAATATCAATAAGTGCCATAAGATTACTTTTTCTAAGCAAAGAAACCCTATTGTTTTTCTTTATAAAATAAATAATGTAGCAATTGGGGTCAAAACAGAGGTTTTTGACTTAGGAATATTTATTGACTCGCGGTTGTCTTTTAAAAGTCACATCAATCAGGTGACTGGTAGGGCAATGAAAATGCTGGGTTTTATCCAATGGTCTACAACTGATTTGTCTTTGTTTACTTTTAGATTACTTTATTGCTCTCTTGTTAGGCCCATCTTGGAGAATGGCTCAATTGTGTGGTTCCCGTCATATAACTGCTACATTAAGCAGATTGAAAAAACTCAAAATAAATTTTTAAGGGTGGCTGCTTTTAGACAGGAGTATTACTATCAGTGGATCAGGGATAACCTGAACTTACCCACATTAGAGTCACGAAGAACATCTCTAGGAATACATCTTTTAAGGGGCAGTTAAAGAATATTATTTCATAGGGGCTTTAATTAATTAACTCATCTACACCTTTCATTGATTTATAGATAGTTTTGTATCTGAATATACATTTTTGTATGGGTATGCTATGTAACACTTTTGTAAATGGATTCCGTAAATAAATAAATAAATATCCATCCTTTCACCAGGTACGACATGGGCCCAAGAGATGGTCTGGATGATTATGAACAACCTGGATTTCAAAGGTGCCGAAGTCAATTTGGGCATACGATCGCCATTTTTGGAGTAAGTTAAATTAACTGAATTTAGTTTCCACTTTTTTATTTCCCACTCATTTTAGGGTGTCATCCTTATTTGACTTCCGGGACCTCATGAAGGAAATTCCTGGATTCGAACCCCCGATATTCCTAAAGGACTCTTTGCAGTTTGTGAAGAATCAAAGCAGCCCCGTTTGCATAAAGACCCATTTACCATGGAATTTATTACCAAAGGAAATTCAAAGTGGAGATAAAACACCTAAGGTATAATTCATACATATTTTCCTAATGAATTCAGTAAATTTATACCTATACCTATTTCAGATTATTTATACGTGCAGAGACCCAAAGGACACATGCTACTCCTACTACCACCACTCAAAACTTATGGAAGGTTACACAGGCAACTTCAACGATTTTTGCAAGTTATTTTTAGCAGGAAAATGTAAATTATGTTCACCCCATTATATTCCATCATTAATTCATATATATTTTTATATTTAGTATCATTTGCCCCCTATTGGAACAACGTACTGCACTACTGGAACCATCGAAATGACAGCAACGTATTATTCTTGACTTACGAGGAAATGAAGACGGACTTACCCTCGGTTATACGTAAAACAGCGAAATTTTTAGAGAAAGATTTAGACGAGGAACAAATCCAAATGCTAAAGAAGCATTTAAGCTTTGAAAGCATGAAAAACAACCCGGCGGTGAACTATGAATTAGTGAGGGAAATGTATAAGAAATATAAACTAATTAATTATGAGGGTGAGTTTATGAGGTCAGGATCAATAGGAGGATATAAGGCCGCTATGGGGCCCGAGCTGCTTGACCAGTTTGACCGATGGATAAAAACACATACAAAAAATACAGATTTTAATTTTTATGTATAATTGTGTGACTAATTTTAAGGATCTTTTTATAGCACACTATCCTATTGTTAATATCTCATAATGAAATGAGCTTCGCATGTGTATGATTATTACATTTTATTAGATATTGACCTTTACTTAACTAATCCATTTATTGCTTTAAATTTAGGTTGTGTCGATACGCATTCGCTTATCATTGTTAAACTCTATTCGGGAGTTGTTGATGGATGGTTATTAAATTAAAGAAAGACGCAAAACTGTGTTTTATTTCAAAAAATTAAATTTCCGAATCAATTTCTTGGGTCTAGCCGATGTATATCGGTGAGGTGCTGTAACTCTTAAAACTAATCCGTTATATTGTGTAAAAAAGTATTAATATGTTAGACCATAATATTTAGAAAATTGATTTAGGACTTCTGGTTTAATTAATTATAGATATTATGTTTTAGAAATTGATAAAAAAATTACTCCACCTCTGGAGTTATCAGCTATTTGGCGCCATCTATTGGCCGCTTGTGTCAAGGGCAACGTAAAGAGAAGAAACACTAATAGATATTGATCTTTTTTCAACAGGTTTTTAGTCCAGTAGCAACAACACATATTTTTTAAATTAATTATTTGTTTTTAATTTGAATTAATTTAAATTTTTACTAACGATACAATACTGAAACTAAATTTATTTAAATGAAATAAAGGATTCTAAGTTTTGAATTGTCTTGGGTGCTACTGGTTTAAATATTTTAAAGATTTTTGGTCTAGTAGCAACAGCACGAAAGATTTAAATTCTAAATATGTATAGAGTTTTCGTAATATAAACAATAACAGGAACCAGGATGAAGCAATTAAATGAAAAAACTCATAATTTATTCTGTTGCTACTGAGCTAATTATTCTCCGCTATTCTTGCTTCACGTCCACCGTATTTTTATCTTTTTTTAAACGAGCATCGCAGATTACGTTACTCCTAATAAAAGTTTTACACATCATCCCGCTAAGCCGAAGTGTGACGTAGTGAGAGAAACACTTGACTCATCCATCTCCTTTCAGCAGATCACGTTGTACATACGTCGAACATATCTATTTCTCTCTAAATATGGTTAGTCACACGTCATCTTGCCTAGGGCGGAGCCTATGTCATAACCTCACTTTTCTCCTGTTGTACAAACTTCAAATTTTATCAAAAAAAATAATAAAATGCATTAAGTAATTTCTAATAATTCCTCTGCTAGTTTTTTACACTCAAGGCATCCGGTGAATAGTTTTCTTATGCTGAAACAATTAATGGAACTGCTTTAATATAGGAAAAACAAGGTAATTTTTTAAATAATTTTGAAGTCCATAGACAGTTGCAATATAAAGTGGGACCTCCTTTGTATAATAATTAAAACCTGTGAGCGTCATTTAAATAATTTTATAATTTTTTAATACGTTAAATAAATTCAAAATAGTCCAAAATAAATCATGAAAATAGAATAAACACCTTGTAAAACAACTGGGTGCTTGAGCGACTCCAAAGTAGAGATGGTGACGTGACCTGAAATAATAAAAGTAACCTGAGCACACTAATTCCCGTAAAATTAATTAATTAAAATGAAGTTAAGCAAAACTCATTAATATGAATTAATATGTTTTAAACTTGCTCAGTGATTTTAATTTTACGATAACCATTTAATTCATGTTCACCAACATTTAACCACTTTACTTTAATATACCAAAATTCATTATTCACCAATTTATTACTTTTATCCAATTGTTAAATGTCCCAGTAATGACAACGTACTGATATTGAATCATATACAATTATTGTTCAATATGCCAAAATGTAAGCACTACATTACTCACAAACTGTAGCCAAAATGCTACCAAAAACATTATCATAAAATATGAGATTGAAACAGCAATCTCCGATCTAGACCACCTGACGATAACACACTTTGTACTGAGGGGTGCAATGGACACCAAAACATGAAGGTCCTCTCCAGATACAAAGCCTTGTTAAATACAACGAGCTGTGCATTGGTTCCAGACCAGCTTAGTATCTTAACAATAAACAATCTCCACAACAACACAAGCAAGACAAGCAACAATCGTTCATATAAATATTTCATTAATCACATTTTTAATTAAAAAGGTAAAATATAGGCGTAATCAATAAGATAGAAATAAGCATACTCTGTGATAACACTCACCCTTTCTTATAGTAAAACATTACACCAAACCAACACAGCTTATTTCATGTCGCAACACCCTTTATTGTTTTTATTAAATAACTTCACTCTTTAGTGACCAAAACTCAAATGAATTTTATAAACCAAATATTTATCTCAGACTCTTTTATTGAAACCCATAAAAATAATTCCCGAGGGGAAACGCTAAGTGTAAACCGTATTTGGTTACTTACGGTACCGCTGAGCTAGCTTTAGTTTTGTAAATATCCTGATAAATTTCATCTTAATGACTAAGAAAAATATGTCAGTTCTTTAGAAAATAAATATAGTCTTACATTTGGGTTCCAAGCAGGTCTTTCAAGTCATCTTTATACATACCTAGAGAAGGTGAAACTGAGCTTTATAAAGGAGATTAAGTTCAGACCTTGAGCATTGAAAGTGAGCAGTTTGCTTCCCATATACAGAAGCACAAATACAAATTCTCATAATACTCTTCCAAATTATTAGTTTTTTTCCAAATATCATTTTAAGGAAGGTTACGATTATGCAATTTATAGCATTTGATATAATTGTTATCTTAAAATTTCAATTACTTTTAATAATGTTGAAGGTTAATACTTTACACAAACAAGAGTAAATTGTATTCAAGCTTATGTTATCATCCTTCAGTCTAAAGCTCTTTGCTCACCAAAAACTCTTATTTAAACAAATAGCATGCAATCCTCGAATCATATGTAACAAATCATTATCCTCGTCTTATCTACTAGATAAGAAACCTAATTGAAGTTAAAAACCCACTATGTATTATTTTTCAAAGTTCCCAGTCTTTGTTCAAACAGATAAAAGATAAATCACTTTTACTTAGTGCGCCAGTTATAATTAGCCGTGTGAACTTGAACTTATTTACCAAAATCCAAGAAAGAAGAAAAAAAAGGTTAAAGGACTTAACGAAGCTTAAGTGCGGTCTATAAATCGTTTTTAAAATTTGCACATCAGTTACTTACAAATGGCTGATCCTGGTGAATGTGACTCGTGTTCTTTAGCCAACTCGACGCAAAAGTCCTGCGGCTCTAACGAAATCGCCTCCCAACTGAAATACCCGCAGTTTCCGATAGTGCATTTACTTATGAAAGAACTGAACCTTTGTGCTCACGATCCGATTTTCGTACCTCCTTGGTAGAATCTTAAGGTTTTTCATATATCACAGTGATTCATTAAGAAAAGACCCTGTACCCTAATGGGTTAAAGGGATCAACTTAAAGAACTTATAAAGTGTTTTAATAGTAAGTTTCAAAGTGTTTTATTCAAAAATGTCATTGCAGAGGTCTTATAAGTACATCATGTATGCCACCAAGCAACCCTCCTTGAAGATCAAACAGGCTGACTTGAAATGTAAGGCAGGATGTGGCTTTTTTGGGAATGCAGACTGGAACGGTAAGAACATATTATTTTTCACTTTAGTACAAACTCATGCAGCATCAAAAGATTGAGTATACAAAACTTTCTTCTTTCTTGAAGAAACTGAAGGAAGATTTTACTTGTCTTTAGATGTTTAAATCTTGTTTTACTCTTCTATTTATTTATTTATTCACAAAGTAACATACATATGTTTCGTCTAAAATTTAAAAAAACATAATAGGTAAAGAATAAAAATAAAATATACATAAGTTCACAAATAAATCAACCTAAAATATAAATTTACAAATTGAAAACATATAGAATAAAATGCTTAACCATTTTCTTGATTTTATACAGAATTTATTTAAATTATAAATTGAGTTTTTGCAAAGCAAATCTACCAATTTCACTTCAAAAGGATTTTGGGTCCCGTTGGCAGATGATTAATAAATTATATTAATTAATAGTTTATACTTGAACTTTTAATAGTGGAAATTAAGCTCACAGCAGGTATATTTATAAGTAGCAAGCTCATCAAGTCATGATCAATGCAAACTGACTAACTTAGTATACTATCAAACAATAATTTTCAGAAACTTGTTAGACCTCACAAGCACCATATGATAATCAAATAAACGATTTATTCTTGGTTTACACCAGGTGTACATTTTTGGTTGAACTTCAACTTAGAATTTTACTTAGATTTAATAGAACAACTCATTAATGAAATTTTGTATTTCCTAGGTGTACAACTCAATAAACAATATATATTTAATTTAAGGATCTAATTAAACTAATAAACAATAAGAATCAATAATTAAGGGGGTTATCAAATGATGACCTCCTTAATTAAAAACTCCAAGCAACACAAAGCAGCTCATGAATATTTAGACAAGACAAAGCAATCAGAGAGTATTGTTTTAAATGTGCGTGTCAGAAAAGCGAATTTTAAAATACGAAAGCAGCTTGTGCAATCGCAGTTGGTCCATTTGACCCCCCCAAAAATGTTATCTAAATATTGTCGATTAAAATATTGAAACATCACACGTTATTAGGTCAGGAGGTGAGATATGTTGTATAAATAAAAGGGTGATATCATTAGAGAAATTTTTAGACAGGGTAGCAACAGGATTGGAGATCCTATTTAAAAAAAACATGATAAAAGTATTGTTTAATGCCAAGTATAATAAGACTGAATCTAATTTAGTTATTACAACAGTAAAATAAAGTATTTATTAATACATTACACAATTTGTTTTTGTCCAAGTCAAAATTTAAATCTAAGAGCTGAAAATATATACAGGGGTCGGCATAAGTCAGTTAACGCTGTCCGACGCTTATTCAAAAATAGTGCGAACGCGGCAACGGTGCTTTCCTTACCGAATTTGTGCGATTAGAGGTGGGGAGTATGGTACTTGTCAGTACTTCTTGTTGTTAGTTTACGATTGTGGGTCACCGTATTTCGCTATTTTCAACAAAACGGCGCTCCGCCGCGCTTCGGACTTGAAGTTTGCGAATACCTGAGAGATTGGTATGTGGATAGGAAGAAGAGGAAGAATTGAGTGGCCAGCACGGTCACCCGACCTAACGCCATGTGATTTTTTTCTGTGGGGAGTACTCAAAAACAAAGTGTTCGCCACCCCATTACGTGACATTGAACACTTGAAAATGAGAATTCAAGAGGAATTTGATGCACTTCGCAACAACCCAGAATTCTTTGATATTAAAACCTGCAAAAGCGTAAATAAGCGGTGTCATATCTGCACTGAGGAAGGCGGTCTGCAACTTGAATACAAAATGTAATTTTTAAATCATAATTACTTTTGTATAGAAATAATCAAAGCAATAAACTATTTTTCTGTATTCTTTTTTTTTTCTTTTTGTTTGGTATGCAAATTGGTTAACTGACTTATGTCGACCCCTGTATATGGAGTAAGAGCTGGACACAATAGAGGCCAGAGCCTCATCTAGTTCTAGAGAGTCTGCAGAATGTTCCTACTATACCTGGTGTTGTAAAGATATATTTGTTAATAATAAACTGAACTGGAAGATGTTATTAACTTTATATTGTAAAAGTTTATTAAAGAACTCAAGTCTCTTTTCCGCAAAAGAAAATTATTCAATTAATTTTAAATTATGTTGGAGTACAATACTCTATGTTATGTCTATTATCTATTAGTCTATGTTATTGCAATGTTATTGAGATTTCTTAATTGCTTGTAAGAATCACATAACAGTCACTGAGATTCCGTCTTCACTGTCAGTGTTTTAAAACGTGATTAAAAAAAACAATTTTAGACAAAGAAACTGTTTTATCCAGGATTTTCAAAGAGTTTCTACACTTCTTCCAGGCATTTGAAGTAGTTTCTAGTTATTTTGAAGCAATTTTGAGGTGCTTAGACAAAACTTGATATATTATTTTGTAGATAAAAGACTTTCTTCTAGGAAAGTAATTATTTATATAATAAAGTCCTTATTATATAAATAATTAAACTATGGTATATGTAGGTGCAAGGGCATGTAATTATCTGAAGGTCTTTGAAGTACTACTTGCAGCAATCTCTACACTCCAGGTCTACCATGGTCATGAGACACCTCAGTTGAGTCAATGATTTCCTGTGCGTGACTAGAATTACCCCAGTTCAGAATTGTATGGCACATATTTGCTGAAAAGTGTTTATGGTAGGCAAACGACATAGTGGACAAGGATTTAATATTAAACATAATAAGTATTATACTTAGTTGAATTAGTAATTTCCTTACTACATTCTTTCCATATTAATTTAGTATCTAAAGTAACTCCTACAAATAGAAGTGTGTCATCCATTATTCTCCAAGAGACCAAACAAAAACAAAACATAGGTAAGAACACAAAGTCACGGTCTCAAATCCATGTAATTTTTTCAAAAGCTACACGTGTTTCACTCCTATCGGAGCATCATCAGGCCTAGACCTACACAGATCACATTACAACTCTCAGAGTTGTACAAATTAAAATGTTGTGTGCGAGAATTTCTTTTTAACCTAAAGTCTAACTTGTTAGTCTTCAGTGTACTTAGGGACAGCCTATTGGCCAAAAACTGTTCATTAGTATTTTTTATTACTTTCGCCTATCCATATCTAATACATAATTAGAAGCAGAATAACATGGATAACATTATTAATAGATCTGCAAAAGAGATGGAACATTATCATGGAAAAAAATATTAATTTGCACGAGGAATGCAATGGACCAAGTGTCAATTGATACTGTTCATAAAACCAACATATTTACTGAAGGTACGACTCAATTAGTCTCACACCATTAACATCCAGATGGTATAATTTTAATTTCTGGATAAGGATCCCATGAGAGACCGAATTAAATGCGTTAATGAGGTCATAAAATTATTATACAATCTACACCTGGTAGGATGTAGAGTCAAATTTAATCATTTCATACTATATATTTTTGTATTGTACGTTCCTCCTTCGATCGACTCCGTGCTTATTAAAACGCTTTCTCGAAGCCTTTTCCATGGTTAATGTAATCTATTCTGAACATATGATTATCCTGGGAGACTTGAAGATATTGAACACTCGGTATCTCCCAATAGTAAACGTCAACTTCTAAGTAATTCTTTTGATTTCCTAAACTATAAGCACCTCAATAACGTGGTAAATAACAATCTTCGCTGTTTGGATTTAATCTTTGCAAGTTTTAATATCTCTGTACTTCACTGCGGTGCATCTCTTGTCCCGGAGGATACCTACCATCCTCCTCTGTCATTTGAATTCCATGCAGGCCTTATCTCTCTCAATAACCTACCCCTTAATAAAGCTGAAATAAAGGAATTTAATTTTAGAAAGGCTAACTTTCCGCTTTTGTATCAGCTGCAGCTAGATACTGATTGGTCGCGTGATGTTTTTTATGATATACTGAATAACACTTTCGCTAGAGCGGTACCCTTCAAGGTAAAACGTAAAAGACGTTTCCCTCCCTGGTTTTCGGGGGCCATAATTCGTAATATATATAAAAAGGAAAGAGCATTTCGTGATTTTAAGATTTCCAAGTCTAATCATCATCTAAAGATATTTAGATCTCTGCGCAAGACAATTAAAGCTCCAACTGCACAAGCCTACAAAGTGTACATCCATAGTATTGAGAACAAAATAACAGAGTAATTTTGGTCTTTTATTCGAAGCAAACGTAATCAGTCTCAAATCCCCGGCTCAATGAAGCTTTCTAATCAATCATACAATACGCCTGACAGCATTGTGTCCGCTTTTGGAGATTATTTCAGGAGTGTATACACGAACTCACTTCCCACGGATCATCCTGTCGTCTCTGAACCTCCCTTAACTTGCATAGACGTCGTCGCGCTCACGGCTACCAATGGCGAGCAAGTGTCTCAAAAGCAAAATGACCTCTGGCCCAGATCTAATTCCTAGTTTTTTAGCTAAGGACTGCTCTGTTGCACTTGCAGACCCTCTGCTCCACATTTTTAATCTGATCCTTAACACAGGTATTTTTCCTAATATCTGGAAGCAAGCCAAAGTTTGCCCTATCTTTAAAAAGGGCGATGCTGGAACAATTGAGAATTACCGCCCTATATCCATTCTGTGCGCTTTTTCAAAGTTATTCGAGTTGGCTCTTTATAAATTAATTTTTCCCAAGGTTAAGTCCATACTGACGAACGATCAACATGGTTTTGTTTGTGGCCGCTCATGTACTACAAACCTAGCATTCTTCTTTCAGTTTGTGTGCGAAGCACTTAATGATAGAGGTCAATCTACACAGAATTTCAAAAGGCTTTTGACCAGATTGACCACTTCATCCTATTAAATAAGCTTGAACACCAGTTTGGATTCTCCGATCGCTTGATAAAGCTCCTAAACTCTTATTTAGTTGACCGCTCTCAGTTTGTAGTAGTCGAAGGCTTTAGATCTGCTTGTTTTTCACCCACCTCTGGAGTTCCTCAAGGCTCTCCCCTTCTCTTTAACTTTTTCGCTAATGACTTGATCTCCACCCTCAATTGCTCTCCATAGGATTGACTCTATATCAGATTGTGGTCAACTACAAGAGAACATCAATACTGTACACCATTGGTGCACTTTGAACCGGCTTAACCTTAATATTCCAAGTGTAATGTGGCCAGCTACTTTCGAATCAAAAGTCCAGTTGTCTTTAATTACGCAGTTAATGGAGGGTCTCTGGCAAGGTCTACCTGTTTTAAGGATCTTGGAGTCACCTTTGACCAAAAATTTTGTTTTTTCCCTCACATCGAAGATACTGTTTCTAGAGCTACTCGCATGCTGGGGGCTTTATTATTAGAAATTGCAAATTTTTTTTAAACACTGCCACTACCAAAACTCTCTACTATGCATTTGTTTGATCCAGGCTGGACTACAGCTCCCTCATTTGGTCTCCCATTTACAACCAGCACATTCACCTATATTAGAATCAGTCCAACGGCGATTCCTTAAATGTTTGACATTTAAGGATGATGGAGTCTATCCTCCAAGGGGTTTTGACCATAACCTGCTGCTCTCTAGATATACTGAACGGCCACTTGCGAAGAGGTGAAATTCTTGTTTAATTTACTTAACCATAAAATTGACTGCCCATTCCTTTTGCAAAGGATTTGCTTTCATATACCACGCCCAGGATCTAGACAGTGTCCAAGTGGCTTTTAACTTAGAGACAGCCAGGTCCAACATTCTGTACCAGAGTCCTATTCACTTTATGTGTCAAAACTTTAACACTATTGCTGATTTCTGTGACATTCACCATGACAATTTGGCACTTATTTTGAGTCACCTGCGTATGGTCGGTGTTACGTTATTTAGTTTTTAGTTTGAATACATTTATTTACATTTTTTTCTGCTCTCTTGATTTAAATTAATTCTTGATTCTTATCCTAATTTAGTGTTGATTTTTTATTATTTATTTTCTCAAACTCACTACTTTTTTTTATTATATAGCAATTCTTTTATAGTTTAATTGCATGAATCTAATACAGTTCATGCATTCGTACATTTATATATTTAACTGATTCTCCTGTAACTGGGTATATGTAACCTGGAAATAAAGCCTATTATTATTATTATTATTATAAAAAGAAAAAGAAAGTATTCATCAGTCAATACTTAAATTAATCGATACCAAATTTCCTTTTTTGTGTGATATATTAATCAAAAACATTAAAGTTGTCTAGTCATTTAAATCAAAAATGTCTTAAGCTCTCAATAAAACCAACTTGTATCAGGTTACTGTTCGAAATGTTATCGAAACCAAATGGAACAGGAGAGACAGAAAAAGTCTCGACATTCGCCGTCCCATTCTCCGGGACACCACGGGGATCCCGCCAAAAACCAAATGTCCGGCTTTTCGAAATTCGAGGAAAAGAAAAAACAGCAAACCGACAAAAAAACGAAATACCTGAAAAATTTACCGGTTTTTAGGAAATCGTCGAGTGCCAAGGGTATGTCTTGGGAAACTCAAGTTTCACTGTCCCATAACATAATGTTTTTATTCTTAGACACGATAAAACCAGAAAAGTATTCCATAAGGCAAGCGAACCCGGACGCCGATAAACTGATGGCCGAATTCCTGTCGAAATATGGTTGTCTCGGCGACGAGGTTCGACGTGATTTTTTGAAATGCATCCAAGTGTTCACCAACACCCTCCTTAACGAGCTGGAATCGAAACCGATCGATGAAATCGCGGAAATAGCTCAGAAGTATTACAATTTGTATAATACCAGGATTAATTCCCGTATTACTTATCAGGAACTCGCTACGGACGTCAAAGTTGAATTGGAAGATTTCTTTGAGAAATACAGTATGGTTAGCTTATATAGGTAAGTTCAAACAAATTCATTAAGTGGTAATAGAGTTTGACCTCGGCACTTTTTTGTTGATTTTCGTAATCAAAGTCTAAGATGCTTGTAATTTTTCACGTGTTAATTAAAGAATATTAACCAATCATTGTATTAAATACCTTTGTGATCATGAGTATTGATAAGGGAATAATTAATTATGATTAGATATAGTTTAATAAGGAAATCCCCATGAAATATTATTATTAACACATTATTTAGAAAATTTGAAATGACAGCAGCGGTACACTTTACCTCGATAAACATAGAAATAGACAAGAAAAAATATAGAAAGAAAATATCTTTCTATGCGCGATTAGCACTCACTAACCTTTTCTCTATGTCACTCGGCATCGTTCGGCTTTAGACATTCTTAGGCTAGCCGCATATTGAACGTAGGGCAGCAGAGCACAGCACAGCCGAGACATAGCAGAGGAAAACTATTCCTCTGCTCTGCCTCTGCGACGAGCGCATATTGAACGTAGGACCTTTGCATGTCGTAGCTATTTGTCTCTTTTTGTTATGTATGTATTTACCTATATTATAATATAAAGAGCATAATTAAATTGACGGTACCTATTAGTTATTAGAATTAAATATGACTACAGAAGACGAACTTTGTTTAGATTCAGAATCGGATTCGGAAATCGAGAATATTCTGTTGTATTTCTATTTAGAACGGCGAAAAAAGTGTTTAGGTGAAAGTACTCATTTAAAAAAAAAGAAGAACGCATGCAGAATTTAATCTCTTAAGTGATTTAAGTGACGTTCAAATTAAACAATATTTGTACGCATATAGTCTTTGTGACTTGTATCATATAATACTTTATTTTCCCGCACGAGTTCAATTAGGAGTTCCATTTTTTTACAACAACAGTTGCCACTCTGCAGATAAAACTGTGCACACTCCACAACCGACAGAGGCCGGACAGAGTACTCTGTTACTATGTAGCGCAGGCCTCGCCTCTGTTACGTCCAATATGCGGCGTTTAATTTAATTGCGTGTGTTACAAAATCCTCTGCTGCCCTATATTTTTATAGCTAATGGGATATTTCACAGCCCACAATGTCAATTACTGAAATGTCAGTCGACATTATCGATCTTTTAAGTAATAAGTATGTTTTGTTATTGTTTCTGTTTTCATCCTATATCCATAAGGGATGCCGATGAGGGAAAAGTTTTCTTATAGATTTTTGAAGTCATTTTAGGTATCAATAAGAGGGCGAATTTTATGATGGATCCTCCTAATTTTATCTTATCTCTTTCCCAGTGTCTATTTATAATAGCTTAATATATTTTCTTTTTTTTTTATTTAAATATATTTACTATTAAATTTATATTTTAATATTTGTCTTAAAATATAGATTTAAGATAATAATATTATTAATTTTGCCTTAGAGATGGAAGAACAAACGGTTGAATTAAGGATAAAAGGATTATATATATATATATATATATATATATATATATATATACAGGGTGTCTCCTTTTTCATAGGGACAGTATTGCTATCTCCTATACTATAAAAGATACGAGGGCGGTTAAATAAGAAAAAAGTTGCGGCATTTTATTCTGATTAAAAAAGTGTATTTAGATTTTTTATGCGACGTTTCATTTTTTAGATATCATCCTCAACTTTTTTTTTTTAAATACGGACCTGGATTTTTTATTTTATATTTAAAAAGAATTTTTATTTTTATATTTCCTTTTCAACATGTGGTTAGGAAAAAAATTACGATTTGTTCGATATTTATATTCGAATTACTTTGATATTTTAACGTTTTGCCGTAAGTTAGTTTCTTAAATTAGTTTAAAAGCTTTGGTTGTTTTCTTTTCAAGGAATTTCCTAGTTCAATATTAACAAAATAAATGCAAGTTGTAAAATGGTACGGTATAGTGATAGTGAAAAAAAAGGACATGTACGATGTTTTTATAAGATGCTATCGAAAGGTTGATGATGCAGTAAGGGAGTATGCTAGATTATATCCAAACAGAACTGCTCTAGCGCGAAAAACTTTTTATTTGGTTTCAAGAAACCTCACCGAATTTGGATGTGTATCAAAAAAACGCGGAAAATACCGTGCCAAGAATACACACAACGATGTTAATGTTTTAGCTCAAATTCATCTTTATCCGGAGTCTTCATTAAGAATTATAGGTTCTGAATGAGGGATACATCCTTCAGTGGTCGAAAAAATTTTAAAGAAACATAGGTATCATGACTACAAGTTACAACCGGTTCAGAAACTGCATCCAGGTGATTCAGAACACAGACTTGTTTTCTGCCGTTGATATCAAGAGATGTTAAATGCAGACCCGATGTTCTCTACGACCATTTTATGGATCGACGAAACTACATTCACCAATAGTGGCATGCTTAACCGAAAAAATAAGCATTTCTATGCGTAAAACAACCCACATTTAGTAGAAGAAACTAAGCCTCAAAATCGATTTAGTCTTAATATGTGGTGCGGAATCATGGGTAATAGGCTAATAGGTCCCAAAATTATTGATGGAAATTTAAATGGTGAAAGGTACGTTAACCTATTGACGGAAGTTATGGATGAAATTCCATTGGAAACATTAAGAAGTATTCGGTGGTTTATGCAGGATGGCTGTGCCGCTCACAATTCCGCTGTTGCTCGAGATTTTCTCGACACAAATTGCTGGGTAGGAACAAACGGTTCTGTAAGGTGGCCTCCTCGTTCCCCATGCCTTAATCCTCTGGATTACTTCTTATGGGGATTTTTAAAAAAGATGATTTTTAAAATTGATTTTTTTTTAATAAAGGCAATAACAGTGAAATAAATAATATGGAGGTGTTAACACATCGGGTCACTGCTGCATTTAGAGATTTAGAGCCCGAATACTTAACCCGTTCAATAGAGAATTTAGAGTTAAGGACCGTAAAATGCATTGAACATAATGGGGGTCACTTCGAAAATTTTTTGTAAATAGTGTAAATGTTATTTGTAGAAAACTGCTTAATTTCTTCTCAGAACTAAAAAGTTGCTTTATAAGCAAGAAAAACAGCAACTTTTCTTGTCTAATGTATGTAAAGAGAATGTTGTTTCTTTAGTTAAATCTTATTGTTTTGTTATTTTTTTGGTTAATACACGTTTGTCATTTGTTTGTAAAGTAAATAAAATATTTCTTATTAAAAGTGTAAAATTCTATTTTATTTACAAATTTATTGTTCCCCTTCTAAATCTAAAGCAAATACTCGTAAATGAAAAGAACCATACCAAATTTTCGAATTTCTTTTTCTTACCCAAAACAAAAAAAGGGCACTGTAGTTTTAAAATTTTATGTTTGATATTGAAGATAAATAGGTAAATATGCATTCAAATATTATATATATATATATATATATATATATATAAGAATATAAGAATAAAATATATAATATATATATATATATATATAATAATAAATATGCATTCAATATTATATATATATATATATATATATATAAGAATAAAATGGGCTTTATTACTCTTCACAAATTTTGAAAATACTATATAGGGTGTCTCCTTTTTCATAGGGACAGTATTGCTATCTCCTATACTATAAAAGATACGAGGGCGGTTAAATTAGAAAGTTGCGGCATTTTATTCTGATTAAAAAAGTGTATTTAGATTTTTTATGCGACGTTTCGTTTTTTAGATATCATCCTCAACTTTTTTTTTTTTAAATACGGACCTGGATTTTTTATTTTATATTTAAAAAGAATTTTTATTTTCCTTTTCAACAATGTATAACTTAAATATCTCTCTCGACGTTTCGGTATAAAAATAGCAGTTTTCAAGCTTTTTTCTTTAATACGGACCTGATTAGTGTTTACAAAATTAAAATACCTTTTGAATGCATATTTACCTATTTATCTTCAATATCAAACATAAAATTTTAAAACTACAGTGCCCTTTTTTTGTTTTGGGTAAGAAAAAGAAATTCGAAAATTTGGTATGGTTCTTTTCATTTACGAGTATTTGCTTTAGATTTAGAAGGGGAACAATAAATTTGTAAATAAAATAGAATTTTACACTTTTAATAAGAAATATTTTATTATATATATATATATATATATATATAGATATATATATATATATATATATATGTGCAATCACTGGGAATTTCCCAATTTCGGGGCGTAAATAAGCGTGGATAAACTATACGACCTTATAAACTTAATGATCGTTTTAAACCTGAAAAAAGTAGTTAACAAATTATAGTTCACTCAAAGATATACTCACTTCAGTTCACTCTCAGATTTAATGTTTGATCCTTTTAACTTTATATCTCGATTTATATATTACATAAGATTGGTTTTGAGTTTTTCGATTACTACTTATGATGTTTTTCTTAGATAACTTTAAGTTAGCTTGTAGAATGCTGTTATTATATTATTAATTTATGTAATAGGGAAAATAAGAAGTAAACAAATGTCTTCTCCATTTCAAGTTCCCTTTTCTGTCCTTCGTTCACAAACGACGAAGAAAAAGACTTATCGATACAAGAACGTATCCGAAAACTGACGTGGGTCAACGCCCACCATTTGGACTGTTGCATCAGCGAAACCAGCCTGGAAGTGCGGGATTTGGTCTACACCGCGATCACCGATTTATTGGGAATGGACTCGGTTAAGGCCCCGCAGGAAAAACTTCAGTGTGTCGTGAAATGTTGCAGGAGTGTCGTCGAGGTCTTGCAGCACTGTCAAGGTAAGTAAGAACAAAACTCATGTGGGTGGACGTTTTGTTTATTTTTATGTAATTTTCATTGTTTTTAGGTGGTCCAGTAAGCGCGGACGAATTTTTGCCAGCTTTAATATTTGTGGTGTTAAAAGCGAATCCTGCACGATTAAAAAGTAACATTTTATACGTCACCAGGTTCTGTAAGGATTCGAAATTGATGCAAGGAGAGGCCGGATACTATTTTACCAACTTGGTAAGTAATTTCTTTTTATACTCACTTTATTTTATAATTATAGTAATTTATTTCTCGTCACCTCAGTTTGTAAGTTTTGTTAATATTTTTTTATTAAATATAAGTAAAAAAAAACTACTTCGATTTATTCAGGGTTTAGTATGCGCTTCCTCCTTTGTAGCTATATTTATTAAAAATGGAAGATAGATAAATATTATTGGATTTATAGATTCTTCGTGAAATTCTAAGAAATTTCATGTCATGCATATCATACTTTATTCAAGTAGTTTTTGAAATAAAGACAATTAAAATTTGGTATTTTTTCAACTTTAAGAGGCTACAGATTCATAACTGCTTGTCATAGGATAAAATTATTTCTACATTCCTATCACTTGTCTTTGTTGTTTTTTAATATATCAAAAAAATTGAAGGTTAACGTAGCTGAAAATGTATGTCATGAAATTGATCTTGACTTTGTTTTGATATGTTTTTGAGTTGTTTGATAAGTTTTTAAACCAACAATTACATTTTACTTATAGTGTTGTGCTGTATCTTTCATCGAAAACTTGACAGCAGAATCCCTAAACATGTCAGAGCAGGAATTCGGCGCTTACATGTCAGGAGAGATTACGACGGTGAGTGCTTGGGATTCGGCGTTGGTTGCTTGCGAAGGTAAATCATTATTTTCCATTTAATGTGTTCCGTTAAGGCATATTTACTTATAGGAATGCATCAACTTTGTGAACACATATCCTTATTAAAAAACTTGAAGGAACGAAACCTCTCTATCCAAGAGGAGAAAAAAAAATTGGTGGAAGAACTGAAAAATTTAAAGGTAAATTTTGAATACTTTAATCATCGGAAATTACAATGAACCTTTTTATCGTTTCAGGACCAAATATCGTCTGAAGTATCGTCGGTACTCGAGCGAACCCCACTGGTAATCAAACCGAGAAAAACCCCGATTCCCTTCACCTCAGACACCAAACCGAGCAGCGGGTCTCTAATGACGAACGTCGCTTTAGCCACTCAAACCGCAGCAAAAAACCACGACAAAACCAAACTGAACCTGGACATCGCTCCTTGCATCACTTTACCGCCCATTGAACAACCGGTTGATTTATTAAGTCCCTTCAATGACAACCAGAGCATCGACGGTTTAACGCCAGACGATAACAGTTTACTGGGCTTATCAAAGGTGAATTACGACATCGACTTTTCGGATCTGAGCAACGATAACAGTGTGGCCGAAGCGTTAACGCCAGAAAAACGGTGCTCGCCTACGTTAAGTTTTACTGCAGACCCGTTCAGTCCGATTGGTACTTCTTGCACGATAACTCAGCAACCGTTAATACCGTCCAGTGTTCCGTTACAACTGGAGGTCGAGAGTGAGTCCAAGACGGTTAAAGACGATTTTGTTTTGCCATTTTTGGAGAATTCTAAAGACGATTTGGAGGAGACGCTTTTGGATAAAGTCGAATCTACCCCGACCATCAATTTGCCGCCTCCGTTGAATCCGGTGAAAACCGAATATACGGGGTTTTCCAAGCAAGGGTCCAAGATCCCGAGCATCCCGTGTCACACTGGGGAGTTTCACTCTTTGAGTGCAGACACTTCGAAAAGGGAATAAAGTTTACGTTTACTAGTGATTGTATATTACGTTTTTTTCTGTTGTTTAGTTTTAAAATTAGTAAAGATATTTTAAGTTTCATTCCGTTACAATAAAAATAAGTAAAACTAACAGTTGTTTACTTAATCCTTTCAATCAATCAATCAAATTTCTTTATCTGCCCAATATATACATATAAAGGGTGTTTTTTTTAGTGGTCTGGATTTTAAGTTGTCAAAACTGTTTCTGGTGATTGTCAATTTGACAGTTGGTAATGTATTCGAGGTCAGTACAGTTTGCCATTTCACAATGAATAGACTTACTCCAGAACAACGCTTTCAAATTGTGCAAATATATTTTGAAAATCATAGTTCAATTCGCGAAACTTACTGCAGCGCACGGTAAGTTCATTTTACGGTCGACATAATCGGCCATCCGAGCAAGTTATTCGAAAAACCATGGATCGTTTTCGTACCACGCATACTCTAGTTGATAATACGCATCCACAAAGACGCCATACAGTGCGCACAGAAGAAGTTATTGCTGCTGTGGAGCATAGTGTTGAAGAGGACCCGAATGAGTCGATTCGTCATCGTGCACAACAATTGGGGCTGTGTCCATCTACTTTGTGGAAGATTTTGCGGCAAGATCTTGGCTTGCGAGCCTACAAGTTCCAACTTGTGCAAGAACTGAAACCGCGTGACCATTATGCGCGCCGTACGTTCGGTGAATGGGCGGTAAACAGTATTCAGCTTGACCCATTTTTTCAATCCAAAATTTTGTTCAGCGATGAGGCTCATTTTTGGTTGAACGGCTTCGTCAATAAGCAAAATTGCCGAGTTTGGAGTGGAGAAAATCCAGAAGCGTTTGTTGAGACGCCCTTACATCCATTAAAAGTCACAGTTTGGTGCGCTTTATGGTCAGGAGGAATCATTGGCACATATTTTTTTAAAGATGATAACGACCAGAAGACAACAGTCAATGGAGAACGTTACAGAGCCATGATTGCCGACTTTTTTGTGATTCCACTTGTTGTGGCAGAGCTTTGGTTTCAACAAGATGGTGCAACATGCCACACAGCGCGTGACACTATCAATTTATTGCGGGAAACATTCCATGATCGCATAATTTCACGCAATGGACCAGTGAACTGGCCTCCACGATCGTGTGATCTCACACCCCTGGAGTACTTTCTTTGGGGATATGTGAAGTCACATGTCTTCAAAGATAAACCACAGACGTTGGATCACTTGGAAGCAAACATTCGCCGCGTTATTGCCGAGATACGGCCCCAGATGCTTGAAAAAGTTGTCGAAAATTGGACTTCCCGATTCATGCCGATGATCCCCGAAATTGCTCCTACAGTAGTTCTTCCCCCAAGTTTTATCATTTCAGCTGTAATTCCATCTTCCCCTGGTGCTTTACCGTTTTTCATTTGAGACAATGCTAGTTCTACTTCTTCTCTGGTGATGTCAGGAAGATCTTCGGAGCCTAAAGGCATAAATTGATAAATTTATGCCTTTAGGCTTTATTCAAATGCCTGGAAGAATAAAATTAAAGCAACATCACAACAAAAGCCTCCAATGGGTCATTTTTGACTAAAATGAAATAAGATAAGACTATTTTAAATCATTTAAAGTTCTATGTCAAAAGAAAGGTAATAATAATAATAATAATAATAAACGACTTTTTGTTAAACTCGGCGAAGGGCAGCCAAGGCTGTTTGCTTAACCGAGCATACATAAATCAGCAATACATAATATTATAAATTACATGGTATAAACAGTCCTAATTAGTTACAATAATTATGATAATGAGAAATTTACAAAATTAAATCCAAATATATTTAAAAGTTCACAACCCTGGTATAGAACTATATTTACTCAGCATAAACCCTTTTACGTTTTTCTTAAAACTTGACAATTAACTACAATTTTGAAGTTTATTATGCAACAAATTGTTATATAATTTTGAAGCAAGAAACGAAAAGCTACGTCGAAACATAACTGTGCGATGCTTTGGTATATTTAAAAGGGTAGTTTGACGTGTGATACGATCATGAGTGAAGAATTCAAAAGTTAAACGATCTCTAAGATACTCAGGCGCTCCACTAGAGATGATTCTATGAAGAAAGCATGCGAAGTGTACCGTCTCTCCATCCTGCATATTTAACCACTTCAGTGTAGGTAACTTGTATCTGACGTGATCACGAGCCCTTAAATTGTAAATAAAACGTATACATGAATTCTGCAAGCGTTGTAATCTTTTTTTTGATGTTACATCCAGGGCTGGGCCATACACAAAATCACAATAAGCAGTATGAGAGAGAACCAATGTTTCGCATAAAACCTTTCTCAACGGCAGTTCGAGTATATCTTTACTTTTGTACAGATTCCGCAATGACATATACGACCTTCGAAGGACCCTTGCCAATTGGCTGCGAAATCGTAACTTAGAATCAAGTATGATGCCGAGATTCTTACATTCTCTCACGATCGGGATTGGAGTTTGGGATACATGAATAGCCAAATTATTCGTTGCCCACTCATGATCAGGACCAATGTATATTACGACTGACTTCGACGGATTCAGTCGCAACCCAATATTTTTAGAATATTCAGCTCTGACTCTAAACACTCATTCAATCGAAGAACACCTTCGTCCGCATTTGCTTTAGAAAAACTGGTATATATTTGGGTGTCATCCGCGTATCGTTGAATTATACAATTATTGACAATAGAATCCACGTCACACGTATAAATAACAAACAGCAAGGGTGCCAAAATCGATCCCTGTGGCACGCCTTTAGTCAAAGGCCTCAACGATGATTTCCCATCCTCAAAACGCACTGACTGAGTTCTATCTAATAGGTAGTTCTCAAAAAAACGAATGGACGAAAGAGAAAATCCCAAAGAACTCAACTTAGCGCACAGAAGCTTGAGTTACACGCTACAAATCTGCCTATTCAGCTAACCAATTACCTATTGATTTGCTTATTTGATTACTAAGCAAACCAACACTATAAATATATATATATATATATTGCCTTGCCATTAAGAATATAATGACATTACTATTAAGTTACTGTTATATACTTAATAATAATTAAAAAAAAAAGTTATTTTCGTGTTGACTACATTTAACTGGCGCAGTCGGTAGGATTTTGTGTTATTAATTTACAATTTTTTAAGTCAATATTAGCGTTAAGTTGTTTTAATAAATCACTACCAATAAGTCCATCGTATTTTTGCGAAAAATCGAACAAATAAAATTTATGGTAACCATTAAATTTAAAGATTTTAAAAACTGGAATATTAGCGACTTCATTGTGATAGGACATAGCGTGTGCCGTTTGGATATTAAATTTCTCATTTGTAATAAATTTATGATAAAACGTGTAAGCAAGTTTAGGGTTCATTAAACTTCGACTACTACCGGTGTCTATTAAAAAATATGCATTTAGGTCAGCAATATAAATATATGGTAAATCCGATCTAATGTTATTTAAATGGATTATGTTGGGTGCGTGTTGATATTGGGGTTTTGAAAATTTTGTTGTTCGTTAGAAATGGTTATGTCGTCACTTTTATAAGTGTCATCTTCGATCGGGTTGGAAAATGAATTATCAGGAAAATGATTATACGGATGGTAATAATTATTATCGTCATAATAATATTGATCATTCTGATAAGGGTTATAATAGTCGGAGTAGGTATTATCGGAATCGAGATTATATTCAATACTTTCTGGAGGAATTTGATGGGCATAGTTCTAAAACGCGGGGCCTTTTGTTTCTAGGAACAAAGGTATGTCGACTATTTCCTGAACTTGTGTCCATTGGTTTAGATTCATCCATGATCTATCGTGTCAAAAGCCTTGCTGTAATCAAGCAGAACCAGTGCTGTAGTATTACCCTTATCAGCTGCTTCATATATGTCGTCTAGAACGCGCAATAAAATAGATGTTGTACCATAGCCTTTACGAAAGCCTGATTGATTAGGGCTAAGGAGAGAGTAGTGGCCAGATAACGATAATTTTACTGGTTTCTGAGTAAAACAAACAAAGCAATAATTATTATATAATTTATTCTACATCTACCAATTGTTAAAGTTAAATGCATACGATCCTTTTTTCTTCTTAGACGGAGGCTCTGTTAAATTGTCTTCGGTTTCCTTTTTGGCACTAAAACAATCAAATCAAGATATTTAAGAATAAACGGAAATTGAGAAAAACCAACCTTTTAATGACTGTCGGATTTATGTATTTCCCAACCCCGCTCTTATATGCCACAAGGGGCGCCTGTTTCGTCACTTTTTTCTGTTCCTTCTCGACTTCCACTTTTTCTCTGTTTAACTCTTCCTCACGTTCTTTTGATAACTGAAATTTCAATTAAATTTAAAGATGCTTAAACCAAAACTGCAGTGCTAAATACACACAATTTCGTCTGCTTCATCGTAAGGGTTAGTGAAAACTTGGGTATTTAAGATGACAATATCGTAAATCGGGCGATCTTTGTTGTCTACCTCGATCCGCTCCATGTCATTAAGAGTATCTGTGCCTCCAACAACTCTACCAAAAATGGTGTGTTTGTTATCCAACTGTTTACAAGTTCTAAATGTTATAAAGCTAAAAAGGAATATTTTTAAAAAGTTATTAAATAATACATATTATATCCTGCTGACAATTGAGAACCGTTAGTATGTTTCCCAGAATTTGCCATGGAGAGTACGCCACGTCCACTGTGGGACAAATTAGGCCTAAATTCGTCTTCAAACGGTTTACCCCAAATTGACTTCCCACCATTTCCAGTATTTGTAGGATCACCCCCTTGAATCTAAAGCAATCATGAGAAAACAACCAAATATCACAGCAAATATTACCATAAAGTTCCTAATAGACCTATGAAACTTTGTTCCATTGTAATATCCATTTTCACAATGTTTTATGAAGTTTTCACATGTCTTAGGTACCTGATCACAATATAACTCTAAATTTAACATCCCAAGATTTGTTACCAATCTTACATAACCTGAAATAAGAAAACCTCATTATATTAATTACTAGGGAGAGAAACTGTCCACTGTCACTGACCTTTCTTTTTAACCCTCTCATATCGAACCTCGTCTTCATGTCTGATAGCTGCTTCATGCACCAGAGTCCTGTTCATGGAGGTAGAAGTGAAACTGGCGGCCACAGCCCCAGTGGAATAATGGGCCGCATTAAATTTATCAGCTTTCTCATAAGTTTCCTTTTTATTTATTTCAATTGTCGGAGCCTTATAATCTTTCTCCAGTTCGGCTAGTGTATCTCTTGTTTCAGGATTCACTTTTTTAAGTCTCGCTTGTGGGTTTGATTTATCAGATATTTCCTCTGAAAGTTAGGCAATAAGTTATATTTAGTATACTGTTTAACAGGAGAACCTTAATTACAAAGCAAGAGAACAGATTTTAAGTAATCAAATACAATAATAATTCATCTTATTTACTAAAATGAAAACTGATAATATTTATGAATATATATATTATCAGTTTTCCATTGTAGGCTATGCATTCTTGGTGATTTTAACTTGACTCATTCTGCCTGGTCTGTCGAAGGACTCAGTTCTGTTGGCACTGCTGTGCAACCTGCATCACCCAACGAAGTGGAAGCCATTGAAGCCTTTATGTCAGTTATGTGCTCTTATCACAACTTATACCAGGTCAATACTATTAGAAATGTAACCAACTGTATGCTCGACCTGATCTTCAGTGAGAACCAGAATCTAGACATTTCCTTGGCTGAGGCAGCTATTGTAATACCTGACAGGTTCCACCCACCCTTATCTTTTACTCTTGCAGTGACTCGGGCTAGGAGTGGTGAGATTATTGGGAAGGGTTTTTATCGAGACTTTAGCTCAGTGGATTTTAATTTGGTTTCAACCTTTCTTTCAAGCTTTAATTGGGACGTTTTATTCTTAAACAGATCTGTTAATGAAATGATTAATATTTTTTATGAAATAATTTATTTGTGCATTGATCTTTATGTTCCTTTGAAAAAATATTCAACTAAAAAATTTCCGATTTGGTTTTCAACAGAACTTAAAACTATGATTGTTGAAAAGAAAAACTTGCATAAGCAATATATGAACACAAAATTGAACTCTGATTATGTTAAGTTTTGTAATATTAGGGCTAGATGTAAATCATTAACAAGACAGTGTTATGATGATTATATTTATGCTACAGAGCTTTCCCTGAATAGCAGCTTGAGAAACTTTTGGAAGTTTGTGCGCTCCAGAAAGGGCAGCTCTGCAATTCCCAGTGTGATTTCTTACAATGGTATTACCTGCTCTTCAGGTGAGGGCATTGTGAACTTATTTGCAGCATATTTTTCAGAAATGTACACTGACAAACAGTGCATTATTCCTCAAAATTTGACTTCTAACCATTTTCAACTCTCTAGTCTTAAAATATCAATTTCAGATATCTACACCGAACTGTCCAGACTGGATGTGACTAAGGGTCCTGGACCTGATGGTTTACTACCGGTTTTTCTAAGGCAGTGTAGTTTTTTATTGGCGAGACCTCTATTTATTATTTTCAACTTGTCTTTAACTTCCGGTATTTTTCCAGACTACTGGAAGACCAGTTTTATCACACCTATCCCTAAAGCTGGAGACAGCTCGCAGGTTAAGAATTATAGACCAAACAGTATTCTTAGTACAATTCCTAAATTGTTTGAGAAGTTTGTTTGTGTTGTCCTTACATCTTTTCTTCAGGGCCAATTATTAGATGAACAATTTGGTTTTATTGCAGGTCGTTCTACGGAACTGAATATTCTATCCTTTACTGATTTTCTGTCTGAGTCCTTGGAGAGGGGGTATCAAGTGCACTCTTTGTATACCGACTTCTCCAAGGCTTTCGACAGGGTTAATCACAGGCTTTTGATCTTTAAGTTGAAAAGATCAGGGATTGGGGATCCACTGCTAAAATGGCTTGAGTCCTACCTGGTGGGTCGAACGCAGCTCGTTAGAGTTCTGGGCTTTGAGTCTCGGGAAATTTTGGTGCTGTCTGGTGTCCCACAAGGATCCCACTTAGGGCCTTTGTTATTTAACCTCTACATTAATGATATATCAACATGCTTTCAGTACAGCTTCTTTTTTCTTTTTGCAGATGATTTAAAGTTCTTCCTTCCTAAGAGTCTCATCTCTGGAGGACTGTTTCAGACTCCAATCGGATTTGGATGGGCTTGTTGATTGGTGTACAACAAATGGTATGGATCTAAATGCTGGAAAGTGTTACTCAATGTCCTTTAAAAGAAATAGAGACCCCGTAAACCACTCCTATTTTGTTGGTAACACCATATTGAAATCTGTCTCTCATATTAGGGATTTAGGTGTGACACTGGATAGCCCTTTAAGTTATATTCCGCACATTTCGGGGGCAGTTACCAAGTCTCTGCAGATGCTTGGATTTATCAAGAGGTGCACAAGGGACTTTTATAATATTTCGTCTATTTGTTTGCTCTATTGTGCACTTGTGCGTCCTCATCTAGAATTCAGTTCCTGTGTTTGGTCACCATGCTATAATATTCATATTCATAAGATTGAAAGTGTACAACATAAATTCTTAAGATATATTGCCTTTAAGCAAAATGGAGTACCTATAAATTATCAGGATGAGTTGGACTATCAGCAAATGGAAGCCTCATTGAATTTGAGAAGTCTTGAAACTCGTAGTAGACATAAAGATTTGAAAGTATTTTACAACATCCTTCACTCTCAAAGCTTTTGTCCTGCACTTCTTGATAAAATAGGTCTTTATGTTCCACCTAGGTCAACAAGGCAAGTTACTTCTTTTTACAGCCAAACACACCACACAAATTATGGTCACAATTCTTTTCTGGCTGGCTAATCAGTATTCTGATGTAATTGATTGCTTTGAGGGGCGCACAGGGATCATTAAGAAATTAAATCTTATTAATTGATAATGCTGTCTTAAACTAGAACTATAAGGTGTTGTGAATTGTGATGGTAATTGTTCCTTTGTGTTAACTATAAGTATTGTCTTTTTTCTTTTTTTTTCTTTCTCTGAACTGATTGTTCCAAGTTATAGGTAATCTTTATATTCTAAGCTTTAATTGTATGTTGGGTTAGGTTAGTTTAATCATCCAATTATTATTCTTATATTTTTTTGTAATATTGGGCCAAAGCCCGTTGATATATTAAATAAATAAATAAATAAATATATAACAAGATGATACATTGGGATAGTCAACAGTAAGAGAAAGTCAACTTAATATGAGGAGTCTAAAATAGGAGCTTTTTAATTTCTGTGAAGGAGATATTAAAGATATCAAAACCTCTTCTGAGAGAACCACACATTATTTAATTGAGCTCTGTAGAAAGAGAATAATAAATTTGATATGATGACTGGCAAGGTACTACAAATTTTATTTTGTCAATTTTTCTATAATTAGGTATTTTATCTGTCTCATAAATAAATATATGTTTTATTATTGGGATATAAGACAAAACTACCAATTATACATTTTTTACTAACCTTCTGTTTCCACTCTTAAATTTTTCTTAACATGATGAAACTGTGAAATATTAAATTTGGACAAATCATTTGGGTCCTGTAAAACTATAATATCCTTCCTCTCAAAAGGCTTATCATTAAGTAGATCCTTCCAATTTTTAGTTTTAATATTCAACTGCTCTACGGCTTCCCATAAAAATACATTGCCAGTTGTCGCAATTGCACATACATGAGAGCTATTTGTTATAGGTTTGAACAGTACTGGACATTCGAATTCTCCATCACTGTTTTTGTTAATATTTAACTGCACCAGGGAATGGAAATCGAGTGGTTTACCAGTTACAGGATTTACTTTATATTTTTTTAAGAAAGGTATTAGGGCATCCAAATCGAAAATATTGCCGTCCAAGTCGGAAAATGGTACTTCATACGGCTGTAAGGACAAACAGCAGTGATCAAATGGTAATCTTTTGAAATTTAGTTCTTCTTTCGACTGAGTTCCTGCTTTCTTTCCACCATATAATGTAGACCACTCTGTGTACGTAAGGTACATCTTGTCCTTTTGATGTTGTCGTTTACCCATTTTGTCTTAGTTTGTTATTTTAGGCCTGTAGTAGTTTTCTAGCAATTATTTCTTTTTATTTTGAAAAATTATATGTAAGCAAAAAACAGCTGATTCTAAACCTAAAAAAAAATGCGTTGATGACATTGACAGTTTATTGTTGGTTTTTACTACATAGCAACCAAAATAATGTGTGTGTGAAGCAGGAACTTATAAATATAAGTTGAATAGTTATATTTATAAGTTCATGGTAAACCCTTACTCGGAATATTATAACATTTAATACAAAAACTACAAAATTAAGGTAATCAAATCTGACGCTCTTAATAGAAGTGAGGTTATGTTGTACCGGCGCACCTACCTAAGTTGTCAAATTTCATCAGCGCGGCTTGGTAATTAAAGCCGGCTGTTTCAGTTTACACCGCTAAATGGACGTCATAATATACCGAGAGAGAGCGAGAAAAAGGCAATCAAAGTGACGTGAAGAAAAAAAAATTTTTAAACCTAACAGGCTGACGTGAAGGAAGAAATATTTGAAGCATACTTATTTTTTAAGCCAGCAGCAACACAATAATAATTTGAATATTTCATTATAAAATAATCCTTTCATACTGTCTTATTATATATTCCATGATTCTTAAATAATAACAATTATTGAATATAAACTATGAAAATTTGAATTGTTGCTACTGGCTTACTAGATAAGTATATTTCAAATGTTTCTTTCTTCACGCCATCCTGATATATTTAAAATATTTCTTGTCTCACTTCATCCTGATTCTTTCTCTCTCTCTCTCTCTCTCTCTCTCTCTCAGTTTAATTCAGCGCCATCTGACAGTACAGACTGAAACTATTAGCTCCTTTTTTATAACAAGTGAATTGGGAAATTCTAGAATCGATTCGCCCGATTCGCCGTCTCGGCTAAACGGTCGCGGTCGTTTAACACCAAACACCGTCGAAACCATTAGGATTGTGCTGTTGCTCGTTGTTTTGTCGTGTTTCACGTTCAAATTTCCCTAAATTCCGGTATTTTCCACCCCGATTTAACATAATTTATACGAATAAACGCGTTTCCAACCAAGTAAGATCCGTTTAAAGGCCGCCATAAACCTTAAATTCGATTGTTTGTGTTTCGTTGGGAGCCGCAATGGATTATCGGTTCGAATAAACACATTCCAGAAACTCCTCGGATATATCCAAGATCGATTTCTCGCCGCACAGATCAGGTAAGAAGATTTGTTAATTTTAAGTGCAATTTTACCTTGTTTGGACCGATTGGTTTGCATGGAAGGTCAACGAGATTCTTATTTCTCGCTTGTTGCGTAATTGAAACTGGCGGTTACTTGTCTAGCATAGATCTGAAGAATAAAATCTAATTTCTTAATAGTGTATGAGTCATGAGGTTTTTTTCCAATGGTTTACCCTCCTCAGGGTTTACATATGAATCATATGTAAGCCTTTGTAATATGAATATTACAGAAATTAATTGAGTGTCAAAGGGTGAATCAGCTGTCAAGCAAGGTTATCGAGAAGGTACAATAACCAGGATGAACACTAATTTTTCCCCATTAAATTAAGTGAACAATTTCATTTATTTTAATCTACTCATCAATTACTAATAAATGTTCCTTATCCAATATCCATGCATAAATTAGTAAAGATCCGAGAAGTTATCCATCAAGCATTCCATTGTTTAGCATGTTTCTCGGCAAGTCACTTTACTACTTACTAATTTTTAATTGGGTCAATACTAAAATGAGCTTTTAAATAAAAACCAACCACCATAATTACAAATATGATTTAGGAATAATTTTCAAGGTTTCATTAAAAAAAGTAACTATTTTTAGACTAAAATTGCTTTGATTGGTGCCTGTCAGTTACCACACTCTGTAATTTATTTTTATTTTTAGTCGGCATAGGTCAGGATGATTATGGACATTTTATTTAGGAATTAATCTATCGAATTAATTAACTTGTTTATTGTTTCAAATTCAAATTTATACAAATAATTATTGTCTATATAAATTCTTCAAGAATTATAAACCCAAAAGTGTTTATCACTAATAAATATTTACCCTAAGAATAAATAGATAGGTACTACCACAAACAAATTCCTTAATTTTTATGTTGAAAGTTTTTTCTTTGTTATTTTAGTTGGAATTTTATCATTGATCTTTTAAAATCACAGATATTAAGACTAGGGGCAATGTTTCTCTTCTAGTTTTATACTTATCAGGAACAGTCTCTCTCTTCAGATGCTCATATTTGGATATGTATAGGTGCTAGTATATACACAACTCAAATATACCACTGAAACAGCTTTGACTTTCTTAGAATTACTTTAACAATATAATTTTGAGTGATCATCAATGGTTGAAGATTACTTAAGTACATTTCACCCTATACTAGAATGTCAATAATAGTTCTACAAAAGCCCTATACATTACTAAAAGTATTTTTTTTACTTTTACTTTGTCTTGACTTGACTGACAAAAAAATTAATTGATCACAGTTGTGTTCTTACTTTTCTTTTCTTGTCAAAAAAAAAAATATATATGCAAGTATGGTACCCTATTAAGTTTGTGACTCAAATCTATCAACATTTAAGCACAAAAAAATCGTGTAACATACTCTTCCTAAATGATTAAATAACTTGGCAGACTGCAGATATTTTTGCAAATAATCTGTGTTGCTATAAATACCCTGGTCACTATTATTATTAACGTAGTCCAACAGTTGATTATTAAGTGCATCACACTATTAAAGAATGTTGCAGATACAATAGAATTTCATACATTGTAGTTGTTAGTTAATAGTAATGTGGTGTACCCAAGCTTTTTAAAATTATCTAAGATAATACTTGTTTATAAGAAGGACAATACTGAAGACCCTAGTAATTATCAATTCAGTATCTTAGTGCCTATTGTATCTAAAGTGATTAAGCTATTGCTAAAAAATCAAATGTACACATATTCTGAAAAAAAAAATTCAAAACAATGATTGATTGTAGCAGAGATAAGTAGCAGTAGCAGTCACTTATAGAGTATGTGGTCAGAGATTTTGAGGATGGTCGACATGTAGGAGCAGTCCTCTGCAACCTCTCCGAGGCATTCAACTGCATATCAATCAATCCATTAAAAAAAGCTTTATTGCATACAGAGTTAAAAGAAAACAAATACATTGTTACAAACTTGTAAATAATTTTCAATTACTGGCAACATTGTGGATATTAAAATAGGTACTCATCATAGATACATTACACAACACTAAAAGTGCTTACACATTAAATAAAGCCAGATAAAAAGACGATAATAATTCTAAACTTAATAGAAATTAAAAATAATAGTTATGTTAGTGTGACTTATAACTATGAAACATCATTATTTTTATAGAATTCATCTAAATATTAGTAGTAAAATTTTTTGACACTACATGTAAATTGCTTATATATTATAGATTATTTTGTAAGAGATGATTTTGGAATGCACACTCTCAAATTCTCACTATTGAACCTAGTCCTATAGGCATTGTGACTATGATGATAAGGTCCCTTATATTTCTTGTGAACCAACTTGACAGTCATCAAAATAAATAAGCAAGTCAAAGTGAGAATCCTCTTGCCAACAAAACCTGAAAACCAGAAACCTGCACCACAGATATCTCACCTGTTGCCTCTGCAGTACAAGAAGGGATTGTAGGAGCTGTTGTTGTCCTCTTGTCGAATCCACAGTGGATCAATCCAATTTCCTTCTTAACATGCAAATATTTGTTTAAAATTTCAGTTTTGAATCAATAAAAATGCCCAAAAACTTAGTATTAGCAGTATGTTTTACTTATGGATTTACCACTTAGTGACATATTGCTTCTCATAATATATTGCTACCGAAACTTATACAATATGGATTTAAAAATATAAGTCAGCAGTTACTTTGCAATTATTTATTAGGTAGAATACAAAAAATTTTCTCAAAGCATGTCTTAAACATAAAACATGGAATTCCCCAGGAATCAATCTCAGGATTGGAATTCAATTATTCATCAATTAATATTAAAAATCTGGATAATTTGTCTTTAAGTTTAGTATAATAAGTGAGAAGTGTAGGGGTGTTTTTTAATACCATGTGACTATTTTTATTAGATTTTGACATTTTCTTCAGTTAAGGAACTATATTTTTGTATATGTACTTTGTATTGAGGAAACCTAAGAATTATTATTATAAATTATGACAAACTATTTTTACAGAAAGTTTGCTGCACCAATGGAGCAAATTTGTTTTAAAAATGATTACACAATACAAAGTTATGATACATCAAGAAGATATATTATTGCAAACACATTACTCATGTGTTGTTTGGCTTTATTAAATAATGTGTAGAGGGTATGTACAATGACTATATGCTAAGGAATCAATCAATTCATTTATATTAAATAACCTTTCAAATGAAATTCATACAAAAAATAACATTAAATATGTTTCTTCTAACCATATATGGTATAGTAATTTAACACTAAGTATTTCCAGGACTCTCACAAAAAATTCAACCTTGGCTACACAAAATCTGGCTATAAAGCAGATTTCAAATGCGCAAAATTATTCTTCAAGGTCTAGCTACAAATTAATGCATTATTTGTTTAATAAATGCAGTACTATATAAGTTTTATTGATGTATAAGAGTGTGAGCTTCCTAGTTATTTTTATGAAAATTGCCATATATTTTATGTGTCATTTGTAAGGATGCACTCTCCATGTATGTAATTACAATATAAGTCATATATGTAGGGTATGGAATATGTATATAGGTATTACTGGAAAGAAAATTAACAAGTTGAGTTCATTTCATGCTCGATTGGATGAAATGGTTTGTCAATAAATTTATTTGATCAATAAATTCTAGAATATCAGTGGGGTTTTGAGGGTGGCTTACACTCTCACTGTACACTGCTAAGAAAATTAAATTATTATAATTTTAAAACCAGTAGTCTTCAATTTGTGTTGTTTTCTCTCAAAAGAGTCATGCTAACTTAAAAGAATAGGCTGTTTTAAACAGAGTATGTTTGAATGAAACCAAAACTCTCACATTGTTTTTTTTTTCATCAAGATCTTGGTTCTTTCCAGCATATCTTGAATGTAACTGTATGGCATCACTCTTGATAGACGTACAGAGATTGTTGTAGATCCCACTTTACAGAATTCAAATTCTCATTCTAACCTGTGAATTTATTCTAGTGAGGCTATTATATGTTAAGGAAAATGTGGTTATCTATATGACATAACAATAATTTCATAATTCCACCTTTTTATCAACTCTGCAGATCCGAGTGAAATTTTTTAACTTTCGACTTTAATTTGAGGAGTTATATTTTTATCATTGTATACATTGGGTGTAGGTAATTCTAGAATTTGGGTACCGTTCTTTGCTATTTCTTTTGATTTTTGTCTTTATTGTTTTATTTAGCAAGAATTTATTTATCAATTAGCTTAAATTATTAATTTTAATTTAGAGCCGTTGGATTACGTAGATGCAATTATATAATATAATTTTTTTAGGCATACATATTGTGTTGGTGTTGAACTTATTCATAATATTGTATTACTTGAATAAACTTGAAACTTTAATATGATTCCAAATGATACCCATTTTTGAGAACCACCCATATAGAAACTCGCTGGACATGATGATATTAAGTGCTACAGTAAATCACCTATTGGCAAGTAATTACGCCTTTTCTCTTTTACAAATTACAATGTTTATCGTTGTTGGGCCTTTACGGTTTATCGCATTGATTCGTATCGACCCGACACAATTTCCTATTTTCGCTTGTACTATACACGTTTTCTCCCCGATGCTTAATTGCACGTCAATTGTTTGAATAACGTTGTTGTGCGAGATTTTAGCGTGTCTGTATACGTTCAAAGGCAAAACTAATTATTATACACGAACGATCCATAAAAGTGCTATAACTTTCCAAATGTCGGCAATGTGCGGAGGAGCATTAAAACAATAAATAATGATTGTTATACAGATGCATTCAGTATTGGCTGAAACGCAGAATACTTATGAGTAGCTCAAAAAATTCTATTTAGACACTTCATTGAAGTATTGCCCATTAGTACGCTCTTACATGCGATACTCCAGCCTTTATTAGATCACTTGTGAGAGGAAATTGTACTTGAGAGATTATTTTTCAGAATTAAATATGCTTGTCGTGATTAGGCTAAGAATTAAGTCCGCGAGGACTATTGAATCAACTAGAGGCAATAAATGTCAAATTTATTTAATGAACCAAAAAAAGTATAATTTTAAAGTAAATACTGTACATGCAGAGGTAAACCTGGGCGTAGGTTTAAAACGTATATTAATAACCAATTTTTCATTCTGCCCTCCTACGTACTCTTTTGTGTGTGTGTATATATACATATATATATATTCCGGCGTCATGTTTTTATATATATAAATTATTTATGCCGTTAATGTGGCTTTTCAATAAGACACAACGAGTCGATGTTCTGATTTGCGAATTGGGTTAATGATACGCATCATATTCGAGTTCCATCTTATTGCTATAGCGTCTGTGTTGTTCATTGGATAATGATCATTTTAACTTGGTTTGAGCTCTCATTGTATACAATGGAGTGCATAGAAATTGTGCTTTTCTCACTACAAACTGACTTCATTACACAATTAGAAACACTTTAGTGGATTAATTATTAAAGACATGCAAGCATTAAGAAAAGTGAACATTTTTTATTTCCTATTATCTGCAATTCCACCTTATATTTATTGATAATTATGCCAATTTAACGGCGCATTTAATAGATCAAGCATATTTAGTGGCTTTTTCGGTAAAAATCTTTTGATATAAAAAACTATGGATGAAATAAAAAATTCAATGCAAAAACAGTTTATTAATTTTTATTTATTTTATTTTTATGTTATTTACAAAGAAAAAATTCCAATTATTGAGTGGGGGAAAAAAATACAATATTATACAAATTACAATCCAAAACTAGAGAAAAAAAAGAATACATTATTAATAGCAATAGTTTCCTACAATATTATACAATACTTGAATAAACAATAATTTTGTTTATGTCTACTATCTAGGAAAAGTGTACTCTTTTAATTTCGGACAAACTGCAGTTGAATATGTCACATTGATCCTGAACAGAATTAAAAGTGCCACATGCTCTACGCATTGGAGAATATTTACAAATATTCGTTCTAGGTCTAGATAGGTAAAATGTGTTAGAATTTCTAGATGATATGCGGGGCACATGAAGATTTACATGTCGTAATAAGTCTGGCGAATCAATTTTATTATTAAGAAGTTTAAATAAAAATTTCAGATCAGCAGATTTTCGCCTCTCCTCAAGACTACTAAAGGAGTACCTTTCTAGTAGGCGTTGATGTGAAAAACTAATTTCTGGGTACACTCCGTCACATTTATATGAAAGGAACTTTAAGAATTTACGCTGAACATTTTCTAGTCCATGTATATTATATGATTCATATAAAATGGTGACCAACAGACAAAGCATATTCCAGTATTGATCTCACATAAGAAAAATACAAAATTTTAAGACTAAAGATATTATTAAAACTATGTGCGTTCCTAATGACAAAACCCAGCATTCTGTAGCTCCGATTAACAATGTCCTGAATGTGTGGCTGAAAGGAAAGAGTGCTGTCGAATGTCACCCCCAAATCCTTGAACTCCGTTGATCTCGGGACAGTCTCACTGTCCATAGTATAGTCATACATAATCAGGTTTTTCTTCAAAGAGTAAGAAACAATTTTACACTTGGCAGCATTAAGAGGAAGATTGTTATTTTTGCACCATGCATTGAGGAGATTAATATTATTTTGCAATTCCATACAATCTAAGATACTATTGATGCCATAATACAATTTTGTATCATCCGCATATAACAAACTATTTACAGTGAGCTGTTCTGATATACTATTAATAAATGTGTTGAAGAAGAGCGGCCCCAATATGGAGCCCTGTGGAACTCCAAACGTTGCAACTATCTGAGCCGAACTACGGCCATAACATTCCACGTGCTGAAGACGACCCGTAAGATAAGAGCTAAAAAAGTGTATTAGGTGAGAAGAAAAACCGTAGTTTTGGTCAAGATTATTTAGAAAAGTACCATGATCCAGACGGTCAAAAGCCTTCGAGAAGTCTGTATAAATAAGGTCAACCTGTGACTTGGCATTTATTGACTCAGATATATGTTCTGTAAGACAAACTAAGTTTGTGGTGGTAGATCTACCTTTCATAAATCCATGTTGACGATGATCTATAAGACCCCTCATTGAAGGAAATAAGGGTGAATGAAGCACACGTTCAAAACATTTAGAAAAGTTGTTGATTATTGTAATTGGCCGACAGTTCTCGATGAGATTTTTATCATTTTTTTGTGTACTGGAATTATCTTTGATGACTTCCAGAGGTTCGGGAAACATTCTTGTTTTAGAGCCAGATTAAAGAGAACTGTTAATGGTTTAGCAAAAATACAAGCACAATCATATAAGAGAAAAGCTGGTATTTTATCAGGGCCAACTATTGACTTTGGCTTGATAGTCTTTAAGGCCAGTAAAACATCATCTTCAGTGAAATCAGACAAAATTATAGACTGTACATAAGGCTTTTGAGTTATATCAACATTATTTTGCGGCGATTCACCAGTAGTGTAAGAACTCTGGAAGTAATCGGCAAATGCATTGGCAATACCCTGAGGGCTACTTAACAGCTCTCTTCTCTGATCAAACATAGATTGTGGTAACGAGCTATTTTCTTTTGAGTTCTGAATTAACTTCCAAAAATTATGAGGTTTTAATTTTAACTCATCTTCAAGCCCTCTACAATATTGCTTATAAGACAGATCAATATCTCTTTTAATCTTAGAACGTAATTCTTTAAATCTGGCTAAATCTTGAAGATGACCAAAATGTTTAAATTTTTTCCACTTGTTATGTTTTTCTTTTAGGGATTTCATTATCTCTGCGGTAAACCATGGAAGATAGGTTCGTGTTCGTTTTACAGTTTTTGGAACAAGCTCATTAAGACAGGAATAAATTTTTTGATAAAAGAGCTCAAAGTGAGAATTAAAACATTCTCACAAAAAAAACACTGAAAAGATTAAAATAACAGAACTGTACATGCAAAAACCTGTCTAACAAATCCCTTATTCATATATTCATGATACAAGCAAACGGTACACGATCGCCACATATAAAAGCGATATCCGAGGTAAAACGAGAATATAAAAACAATGGAACTATTGACCGCAAAACCGCCATAAAATCTATCGTAAAACACGAACTGTAGGTATTATTTTATACGGAAAACGTCGTAAACGATATCGATCTGATCGTGGTACAGTTGACAAACTCATTAAAGAAGATTAAGATCGACGTTGCTGATTATATCCTTGAAACTTTCAGTATTATTTTTTACTTTTTTTTTAAAGCTATTTAAGATCCCTCAGATTAATCATTGCGATCATCAATGAGGAGATTCCAAGAATTGTTTAGTTTCTTACTTAATATATACTGCTTAACAAGATATCCTAATGACCAAGTAGGGAGTAAACAACAAATCAGATTAAACACTAAATATTATGTAAATTAGCAAAAAAAAAAACAAATAAAGAAACTTAACACCTTAAATATTAATAACACATCAGACAGAACTAATGACAAACCAATGCACCAAAGTCAAACCTAAATAAAAAAAAATTGGTGAGAATATGCATGTGTAAATCATGCATGTATGCTATACGGAAATTATAGAGCAAGTTTAATATTAATTTACTATAAGCCAATAACTCAAATGGATTAATAAATATAAATCTTGAATATTAACAGATACATTTTCTTGGATTTAAAATTAATTTTTGAAATGCACACCCTAGTTCCAAGGGAAGTGTATAGTGTTACAAAAACCCTTTACTATCAAACTAATTTAGTTTGATTAGTGCAGCAAATTCTATAATTCTTACAAAATCTCATATATTGTATAATACGAGTCAAGGGTCGAATTACATATTATTGGAACGACTTCTGCACCGATTCCAATTAAAAAAAAAAATTATTTTAATCAACATGATGGCGACAATAAACGAATATGTTGTGCAAGAGAATATCATTGGATTTATTAAAAGCATAATAATAGTTACGTATGTCATACAGGATATACCACATTAATTAAAACTAGACATGGTGTATACGTACTTGACCAGTTATCTCATGTAGAATCTTTGTTGCTGGATTGTTTAAATTAAGTCGTTGAAGAATGCTAATTTTATTGTAACTCGTTTGCGTTATTTAAGTGAGTCATTAATCTTTAGATCATATGATCAATAAGTAGGATCATTAATGCATCATTTTTCCCTATTTAATTGGATAAAATTGTTAAAAAATAGATGAATTATTTGAAATAATATTTAGAGAATATGGGTTTCGGGTTTATAGGTTATCGGAGAAAAATTTAAATTATCATTTCCCTAATTTTTTACTAAATATGTAGATTGTATATTTACCACTAAAATTGAAATATTGGTGGTTCTGTAATTAATGTGCTTGTTTTTCAAGGCTTTAATAATTTATTTATACAAAATAGCAATATGAGGTATTGTTTTAATATACCATTTAGATCATCCATCATATAATTCCTTATTTAAATGAATATTCAATTTTAAATATGAGCAAAAGAAAAAAAGTCTATACGTATAATTTAAGAATGAGTAAGTCATTTTCGGATATCATATTGTAGAATCTTGACGAACGAGACGTACTTCTACTAATTAAAAAATGCACACGATTTACTACGAAATAATAGAAAATGACGTTAATATTATAATGAAAATGACCACGACATCTAATTTTCAATAAAATGGTGGTCAGGTCCTATTCAGTGACCGACAAGATCTCCGGATTTAAGTCCTTTCGATAATATTTATTATACATTCCTGGAATGTCTCACCTAAAGATTTCTAAACTATCTCAAAAGGGAGAAAAGAACATAAAACTCTGGATCAAGCATTACAAAAAAAATCAGTGGTAATTTCATTTTTTTTCCCATGGAATTGATCTTTTAGTTAACATTTTCCTAATTTGCATAAATTCCAGAAATATCCTAAGAAAACCATTGTGAAGAAAAAGTACAATTTTTATTTGTCCATTTTTTAAAAATAATGGATTTGGGTAGATTCTTAAGAAGTAATTAAAATCGTTAATATTTAGGCTTTGATACCAGTTTTATAACTGTGTAAAAATCAATAATAATTAAATAAATATTAAAAAAAATAGTATTGGTCAATTGGAAGTTTATATTAAATTATTTTATGATTCCAAGCAGTTGAGCCATAGATTTCTTAACATTTTAAGTATTTTAATTAAAATTGTACCTCAATTGCCTGGACTAATTAATTTATTTATTAATCAAGTTTAAATTAAATTATAATTCGAGGCAGTTGAGCCATAGATTCCTTAACATTTAAGGCACTTTAATTAAAATTGGACCTCAACTACATGGCCTAATTAATTAATTTATTATTGAAATTTAAATTAAATTATTTTATGATTCCAGGCAGTTGAGCATAGATTTCTTAACATTTTAAGTATTTTAATTAAAATTTTACCTCAATTGCCTGGACTAATTAACTTATATATTAATGAAGTTCAAATTAAAATATTTTAACATTCCTGGCAATGGAATCAAGGATTTTTTAATATTTCAGGAATTTTAATTAAAATTGCAACTCAAGTACCTGGACTAATTATTTAATTTATTTTTAAAGTTCAAATTAAATTATTTTATGATTCCAAACAGTTGAGCCCTAGATTTCTTAATATTTGAATTAAAATTGTACCTCAATTGCCTGAACTAATAATTAACTTACTTATATTGTAATGAAGTTCAAATTAAAATTTTTTAACACTCTTGGCAATGGATTCCACGATTTTTTAACATTTCAGCAATTTTAATTATAATTGGAACTCAAGTACCTGGACTACTTAATTAATTTATTATTAAAGTTCAAATTAATTAATTTTATAATTCCAGGCAGTTGGATCAAGGATTTTTTAAAATTTCAGGCACTTTAATTAAAATTGGAGCTCAACTACAATGACATGGAATAATTAATTAATTTATTATAAAAATTTAAATTTAATTATTTTATGATTCCAAACAGTTAAGCATAAATTTCTTAACATTTTAAGTATTTTAATTAAAATTGTACCTCAAGTCCAGGCAGACTAATTAATTTATTTGTTAATGAAGTTTAAATTAAATTATTTTGTAATTCCAGGCAGTTAGACCGAGGATTTCTTAACATTTCAGGCACTTTAATTAATATTAGACTTCAACTATCTGGACTAATTAATTAACTTATTGATAAAATTCAAATGAACTTATTTTATAATTATAGGCAATTGGAGCTATTAGGGAAAATACTTCTTTAACAGATAGTTTTACTAACTGGTCGGCTACACCCTGTTCTTCTAAATAAAAAAAGCCACTACAGATGTTTCTCATAATATATAGGCAATTATCAAGCCAATTACTTTTGAATTTCTCCATAAAAACGACGAGAAAGTGCGTTTCGCTGCCCTTCCCTTGACCCGTGCTGAAAAAAAAAATGGCAACAACAGTAAAACATGAATGGACAAAACAGACGTTTGTTAATTAAAATTTTCTCCACGCCGCTTATTTATTTACGAGGTTAGAAGTGCGATCACCTAACTGATAACATGCTAAATGCCACACCTGTGAGTGTTTTTAAGCAACAATTACAAGAAAATCGAATTGCTTACAACGTAAATCATATTATTGTTCTTTCTAATAATAATAATAAACCGGTGATTTATGCCCCAAGAAACCGCTTACAAAGAGCTTATTACACAAGCGACTTGTTTGACTCATAAAAATTCAATTAGATGGTAGTAGGTAGGCTTTGAAACTTTATATTCGTGCAAGCGTTTATATTTCCTGTTTGTTTCAATCTGCATAGATAGGCACCATCATGCTTTATGATTGTCAGCATATACTATCTTTTGTGTATATGTGGTATAGATATGTAAAAGTTGATTTCTTAATAAATTTTCATCAAAAACAAAACCACTTGTTTTTTGAAAAATGTTCATTTTACCAGAAAAACCGTTACCCAATACGAAATAAAGCGACCTTGACAGCACTTAATAAAAACCGACCAACCTCTCGTCTTGATAAGTTCGTTGTTCGAATCGAGGCTCACTTATTACTATTATTATTATTACGTGTTTTAAACTCAGCGGGAAAGCGACGGTCGAACATTTAAACATGTGTTGAGCGAGCAGTACAGTCGTGGTTATTCCAGGATGCAGTTGTTGTTGAAGTCTTGTAATTGTTGTTAAAAAGTGTTTTTAGTGTGCAATAGAGTGTTTGGTGCTTTTTCAGAACCTGCATTTTGGATACTTTTTTGTTGTAATTGGAGGTAGGATTAATAGAAATATAAAGTTTTTTGATGTAATTTTCCAGGGATCACATTCGTAAAAGCATCATGATTGATTTTTTCCAGGCATTCCAAAGTCTCATTTTGCATATGGTCCATATATTTGGAGTAATTTCTAGCTTTATACCACGCATTTGAATTTGTCTTTCACTCTTTTCATAGTCGTTACATTATGCATTTTTGGCGCCCAACGAAAAGCAATTTTCAAGATTCGACTCGAGCTTCATTAAACATTTTCAAGTAACCCATCATTGGACTTTCTATGAGAACCGTCATCATTTGAAACCTTTTGGACCCAATTTCAGTTCATGGAAGTAAGTGTTGAAGTTCAGTGAATTTACTACGGAGACCTCCAGACTAGAGAAACCAAACACTACGGCTAGAATAGAAGAAAGGAGACCTGTTGATAGATGACTTATTTGACGTTGACGTTAAAGGCAATTAAGTCATTGACTATTTCTTTCAAGTATTCAGAAACCTCATTTAGTATACAGGGTGTTACCGAATAAGATGCTGATCTTTAAGTGATTTTAAGAAGAAAAGTTCAAATAAAGCTTATATTTATAACTTTTTCACTAATAAATTGACCAGGCATAACAATGTTTTTATTTTTGTTCCACGGTAATTGAATGTTGGACGACAAAAAAATGAAGAAATAAAATTCGCCTTAAGATGAACGGGGATTATAAAAATAGTTTTTATTTTACAGAAATGCATTGGCGTACATTATATTTTACAAAAAAAAGTTTAGTATACGTTCCTTTACGGATGCTACTGGATAAACTTTAAAAAATCTTTTACTATCCCTATGATGAAAAACCGATATTTTTCTTAAAATTTTATCATCCTGTAGCTGAAAAGTTACGGGGTTTACGTAACTTTCCTTCTTAAAATCAGGTGAGGATTAACACATTTAAGGATCAGCCTCTTATTCTGTAACACTTTGTATGTTCCAAATATTTCGAGTAATATTTAATTTAATTCCAGGCAGTTAAAGTAGTCTTTAGCTCTTTTGATAGAATTGAAACGCCTTGATTTACTGTTAAATAAAATAAAAATGCAAATGGCACTAAATTTAATAAAATCATGATTTATTTCTTTCAAGTATACGAACACCTCATTTTGTTTATATCTGTTTTAAATCTTTGGAGTAATTTTTTACTTTATTACAAGCAGTTAATGATGTCTTTCACTCTTTTTTGTATTTTCGGCGCCCAAAGAAAAGCAGTGTTGCATCATAGGTTCAGAAAAATTATCTCTTAATCATTAAAATAATTACTTGAACTTTTTATGAGAACTGTGACTATTTAAAGACTTTTTGACCCAATTTCAATTCATTTAATTGAGTGTTGGAGTACAGCGAATCTACTACAGGGACCCGTAGACTATAGACAAATCAACATCTATGGCTAACCTAGAAGACAGAATTGAGAAGACGTCTTAATAGATGACTCATTTCTTCCAAGTATTCAAGGACCTCATGTTGTTTATGTTCCAAATCTTTTGAGTTATTTTTAATGTTATTCTAGGCAGTTAAAGTTGTCTTTTCCTTTTTTTTTTTTAATAGTCGTCATGTTGAATTTTTGGCGCCCAACAAAAAAGGAATTTCCAATATTGGACTTGAGTCTCAGAAGTAACTAGTGTTGTAAAATGCTCGAGAATTTATTTTTCGAGAACGTTCCTCGAGCACGAACGAGAATTTTCAGCACATACGAGCATAAATGAAAAAAATGCAAAGGAAACATGTAATGGAAAATATCTGAAATTAAAAATGTTTGTGATTGTTTATTTATGTTCTATTTATTAAGTTAACCTATTTAGGAACTCTCCTCCGAACTATCCTCTCCCTCTTCACGCTCGCTTGATTTTAAATCACTCAGAATTTCCGTTAAATTAAATTCAGACTCAGAAGTATCATCTTCAATGGTATTAATTTCAGCCCCAGATTTGGTAGTGAGTTTTATTTTTTTGATTTCGGTTCCATTAAATTGGTAGAGGTGTTTGGCTGGCCGGTATTTGAGCTTATACTTTGACTCTTTAATTTTGTTTCTAAATTAATATTTGAAGCAACAAATGCCAATTTGCCCGCCCTCTCAGTGGTTAGTCGATTTCTTTTTTTTTTGTGCAGGAAAGAATACTTGCTAAAAGTTCTTTCAGTGGCAGCCGAAGACGGTGGCAAAGTTAAAATAGCTAATGCGATAGTTTTCAATGATGTCTTTAAGCATTAAACACTCCACAATGTCCTGGAATCTGTATTTATACAACTGAAAGTACTTGAAGAAGTGGAAGCCATCGATTTTAACAAAAAAAAGTTTAAAATATTGCACTTTCTTCTTGGCATTTTCAACAGTAAACACTAGAAACCACTTTTTTTTTTAAAAACTCCGATGCAATCTCTTCAAATTCAAGGCATAAATTAACCACGAAAAATAACATGAATTTCCAATAAACCAATCTGTAAATCCCCGAAAATCAACAATGTCAGATGTCATTGCTGTCAACGATCGACGATAACCAACCTAATGCGAGGCGATCCGGTGTTGCCACGTCTGGTTGCTAAAGGACCGTTACTGCCGAAAACCGACACCAAACGTTAACGCTATGGGAACGTTCACATTTTTGGGGAACGTTCGGATTCATGCTCATTCGTGCTCTGGAGAATAAACGTCACGAAAAAAGTCGTAGCCCATCATTAAGCTTATTACTTGGACTTTTTTATGAGAAACTATGATCATTCGAAATCATTTAGATCCAATTTCAGTTCGTTGAGTATAGTGAATTCACTACCATAGCAAAAAGAATTGAGGAGACATCTTGATAAATGACTTATTTCACGCTGATGCTAAAGGCAGTTAAATCATGATATATTTCTTCTATAGGTATTCAAAGATTTCATTTTGAATATGTTCCATATTTTAGGAGGAATTTTTAACTTTATTCCAGGCATTTGAAGTTGTCTTTCACTCTTTTTATAAGAAAACCAATATCCGATATCGAGGTCTGGGTTTACAAGTAACCCATCCTTATTTGAACTTCATATGTGAACTGTGACTATTTGAAGCATTATGAACCCAATTTTAATTAATTGAATTGTGCAGTAGAATGCAGTGAATTTACTATTACTTTACAGTGAGTCTCGTAAACTACTAAATCATTGAAGAATATCTTGAGTAAACCAAAAGAAGAAAGAATTAAGAAAGAGACTTTTTGGTAGATGACTCATCTGACGTCGATGTTCTTTCTCTTATTTCCTACCGTATTAATCATCAATTTTTCCGGTTAACATTTACTGGTTTTAGCCACAAAGACTCGATGATAATCATGCGGAACATTGAAACAATGCGATTTGTTCAAAACTGGTTCGATGAAATTTAATTGAAAAATCCCCATTTGACACCAAAACCGGTCGATCATCGAATCATAATTAAAAATTAATCGAAACTTACGGTATCTATTGACAGAAACAAAAGACCAAGAAATTGGGTATAACGACGCATTTAGTCACGTGCTCACGATAACGGTTCTATTAGGAAATCGGTGAGGAGGGCGTTTTTAGAATTGAATTTGGGACAGTTGTAATGCCTTTGGAAGCTTCTTTAGACTGACCTTGATATGCCAAAGTAAGTAATAATTTCCTGCTATTATCGAAATAAAAAAGTGATGACCGCAGTAAGCCTTAGTCAGATCAAGGCGCAAATAAATAAATGGTGTCTGATGTCCTTTTGGACCGCCTCCAATTTGTCTCAATGTTGATCGCCTTTATTTTTAACCAATTTTATTCGCTTCAAATAGTCCCATAAAACATTTGACTTTATCTATTCCCGATCACATAAATTACACCAAACATAGATACAAGTAGGTGACACCAATAAACGAAAAAAAATTGGGAAAAATTAAAGTGGTAATTAAATGATCTTTCCCACGTTTGTACACGGCGTTAGTCAGATGCCATATTTTTTACGGTATTCACAATAGAAGGTGTCGATTTTGGAAACTTGTCGTCCTAGGACGTGGGCGCTCATATACTTAAAATCGGTTATTTTTATGACTGATTTGCATCGTGTGCTTTTTATTGAGCAACAGAAGAACGAAAACTGTTATGACACGACAATATTATGGTAAATTGGATTTCTGAATTTCCTGGGATAGAAAGTGGCTTAAAAATATTTGTTTAGTCATCTCTGGGATGATTTATGTTTAGGAAGTTTACCTTAGATGTATGATATTAAAGCAAAAAATTAATGGCAATTTATGTTGTACAGGCAGCAGCATTCTCTTGGAAGGATCCATCACCATAAAAAAATTCATACATTTACGGTATTTCCTAGGAAATAAGCAGATAGGTTTTGAGCTGGTTTTTCAATTAATCGAAGCAGAGAACACAATAAATCACATTCTTTATCACTTGATCATAAAATATAAGTAAGGTACCATTATCATTAGTTGTTCTGTTGTTAGAAGTCGTTCTATGACTTGTTGAATCCAACACCAAATGACACAAATATTCTTCTGCCCCAAGAGTTACACGAAGTCTATTCATTTTCTAAGATTTTTGTAAAGCCTTTGACATGATTAAGAGATATTATCAAGTATAAATATTCTTATGCTCTTGCACATAAAAATAACTAAATATGAGCACTATGCCCAGGCAACACATGATAATTAATATATAAAAAACTTTATTTTTGGTTTACACCAGATGTACATTTTTTATTGAACTTCTATATCTAGATATAACAAGAGGGTTTAACAGGATATATACGTGTATAAAAAGGATACCGTATCCTGCATAGTGGCATATATTATGTGAAATCAAGGTTATTTTATCACATATTTGATGGGTAACGATCGAGTGTAAAGACTAACTATGTAAATCCCTTGTCAATTTTTTTAAATGCCGAATTTATCTCCCTTTTGTAAACAGAATCGTACATGATATACGTATATTCTACATTTTAATAATTAGACCTTGACCATATAGGGTTGATAAATATACCAATACCAAAAATTTACAAAAAAATCGTCGAATAATTAATATACAGTGCTTTTCTTTGAAGTCCCCATTTATTTTTTGAACGAAAAAATTTTTTGAAACTTGGCATAAGTAAATTGGTCTATAGATACTATTTTTCACTGTAAACTAGGTAGTTGTAAATTCCAAGATGGCGGCTGGGCGACATCTTGAGAAAAAATTTTAAATAGAAAGGGGGGTCGTGTGGTACCTCATTTTAAAGGTCTCAATGAGTACTTTAACTCGTTTCAAAATGGCGGCCTAATAAAAAAGTATTTTTTTTTATTTTAACGTTTTACATTTTTATGATTTTTGAATAGGTAAAAATCAGTGTACGAAAATAAATGCGTCACTATTTTATTTTGACATAAAAACGACAGTTCTAAATGTCAAAATAACACATAAGCGCCATCTTGAATAAATGCATTAAATAGAAATCTTGTGTTACCTCATTTAAAAGGTTTTATTGACTCCAAATCCAAAATTCAAAAATTATAAATTATTTGTATATTATTATTAAAAACATTAATAAAATCGCAACAGTGTATTTTTTTGGCTGTTACTTTTAGACAGGTCAAAACGGAGTCCACCGAGTCCATGTAATAAATATTAAAAGTACTCAATAAAACCTTTTAAATGAGGTAACACAAGATTTCTATTTAATGCATTTATTCAAGATGGCGCTTACGTGTTATTTTGACATTTAGAACTGTCGTTTTTATGTCAAAATAAAATAGTGACGCATTTATTTTCGTACACTGATTTTTACCGTATGTATGTATTGACATTTTTGCTTTATAATGTGTTTCTTTTTTTCTTGTATAAGGCCGATATGCTGTCAATTTTTTTTAAGTAATGTACTATTTACAATTCATAGAGCTTATATTATTTTTATTTAATAACATAGTATACTAAAGATGACCCTAACTGCCTGGAAGAAACTTTTCAGTTACCTAGTCAAAAGTAGAAAAAAATACGCCTGAAGAATTTCAAAGTAATTGTAACTACCAGATAAACAAAATAAATACCTGGAATAAACCATGCTTTTTATCGGACCAAATATGAAATTAACAAATTTGATTGCATAACGACGATTTTAATCGACAAAGCCCACTAACTAAACCGAAATCGACTCATTATTTAAGAAGCATATAAAAGCGAATGAATAATAGTCAACAATTGTATGAAGTAAAATATAAACGAGGACTGAGAATTGATTTATTAGTATAATACGTTCAGCGTCCATTTCTTGCTTGAGTAGATTAAGATCGTTTAGCAAAACATGGAAAACTACTTTCAAATGAGTCAGCTGCACCCGAGGGACATTGAACGACCAACAAAAAAAAAATTGCAAACTACTTATTTTGAAAGAACTCAGTAAATATGCATTTACTGAGTTCTTTCATGGGGGAGCTTAAACTATAAAAAAATCAATTAAACACACGCGGGATTTTTATATTGAAAAATTTCTGGTGAGATGAGCACCCGGCGCGGCGGGTTCATTGCACCATTCATCTTGAACTTAGTTGACTATAACCTTAAATAACATTCGGAACGTGTTCTAAAAATACAGAGGACACATTTCGATACTTCGCTTTGTTTAATTTTTTTTTGTGCGTGTGCCAATTTATTATTGTTTGTCGGCAAAATTGTTCATAATTTGTCTCTAATCTCCCCAGTCAGGTGTTTCTGCATTTCTGAAATACCGACCGCTTTATGCATAATAAACGTATCCTTATTTGTAGGTATATTAAATGCAAAAGCAATTAGTCAATAAGGTTTTTTTCTTTTGAAAAATTGACGGATTTATTAGGTTTTAATTGCGACAACAATGAGTTTATAAGCTGAGAAATTAAATAGAATAGCAGTCTGGATTACGGTAATATTTTGGCACCAATTGTTTAAATAAGGGGATAAAGAGGCATAATCCAAGGTAGAAGAAGAGAAAGGTAAAAGCGCGGTTATAAATATCATAAATGGGTGCTTGAGGAATTTAAATTGAGTAGGTTTTTGGGGATACATTTTTTGGGTCAATTATATTTTGTACAATTAAACATTTGACTAAATAACGTCATTTAAAAAAAAACATTGCAATGCTGAATTTTATTACAAAGATATTTAGTAGTGTTAGCCGGTCACCATTTTTTGTGATCAATTGTCCAGCAGTGGTCAAATTTCTCAGGTTTATCCAGACCACTGAAGGGGTAATTGAAAACATAGAACTCTATATTTAATAAAAATTAAACATCAAAAGGTAAATAAATTAAAAATTCTTAGAAATAGCTAACTGAAAATGAAGAAACCTTTGCTAGGTTTAAAAAAGAAAATAAAATTCTTTGAATAAACCATTTTTCACATGAAAACCAAAATTTATTAAACAAGCTTCCCCCTGATCTTATTATAAACGATGTTTCATCTAGACCAAATTTCGCTCGCAAGGGGCTGCAGACGGTAGACACTTTCTCAGTTACACCCTTTAACACGCAATTCGCTAATCAATTCTTCTCAAATTATCAAATTGGTTTTGTCTTGTCCTGTAGTTGATAATTTCTTCTATTAGCTTGAGGTGGTCATCTACTGTAGAGAGATCCCCAAAAACAAACAAAGTTCTTCATGCCTCAAGTTTTTCTCTCATCTAACGGTGTTCAACGTATACGTTGAAAACAGCCCATCAGGCAGATACTAGATAACAATCGATTACGACCATCCAGACGATTTTAACGATCATGTTTGGCCTTGTTAGCAATTCCAATTATTTACAAGTATATAAACGTACGGTTGTATTAAAGGTATTTGACTGATTTTGAGTTGGTCAAAATTGGTCAAAATCCATATCAATTGACCAGGCACTTTTCTCCAGGCAGTCATTGTAACTGGAAAACTGTCAAACAAAAGTGCTTGTAACTTTGCTTCGGTTTAAGGTAGAGTAACAATGTTTTATGATCTAGAAAAATAGGGCTACAACTTGATTATTTACAAATTCTTATTTGTAGTATTGTTTAGAACTGAAATTTTTTTCACAACTCGAAACAGGTTGCAATGTTTCTTTGAATTTTAGGAAAAATCACGAGTCGATTAAAATTCACGTGAACCTTCTCAGTCAGTTGAAGTCATTTTACATAAAATAGATAGAAACCCAAACACTTTACAATAGGATCTGACCTCGCATATATATGAAGAATATCGCATGCGAACAGTTCAAGATAAAAAGAAAAAATCAATTATTTAAATGCATTTACAAATTAAACATGACACAAACATTTTACAATTTTTTTTCAACTTTTAAACATTACAACCGTTAACACATCGCTCATATACGTGGCGTCTATTTTTAATAACACCGAAACCGATTAGCGTTAAGTTAATTGGTAAACAACCTATTTCCATTGAAACTAGGAGACTGGGACGTTTATATTTAGGTACATTTAAGCCTTAGATGAATCGAAGAGAAACTCCCTCTTTTGACCTTTGTTGGCCCTAAAACGCTTTTAGTTCACATATAAACGCAATGTACTATTGTCCAGTAAAAATTAAACTCTCGAAAAACTAATTAGTTGGAAAACGTTGGCAATATTGAGCATCGTTAAACTGTAGAGGACAGTTTTTTATCCTGGTAAATTTTTTTGGAGTAATTATTTTTTGTTTGCCTTTCCAGGCAATTTTTATATTTATTCCAGGCATTTGACATCGTTTTTAAGAAATTGTTCAGGTTTACCAATTAATTTTTTTTGCGTTGTATGGCAAATTTTTATTATACAGGGTGTTCCGTTCAAACCTCTAGGGCAGATAGAAAACGTCAAAAGAAAAACTAAAGTTCATATAAACATGGGTCCGGATGATAAGTTTCCTCAGGGAGCTAGAGCTCTTTGAAAAAAACTTTTAAAAACTAGTTTTTTTTTAATAGCTCCGGAACTACTTTAGCTACCGCAACCAATTTTGGGAGGTAAATTATTGTTAGTACGTTTATTCTTTTGAACCTGCTAAATAAAAAAAATATTTACCAGGGGCTTCAGAATCAGGGGGGTATTTGGTAAATTTAGGCCCATTTCTTTAAGACTTAAGTTCTTTGGAGTAATTTTGCCAAGGTATTTCTTGAAACTATTCCAGGCATTCACACCCATTTTTTATATGTTTCAAAGACTTTAAAAAATTGTCCAGATGTTCTCAATTTTTGTAGTAATTTTGTTATACTTTAGGGAACATTTTACTCAGGCCAGACGTTTTTTTTACAACAATTTTCAGGTTTTTTTTGGTTGTTATAATAATTCCTTATGCCTTTCAGGGATTAAAAATGTTTCCATTCTAATTTTTATTATATTTTAGGCATTTTTTATACATTCCATCGTCTTTTATGCTTTCCAAGATTTGTCAGTAATTTTTCAAGTCAAGGAGTCGCAAATATCTTGAAAAACATGATAATGACTTTAGTGGAATGAAATAAAAAAATTAATTGACACGTCTGAAATATACTGCCTGGACTAAAAGAAATAATGACTTCAAGTACCTGGAATAAAATAAAATAGGTCTCTACATAAACCTCTGCAAACAAATATTATTTTAAATATTTTGATGTGGAAGTGGAATAGAATTAAAAATTTGGATCAAAATAGATTAGAGCTAGATTAGAACAAATAGATGCGGACATTTTATTTTCAAAAAAAAAATAATTTGGGCAGTTAATTAAAAAAAAACATAGGGTTGGAAAAAAGTTCTTCACTGGTAATAATCAATTTGAAATGCAACTTATAATAAACTCACATCATTACATAAATGAATAATCGACCATAATTTAAGAGCGATTCAGGAACACAGCATTTAAAGCATATTTATAATATATAAATTATTGACTTATTAGTTTACCTGTCATTTAATTGTAGCTTACGTTATGTGACATGAGGAAATGGCAATTAGTTTGACTAATAAGTAACCTCAGTGCAAGTAACTTTGTTTTAAGGGGTCCACCATCGAGGCAGACAAAGATGAGACTCAAAAGGGGGCATTAAACGCAGACCCACGCGATTTTTTCATTGTCGTTGACCTAAAGGCGCTCGGTTACATCTTACAAGAATAAAATCACTTTTATTACATTCGCAAAAATTCCATTTCCGCGTCAAAGTGTATCTGAAAGAATCCTGCTTAATTTACGGTCCAAATAAGGAATAAGGTTTGACGTTAAGACGAATTAACTGGTTTTTAGTAAGTCATTCTTTTACAACTAGGAAATATTTTTTTTTCGGTAAAATGATTTTGGTTTTTGTAGGATTTTTTTTTAATCAATAACGTCATACTGATGTTGATGATGACTAAAAAGGCAGAACTTTAAAATTGTTTATGAAGAACAACATTTTTTCATATCAGTATATATAGTAAGATTAGTCATTTTCGTAAAATTTCAGGTATGTCATTATATAAATAAAAGCAAAGTTCCGTGAAGGGATACCTACAGTGCCAAAATCCATGTATGGATAAATGGACATTACGTGGCAGATATATTGATTTTTTTTGACTAAAAATTGATTTAACGGTCATTTTCTCAACTTAAAGTATTTTTTTTATTTGTGACCATGTAAATGGGAAATTTCTTATTTCTTCCAGGCAATTGAAGTCATTTTGACTGGTGTCCATATATAAGTGGAAAATTTCTTACTTTTTCTAGATAATTAAAACTTATTTTTCAAAAATATATAAAATAGATACAAACAAAACTATACTTCACAATATGTTCTAACACCGCGTATATGAATTATTTAAATGCATTTACAAATTAAACATGAAAAATTACAACTTCTGGGCTTACAGCATTCGCTGGACCAATGTTCCACCTATAATTTAAGGTACAAAAGGTCTTCCTGGACTTAATAACTCTAAATCTTCGAGAGAAATCTCCATGGACCATGATAGTATATCAACAAATAGGTTCCCTAATTTTAATTCTCTATTAATCATTGAAAAGTAAAATGATAGTCAAGTGTTAGTAAGAATGTCTTGTAGTATCTTGATGATGATTAAAAAGACATTTTTTTTCAAAGAACTAAATTGATTATGAGAAGGATAACGCTATAACACTTCACATCAGCATATAATAATTAGATTAGTAATTTTCTTAAAATTTCAAGTATGTGTCATTATGTAAATAAAATCAAAATATAAAGTGCATTCCATAAAATGAGACCTTTCACAGAAATAGTCATTAGGTATTACATGCTTATGATCAAGGGTCAAGCTAATTTTACTTTTATTATTACTACAACCCTCGAAATATTTCTTATATCGGACCTACTAATATTACTACGGAACCTATATGAGATAAATAAAAAATTATTAAAACCATACATCAAAAATCGATATAGGCACATATTGACATTTTTCTCGCTGGAGTGCCTGGAATAAAAAAAAAATTTGTTTCTTATTGGCAAATGAATAACTTGATTTCAAGTGATTAAAATATTGTAATTATTGATTTCTATATTCCTTCAAAGCTTCTTCAAGCAACTACTGAAAAATGTACTGAAATCCATACACTAGAAATCAAGATATTGACACTGGAGTGCCTGGAAACAAAATTTAAAAAATTGTCTCTTATTGGCAATTGAATATCTTGATTTCTAGAGAGTTAAATGTTGTACTTATTGATTTCTATGATATTTTAAGGGTTCTTTAAGCGGCTACTAAAAAAATTACTGAAATCCATACACTAGAAATGAAGATATTGACACTGGAGTGCCTGGAAAAAAAATTAAAAAATTGTCTCTTATTGGCAATTGATTAACTTGATTTCTAGAGACTTTAATGTTGTACTTATTGATTTCTATGATACTTTAAGGGTTCTTCGAGTAGCTACTGAAAAATTTACTGAAATCCATACACTAGACATCAAGATATTGACACTGGAGTGCCTGGAAAAAAAATTAAAAAAATTGTCTTTTATAGGCAATTGGATATTTTGATTTCTAGAGACTTGAATGTTGTACTTATTAATTTCTATGATATTTTAAGGGTTCTTCAAGAAGCTACTGAAAATTGTACTCAAATCCATACACTAGAAATCAAGATATTGACACTGGAGTGCCTGGAAAAAAATTAAAAAAATTGTCTCTTATTGGCAATTGAATATCTTGATTTCTAGAGACCTGAATGTTGTACTTATTGATTTCTATGATACTTTAAGGGTTCTTCGAGCAGCTATTGAAAAATTTACTGAAATCCATACATTAGAAATCAAGATATTCACATTTTTCTCACCGGAATGCCTGGAAGAAATAAAATCATTTGCCTTTTATTGCCATCTAGTGCCAATATCCATATAAATTATGTGGACAAATGAACCTTACATGACAGATATTTTGATTATTTCTTTATCGCATATCAGATTCAAATTACAATTTTTTTTGAAACAAAAGTGTCACTGCTCATCAACTGTCAAAATCATTTTTTGCATTCCTAGTCCACCCCGTATATGTTTCACGACGTGGTCGAACAATTAAAATCAAACCAACTGTCACCTGTCAGTTTGGCAGACGATACTAATCCCAAAAGTCGTAGTGATTTTAATCAAAATACTCGCACATTCGGTCGCAATAAATTCAACCCAGTAACGGTGTATGATTAAGCGAGGTAACGTTAACCTATTTCTCGGTATCCGATAAGATAAGACGCCTTTACATCGCTACTTATTATCATCTATCTCTCCCACTGTAACATTTAACAAACAACAACGTTTAGTTGTTTTAAATATGGTGGTAGATGATGAGTAGTTGCCATATTTGAGGTTTAATTTTGTCTTGTTTGTTTTAGTAACTCGCTGTAAAACTGGGGTATAAGGAAGCAAACGGCACCAAAATGGTGGACTACTACAGAGTCCTCGAGGTGCCAAAAACTGCAACCACCGTTGAAATAAAAAAAGCGTAAGTAATATACGAATTTATTTTTAAGATAAACATAAACAATAATCTTATCTTTTAGTCAATTTTTATTAATAATGATATTTAATTTATTGTGGCCTAGTAACATCATTTAGCATTATACAGAATGTTTATTTAAGTTTCTGTGTAAAGAATGCTAATATGCATGCCGTCTAGCACATCTTTAAATTCAACGCTGAAATATTGCCTTAAGGTCACACATCCTGTACGTTACCTGAATATTCTTACTTTTTCATTAATAATTGTTGAATTTCAAGTAATTAATACTCTTCCGTTTTAGATATCGAAAGTTGGCATTGAAATGGCATCCAGACAAAAACACCGATAACGTAGACGAGGCCACAAAGAAGTTCAAAGAAATCTCAGAGGCCTACGAAGTATTGTCAGATGGTAAGTGAATAACTGTATACGTATTTCCCGGTCCAGGGGGTCAACCTGGGCAACTTTGAAAGGAGAAAAAAAAATTTGGATTCGAAACGATTTCGCTCTCCGGCGGCGGAATCTAAATGCGGATCGTGGCGCTATTTATAAACGCGAAGGTGAATCTACCGCGTTATCGTTTTTCTCGTTTTGCGTGCTCTATGACGCTCCGAATATTTCTTTTTGGGAATATACCACGATTTTGCCAGGAAAAACGATGGGATCAAACTATACGATTTATTCGCGCATACATACATTTTTGGACTATTTCAGATGAGCGACATCTAGAGATCCAGGATGGAAAGTGATCTCTGAAGTTATTTTTCAATTTAATTCGAGTGATTTAATTTATATATTTTTTTATCTCTAGGGCAAAATTAACTAAATTGCACAACATCTATTATTGGGTCAAAAATTACCGTCCTATTTAAGTCCTCTTCTTTAGTCTATATACTCTTCTTATTTTTAAGCAACTTTTATTTCTATACTGGTAATTTTCTTTTGTATTTTGCAACCGAAGACAATATGGATCAATTTTTATCGATTCAATTTTTTATATCAAGACCGACAATACAAAAGCCAAATCGACTATAAATTGATTGAAACAGATGGGAGAAGCATGTCTTCCTTTCAAACGTAAAAGCAAAATAAAGAGCAGATTCTGGATCTAATATATGAATTCTTTTGAACTCTCTTCTAAACTCAAACTCAAAAATGCTTTATTGTCAATATAAACATAGAAGTTGTGGACAAAGCCAATAGACTGTACATTAAATGAATAAAAACGAAAAACTAATTTAAAATAAAATAAAATTATATAAAACTTTGAAAAATACTTAAATGCTAATCATTAAAAAATTCACTTAAACTATAGTACGCTTTACTAGCAAGAAATATTTTCGTCCTTGTACGTAGGCTTTTTTCAGTCTTAAGTTGTCTTATTTCTAGTGGAAGTTTATTAAACAGCTTTCTACCTCCATATATGATAGAGCTACGGACAAGTTCAAAATGAGGAATGGGTAGCCTTAACAAATAATTTTGTCGCGTATTATAGTGGCTTCCTAAGTGGAGTTCCTGTTTATATTTTCTAAAAACTAAGCAAACTGTTTCCAAAATAAAGATACAACACAGGGTTAAAATAATATGACTTACAAAAAGCGGGCGACATGAGTCACGCGGCTTGGCCCCACATAGATATCTAATGGCTCTTTTCTGGAGTACAAACATTGAATTTGAACATGAACCCCAAAAGCAAATTCCATATCGAAGGTGCGACTCGATAATCGCGAAGTATGCAGATCTGGCGATGGAGAAATTAAGACTGGTGGCAATAACCCTTAGGGCGTAGCAGCCTGATGAGACTTTTCTCCATACATTCACAATATGGTCTTCAAATTTAAGTAAATTGTCTATGGAAGGACCCAAAAACTTACTGAATGGTGGCATTGTGATGGCTTCATTATTCAAACACATATCATTTGTATTACATTTAAAATTAAGGATATTTGTTTTGGAAACATTAAATGTCCAAAAATTTGCATCACACCAGTCTCTTATTTTTAACAAATCTGCACGTATATTGGCCTCCATTTGAGAAACATCAGAGTCGTGCCAGAGGATGGTGGTATCATCGGCAAACAATGTAAATTTGCCAGTTACCTGCAGTTGTGGCAGATCGTTCACATAAATGAGAAAAAGTAAAGGACCAAGTACTGATCCTTGCGGAACACCCACATTTATATTAAGTTCCTTAGAGATACCACCATTAAATTTGACAGCCTGGACACGATTTGATAAGTAGGAACGAAACCACTCAAGGGCAGTTCCTCTGAAACCATAGAGCTCCAGTTTCATCAGCAGCACTCTGTGACTCACGCAGTCAAATGCCTTGGACAAGTCACAGAATACCGCTGCTGCGACTTCACCAACATTCAGTCGGTTGTACAGGTGCTCTAGAAAGCTAAAGATAGCATCATTTGTGCTCACAGACTTACGAAAGCCAAACTGCTGAAGACTCAATAGGCCAAACCTATTTAAAAATGAAACCATCCTCACCTTAACGAGCCGTTCCACTATCTTGGTTAAAGTAGGCAATAACGCTATAGGTCTAAAGTTAGAAGGACAGTCGCGATCGCCATCCTTGTAAAGAGGAACAATCATTTTTCTTTTTAAGCACTCTGGGAAAACTCCAAACAAATGAAAAGTCAATTGACTTGGCCAAGACTTGCAAAGCAACAAGAGGTAAAGCAGAAAATATTTTAAGAGAAAGCCCATCCCAGCCTGATGAACTCATATTCTTAATATTAACCATTAACTGTTCTTCTACACTTGTGGGGGCAAAAAAGAAAGATTCGGCTACTACCACATTGCTGAAATAGCTCCTGGGATCTATTTTTTGTGAGAGATTGGCTGCAAGGTTACTAGCAATATCACAGTAGAAGAGGACATTGGAATCTAAGGTACTTGGAATAACCAAGACATTATTTTTGCCCCTTAGCTCATTTAAAATCTTCCAAGACTCTTTTGCTCTGTTGGAGGAACTATTTATCCCCCTTTGAAAGTAGGTCTACTTAGCCATTTTCATTGAGTTTCTGTAAATCTTGCGGTATCTGTTATAATAATTTAAAAATGTTGCATTATTCATAGCGTATTTCCTAATGTAAAAAAGAGAGCGCATATTTTTCCCAGATACTCTTAGTATACCAAGGTTTTCTATTTCGTTTCTTAATATTGACAACAGGAAAAGCAGTGTTAAAATTGTTTAATACTATTTGATGAAAGCTATGCAGTGGGTTAACAGTAGTCAATACATTATTCCAACTTGACATATTGCAAAGCAAGGAGAATTTGCGGAAATTAGCTCTAATATAAAGTCTATCGCGTGCAAACTTATTCTCATTAGCTGCACTATTAAGCTTTACTAATCCCACTATTGCCTCATGGTCAGACAAACCGGCATTGATTGTTGTACACTGATTTTCGTGTTGGTTAAAATTCGTACAGAAGTAATCTGAGTAAGAGTGAGGAAGAAAATGCTGAAATCCTATTCTAAAAACTAATCTAACCGCACCAGATCTGCAAAAATATTGGAGATTTCAAATCCAGAAATATTTAGTCCTAATATAGAAAGCTAGCATTTTAGAAAGATAAAATAGTCCAGAAGAAATGTGGAAAGCATCAGAAATTCCGTAGACAGGGATTTTACTGTTTTTTTTTTCAGAAGAACCTCCAAAGAATCCCAAGAGCTAAATATTCTTTAATTTTGATTATTAGTAACCGATATATTTATTGTTCTGGTAAGTGATAAATAATTTTGCTTATTACAGGCACTCCTGCGCGTAAAATTCAAATTTTTCAACTCCTATTAAAAGGATTTTATTAGTTTTTCCAGCAGAACCTAAAAAAACCTTCACAAAAAATCCCAAGAGTCAAAAATTCTTCAATTATGAACTTAAAATTCCAATTTTGGGACTCTATTACCGGGTACTCGTTTTCAACTACTTTGTTATGAGTAATTCAATGGTACAGTTAAATCTATTTTTTGTACTTTGACCATTTTCCTAAAATATAGACAAGTCCATTGACTTGGTACATGTTCTCGTTTTCAACTACTTTTTTTAAACGAATTTAATCGTGCAACCATTTAACTATTGCCATTTTCACTAATGTTACACTAAGGGTGCATGGTTGACCAATATTTTGCAAATTATGAAAAAATGCGTAATTTATCAACTGCAGTGGTGATGTGCTGGGAAAAATCAAAACTGATGTTTGGGGAACAATTTCCAAAGAACTATATCCCCTTCGAAAGTCCCAAAGACACAAACCGCTGTCATTATCAGAATAGGAAAAACACCCTAAAGAAAAAACACTGGATGACAAAGCGCTGCAACTTGTAAAGAGAAGAAGAATCTAATCATACATCAGAACAACAGTAAAATAATCTAATTGTTGAAATTAAACAGAGAAACATCTAGGGAAATGTGGAATCAAAGGAACATTGTCTTATTTTGACTTTAGGGTTTTTTCTGTAGCTTTCTGCAACAATGTTAATGCCTTGCAATTTCCGCGCCCAATGGAGGGATTGACCAATTGTATATAGCGAATCTCTGCATGCGTTACCAAATAATTTTGGAAAATATCTCTGGCAATAGTTTATTAAAATAAATTGGATCTACAGTTAATAAATTGTGAAGTAAAAATTAAACGAGAAACAACAAAACACACATAAAAAAATGTATGAAGGAAACCATTATAAGTGAATAGGCAGAAATGAAAAATGGGCCTGCACCCTGAATGATTATGACTTAACTGACTGAAATGAGTGAGGAATAATTAAATTTCTGCTGTTACTTTTACGACTCAGTTGCCTGGAATAAAAAAGAAATAAGTCAAGGTCCAAGTGTCAATGAAAAAAAAGCCTTGATCCATCCAACTGCCTGGAATAAACAAACTGATAAATAAATCTTCTCTTAGATAAAACAGGACTATTCCAGGGTTCAATTGCTTCAAATCAAAAGGAAAATTAAAGATTCCATTCTCTAGAATAAGAAAATAATCAGTAATTTGTAACTGAATTGCCTAAATAAAAAAAATATATATAATTCTATTGATGTCTGAATGGCAATTGAATGTAAGACACTGCCATTAATATGAGACTCAGTATGGCTATTGCCATATTGATTGAAGATTTGAGAATCGATATCCTAGAAACCTTTACTAGTTTCTAGCGTTAGTAGAATCAAGGTGATTTACATGAATTCGAATAAGATTAAATCCTTATTAAGTACTGCATAGAACAATCAAAATGAAAGCATTGTCTAAGAGCTTTCAGATAATATCATTTGAGGTTATAAAATTGTAGTGGCTTGGTTTTGATTCCAATGATGTTTATTATAACTGACAAAAGTACAAAAATAAATACATAAATAAAGAATGCGAAGTCTAATGCTCCGCATTCAAGCTATTAGGAAGCTTTTTTTATGAAACCAAAAGCAAAATATTTATGAAAGCATGATTTCCAAGTTCAAACGTTTGTAACTAATGAAGTCTAAGAAGCAAGTTCTATCTTCAAAGTCTAATATCTTAGAAACTAATTAAACTGTTCTTATGAAAGAAAAAGCATAATACATAGAAAATCGTGTTTTTCAAGTTCTCTCAAGTCAAAGCTTGTCAATCTAATAGTTTTTGAGACATCCAACTTTTTCTAGTGAAGTCTAAGGGGCAACTTCCATCTTCAAGGTGACTACTCACTTCAAATCAAATATTAATAAAATAAAAAATAAATTAATCAAGGGTTACGCGAAGCCGAATAACTATCCCAGGACAGAGAAGGATGGAAGGATCAATTATAAAAATTTGATGGTGTCGCCTTATCCTTAAAAGAAATTAGGACTGAGGAGGAGTTTTGCGTAAGAAACATGACTGTGCTGAAGACAAGGATATTTGTTAGAGTTGATTTCAATCTAATTCTTCATGTCTTCCAGGCATCTTGTTGAGCAGTAGACACACTTGGCAAAACACTTTCTTGGGTGTCAAACCATCCAAGCATAACACGAAATTCATTGGCAAAGCTTCCTTTTGAGCAAAAATGTATTTGTAATTATAGAAAGATAGCAAGAATTTAAGCACCCAAAATCTGCAATGGCCAGACATGTATTTTTTGAAAAAGATTGGCAGTTGTCCATATCTGTCTGTAGCTTTGAAGTCTAAATAAAACAAAAACTCAGTAAGTAAACTAAAGAAGCAAAAAAAATAATATTTTATCTTATTAAAGTCTATGGAACCTCCACATTTCACATTTTGTCATCTTTATTAAAAACAAGGCGTCTAGTGAGTATGTAGACCGATTAGTAAACGCTGATAAACAACCGTTACTCGAACATAAAAGGAAAATATTCGTGGTTTATGTAAAGTTTATTCATATATTCTGTTTATCACGACCTATTTTAAGCCTGACGTCCGACGTACACCATGATAATAATCTGGGGATTCATTCATATGTTAAGTGACGAACTTTGGGATCTTTTCCAACTTCATTTAAACGCGATAAACATCACTTACGTTATTTATCCAAAAATACTTTACCTATTACTTACAAAAAATGTATAATCATCCGCGTAATTAGGTCAAATTATTCCATAATTAGTTGTTTTTAAGTTATAACCTTCAAGGGTAAATTGGATGCGTTTTTTTCCATCTCAACAGATTCAAAACGAAAAATATACGACGCCCGCGGGAGCAGGAACAATGCCTCGAGATCGTCCAGGAACTACAGGAGCTATTTCGACATGCACAACCCGTTCTCGCAACGTGCCTTCGGTAGATAAACCTTGTTTTTCCTAAATGTGCTAATCTCCTTTTTTTTGTGTGACTTTTTTGCTGAAAATTTAACATATTATGGGGATACAGTTCTTTAATATAAAGAATTGCAATCTTGACTTTAATTTTTATCGTTTAAATCCCTATTGACTCCTTAATCATTACTCCTAGAGCCTCTAAAAGACCCTCTAACCTTCGCCATTTTTTAGTTTTGAAATGCATTAACCTGAATTAACCTACCTAAGCTGCATAATCTTTACAGGAAGTTAGTGTGTGTATATACAGGCCGGGAAAGCAGTATCGGATTATTTCTTGTCCTCTTTTTTGATGCTTTTGACTTAATTGAATTATTTTTAGTCATAATAACGTGACGTTTTGTTTTCTTAAATTTCAGATAAAAAACGTCGCGTATATGATCAGTACGGTAAAGACGGTTTGCTCAATGGAGGCACGCGTGGCAGGAGCCGATACGAGGACGATTTCGACTTTGGCTTTGGATTCTTCACGTTCAGGGACCCCGAGGACGTTTTTAGGGAATTTTTCGGCGGCAGTGATGTCTTTGATCTCTTAACCGGTAAGCATCTAATTTTAACAGACTGCACCAAAGACTCTGACAAATTGAAAAACTCAACTTTAGTAGAATGGCTTGTGTGTTCCTAAAAATCATATTTCTCTGATCTGAGGTTAAATCAAGTTAAAGTGGGGAACAGTTTATCTAAAAGTTTTACATCTACATTAGGGGTACCACAAGGACCTCTTTGCTTTGCTCTATTTACTGATGATTTACCTATGTCAGTGGTTTAAAGATAATAAAATGGTACTCAATACTTTTAAATGTCACTCTTACCAAAAAAATAAAAAATACCAAAGTCATGGTCTCACAACATATATAACAGGCTACACGTGTTTCGCTCTAGCTGGAGCATCATCAGTTAGGTTAGATTTGCAAAAATAAAAACAAAAAATCTAAAAAATTATTAAAATTAAATTAAAAAAAAAAAATTTGATCTCATTTTTAATTTCGAGGATATTAGTTTAATAACAAGGGTATTTGATTTGCACAGATTTTTTAAATTGCAAAATTTTTATATACCAATAGGATTTTGCGTAAATTTCAGTGCGATATAATCGAGAGGTTAATTAACCTTACGGTTAATTTGTTTAATAGTAAGGTCAGTCCCCTCTCAACATTAATAATAATAGTTATTATTATTATTATTATTATTATAATATCCTTTATTAAATTACATAACATGACCAAGTAACTTCAAAAACAAAAATTTAAATATAGTACAGCTGCCAATAAGTGGCCAATTGAAGATTTAGTTCAAAATAAATAAAAAATATCAAAAAAGCTTAAAATCCTGTAAAATTCATTAAATTAAAAAAATGTCATCATTGTTTTTTTCTTTACTGTATTATAAATTTTGAAAAAGTGGAAATACCACTCTGTCCTCGCAACATTTTATGTCAGAGTAAAAAGGAGAGAAGATCTTTTTAAATATCTTGCAAGCATGTAGGTAGGATGATGTGTATCCTGCCAGAAGAATCGAACGTCTGTTACTATTAAATAGATTTAATAATTTAATTGGCATTAAGAGGAGATTAGAGATATTACCTTTCTTTGCAAACTGTTAAATATCAAGCATTTCTGTATTCAGTTAATTAAAAAAGTTCATAGTGCTAAAGTTCGTTAATTTTGTCTTGTTTACTCTCTAGAATAAATACAGTGGAGGCCAAAAATATGGAAACTTTAAACTTTTTCAAAAAATGCAGAAAATATCGCAATGCGAAAACTCTCAAAAATATAAATAAACAGTTTATCAGCAAATAAAGAAATTCCAATGGGGGTACTTTTAGATTTGTGTGGCGAAAGATTGTTTTTAAAAACATAATATATTAAAGTACGATACAGAGTACAGTAGCTTAGGTACAATAAGAATGACTAAAACTAGGATTAACTTATATTTATAAACTAAAAAGAGCTAGGCTGGCATAAAGGTGGGCCGCTGCTGGATAGGCACTATGTGACTATGTAACTGGGTAGAGCAAAAGAATGTTGTTTATTAGTTTTGATGAAAGAGGAGTTATTTCTCTGTGGCCAAATGTATGGAAACCTTTAATAAAATCATAATGATTGTTTACTACAATCTGTTTAACGGTACGATTTTGTTTGAGTGAAGACAGGCATCATGCCTAAGTGTAAATACTTATCTAGTGATTTAAAAAGTAAAAGAGTTCAACTATACCAGAAGGGTTATAAACAAATTGAAATTGGCACTGTTTCAAAAATAATTAAAAAAGTTGAAGAGTGAGGAAATGTTTCGGTAGCCCACAAGCAAGGAAGGCCAAGAGAGTTGTCCAAAAGGGCCATGAAGGTAATGAAAAGAATATCGATGAACGACCCAAAGAAAACTTCTATAGATATTTCTGGAGAAATGAGTGAAATGGGGATTTCTGTATCTGCTCGCACGGTGAGAAGAAGGCTAAATGAAGTGGGGCTTTTTGGAAGAGTTGCTGTAAAGAAACCACTAATATCAAAGAAAAATAGAAAGGATCGAATTGAAATACTGTATTGTTTAGTGACGAAAGTAAGTTTCAATTATTTGGGAGTGACGGGAGACGTTATATCCGGCGACCAAAAGATACAAGAAAACACAGCCACAAATACCAAATACCTACGGTAAAACATGATGGTGGAAGCGTAATGGTGTGGGGTTGTTTCTCCCGATCAGGTGTTGGCTCTCTGGTTGAAATTGATTCAATAATGGAACATTTTCTATACAAAGACATATTGGAGAACAACATGTTGCCTTATGCTGAGGAGTAAATGCCATTGAGATGGTTGTTTCAGCAAGACAACGACCCTAAACACAAGTCCCAATTTGTGAAAAACTGGTTAAATGAACAGAGCATTGCTTTAATGAATTGGCCTTCACAGTCCCCAGATCTGAATCCCATAGAGAATTTATGGCATCATTTGGACAGGAAGATTCGAAACCATTCGATTTCAAACAAGGCTCAACTGTGGGAAATACTGCAAACTGAGTGGGCTGCCATTTCCAGTGAAGACTGTGCAAGACTTGTCGATTCTATGCCACGAAGATGTTGAGAAGTAATAAATTCGGAGGGATATGCCACAAAATATTAGCAGATTTTGATTTAGATGTAATTTATATAAATAACTTTCTTCAGTTTCCAAACTTTTGGCCAAGAAAGTATTAATTTTATTTCATTTTCTTTTTATAACAAGTTTAATTTCAAATTAATATGTTAAGTTAATTAATATATTACATATACTTTATCACAATATAAGTAACTTTATTATAGTTTCTGGTTTCTTAAAAAATATACAAATTAAAAAAGTTTCCAAATTTTTGGCCACCACTGTATGCTTGTGATGTTTACTATATTTGCAATATATTTTATAGTACTAAGCCATTTCAACCATTGTACTAGTGTTTACCATTCAGGCTTTAATTAATACTGGGTGTAAAATCCGTGTATCAGACTTATTTATGTCCTAAATAGAAGAACCAGAATTACACCACATCTTCGGATGATCTTATAATTGGCTAAATATGAATAATCGACACAAACTTTCACAGTTCTTTTAAAAATGTGATTTATATTCATTTACATATGTATATGATTCTTACTAAGATTATTCAATTTTACGTTGACAATTTTTTCTAACCAAAGATCATGTTTAGATGCAGGAAATCTGTGTCTTCTACTTTCCATGTCGGTTATTGTTTATTTAATCAAATTAATAAAGAGACCTACATTTAAAAATAAATAATTAGATAATTAAGTGAACCAATAAGTTTTTCTAATTTGTTTGAGACACAGGTGTATAGGTGGCTGTGAGATAAGAGCTATCATATAACATGAATACCGTTGTTCCACTTGGAACTTGTGGCAAAATGTGCTCGACACAAGGCCATTAAAAAAAAAGCCGAAAACAATAAAGCAATTACTACTGTCTCTTGAATTACAATGCAAAACAGAAATATTTAGCAATGTAAGTGTTAAAGAAGATCAATTAATAAATTCAAAGATTCAATGTCCCCTTAAACATTTGATACAATTTTGTCTTAAACTAATAATTGATTTCCTGACTAGACTTACAAAACCCGCATCGCGCGCACCGCCATCACCACCTCCACCATCACCGCGGCACCCGACATTCCCACCCCCAAAACCAGCTGAGCGGCCTGTTCTCCCCATTCAGTCTCCTCGGGGGCGGTTTTATGGACGATTTCTTTGGTCACGCGGCTGGCGGAGGTCACGGGGGCCACGGTGGTTTTTCCTCGTACAGCAGCATCAACAGTACGTTCAGTAATGGATCGGGAGGTGGTGCTGCCGGCGGCGGAGCTACAGTTAAACGCACCTCCACCTCGACACGGTTCGTTAACGGAAAGAAAATCACTACTAAGAAGTGAGTATTGAGTTTAAATTCTGATGGGGATTTATTTGAAAATCGAGAATGGTGAAATTATACTAAATACACCGTTGTCGGGGAAAAATTGCATATATTTGAGTCGGTCTGATTTATGGGCAACCGCAAAAAGACTTAACATTATTTAACACTCAAAACATGATGTTCCATCTCACTTGTCTGATGTAAATTGAATTTTACGGACAAAATATACAGGGTGATTTTTAAGTCAGGAATGCCAATTTCAAATATTGATCCAATATCATTGATTCCCAAACATGATATTGTTTTTTCTTTCAATGAAGTATCCTATAACAAAGTCCGTGATATTATCTCCAGCCTCAAAAATAAAAATAGTAAGGATATTTTTGGTCTAAATGTTAAAATATTAAAATCAATTACAAATGAAATTATTGTTCCACTTACAAATTTAATCAATCTGTGCCTTAAAGAATCATGCTTTCCATCTGTTTTAAAGGAGGCACTTGTAATTCCTTTGTTTAAGAAGGGTGATTGCAATAAACCAGATAATTACAGGCCTATATCTCTTTTACCAATTGTGTCCAAGATTTTAGAGAGGTGTCTAGCTGAACAGATTGTGGACTTCTTTGAAAAAAACAACTTATTTAGCAAATGTCAATTTGGTTTTCGTAAAGACAAAAGTACAGTTCTGGGCGTCTTGGATTTGGTTTCAGATATTCTTGAAGGTTTTCAAAATTTTCAATATGACACAGTTCTTTGCTGCGACCTGAGTAAAGCTTTTAATTGCGTCGACCATGGGATCCTTCTTGGAAAGCTCAAAGCCTATAATTTTAATCCATCAAGCATTCAACTTATGAAATCTTACCTTGAGGGCAGGTGTCAGTCTGTGAGTTTTGCTGGGGTGGCGTCGGCAATAGGCGATATTACAATGGGTGTGCCTCAGGGGTCAATTCTGGGACCCATTCTTTTTTTAATATATATCAATGATCTTCCACTAATTAGTGAATATACAAAATTTACCCTCTTTGCCGATGACACCACAGTATCCTTTCGGGCTGACACTCTGGGTGCTTCCCTGGAGGGATCCCTGGTGGCGCGGGAAGGAGTTGAAAGCTGGTTCTGCAGCAATCGGCTTCTCATGAACTCAGATAAGACACTTAAAATCATTTTCTCTATGAGGGAACTTGGGCAGGTGGAGTCTGCTGACACAGCTAAATTCCTAGGAGTCACACTAGACCAACGTTTACATTGGGGTCATCACATCAACCAACTGACTTTAAAGCTAAACAAAGCTGCCTATCTAATAAGAGGGCTCAGTGATAGGGTCTCAGCAGCAGTTCTGAGAACTGCATACTTTGGTGTTTTCCATTCACACTTGTCATATAGTATTCTAGCCTGGGGACATGCATCTGATACCAAACGTGTGTTCGGTATACAGAGAAGGGTGATAAGGGTACTAGCTGGTCTTGCATATAGGGAGGACTGCAAGGCAGCCTTTAAACAACTTGGCATTCTCACCCTGCCCTCAGTGTACATTTTGGAAAACCTTCTGTATGTTATGGGGAATAAAATTATTTAATGCTCTTCCCTCTGAAATAAAATACTTACCTCTAAACAGTTTTAAAACAAAAATCAAAAAAGTTTTATTAGTGAATGCTTTTTATTCATTAGAGGAGTTTTTTAACCACATATTTTAAGGTGATGTTACTGGGTTTTTACAACATCATTTATTGTTTTGATTATAGTCGAATTTTAATTTAATGTTCTTAGTGTTAGTACTGTTAAGTAGTCTGTTTTGACTTTACCTATGTATTTTTTGACTTGTGTAAAATGTATATTACTGGCATCAATAAAAATTATGATTATGATTATTATGATTATGATTATAAGTTTATACTTTTTTTTTAACTGTGTATAGAACTCGGTAAAATATACATTTTTTTCAAATAACTTTTTTCGATATACTCAAAAACAAGGGACATACAGAATAAAAACGTGAATAAGTCTGTTTATGTTTAGTTTTTGCTCAAATTTTTGTATTTTCGATCACGCATTGTACCGATTAGTTAGTCTTAGACACTTTTGGTTTATTGTTGTTAATTTTAAATTTGCAAATCCTAAAAATGGCACATCGTTATGAAAACAATGAACTTGTGGATATGTTGCTTATTTATGGAGAGTGTCTTTAAAGTGCTGCTGCTGCTTCGGTATTATACGCAGACCGCTTTCCATTGCGGAGTCATCCTACACCCAAAAGTTTCATAAATCTTATTCAACGGGATACTGACGATTCACGGGAATATCGTGGAGGGCATGCAGGAAGAGGAAGGAGACCTGAAAATGTCCATAGGGAAGAACAAATTTTAAATCTCATCGAAGAAGATCCAAGAACAAGTACTCGAGTTGTTGCAGGGCAGGTCGGATTAAGTCAAACAAAAGTATGGACAACTTTGCGCGAGAATCAATTTAATCCCTTTCACGTTCAACGTGTTCAAGACTTCCCCCGCAGAGTTCAGTTTTGTGAATGGTTCCTACAACAACATGAAAGTGATCAACATTTTTCGAACAAAATTTTAGCCATGGACGAGGCAACATTCACCCGAAACGGAATTAACAATTTTCGAAATACGCATGTTTAGTCTGTTGATATGCAATTCGCAGAATCAATTTTCAATACCGCTTTTCTGCTAATGGGCTAATGTGTGGACAGGAATTGTAAATGGGATACTTGTTGGACCATTTATCTTATCAGACCGTTTGACGGGCGATGTTTATTTGAACTTTTGCAATATAATCTGCCTGTTCTGTTAAAAGACGTGCCACTGAATATCAGGCAAGTTATGTGGCTCCTGCAGGATGGAGCACCTGCCCATTTTAGACGAGAAGTAAGCGAATTTTTGTATATAAGTTACCCAAATCGGTGGATTGGCCGAAATGGCCCAGTTGCATGGCCACCAAGGTCGCCAGACCTAAATCCACGTGACTTTTTTGTGGGGGTATATGAAAAGTAAGACGACTATCGACACACAAGAAGAACTAATAGCACGTATTGAGCAGGCTGCGGCAACAGTTAGACAAAAACCGATTTCTCGATTGCGTGCCGTTGTATTGAAGTTAATGGTAACAACTTTGAACAACTTATTTAAATTAGAGAGGGCCGTACTGGACTCATTTTATAACATTTTGGCAATGCAATTTTTTTGAATAAAGTTATTTGAAAAAAATGTAGAACTTAAAAATCACCCTGTATATGACAAAGTTTTTTTATACATTCGGTAAAGATGGAATTTCTATGCGTGCTATTAAACTTTGCAAAAAACCTTTTTTAAGCATAATTAATACTTGTATCTTAGAAAACGTATATCTAGATATATGGAAACAAAGCAAATATTATATCATTACTTAAGATATCTAATCCTCTAAACATTAAGGATCTAAGGCTAACTAGTTTTTATCCGCAGTTTCAAATATATTAGCAAAACACATATCTAATCAATTAACCGTTTTGTTTTTTTATAATCAATGAGTGCAGTTCGTGATTGTCAGTCTGATTTTCGAAAAAAATTCAGTACTCTAACCACACGTCGTTTAAAATTTGCCAATGATACTAATCTAGATAAAAAAGAAATAAGATGCTGCCAATAAACTATACCTCTATATTACTTGTAAAGGTGTTATTACACAAGCTTGTATTCAAACGAGTCTTGTAAATCGGTTATATAATCGCGAGGTGGTCTTTATTTGTCATATTTTAAACATATAAGTCTGTATCTTGAGGACAAATAACAAAGTTTTGAATTTGAACTGGATTAAATAATATAGTCATTAAATTTTTTCTAGGGTGTTCGAAAACGGCAAAGAAACGGTGATGTCTTACGAGAACGACGTGTTGAAATCAAAGACTGTCAACGGGGTGCCGCAGAGTCTGACTTACAGTTAAACGGACACCGTGCGGAGCCACATGCGTCGTATATTTAAGTAATTTTCGTCTATAGGTCTTGTAATAGCCACCTACCCAGTACATACTTTAAAAAAAAAAAACAAAATCCTTTTAAAATAATGTGATTCTTGGTGTTTAAATTTGTTCGAGAAAAGTGTGGCCAGCGGCCAACAAAATTATTTCAGTGTCAATATATTTAAGACTACTGTTCAACTGTAGTTACGTTTTTATTTTTTATCGTCAGTTGTACATTATTCCTTATGTTATTTAATAATTCTGTTTTCAGAATTCATCTGGTATCTTTTTAGTAAGAGTTGTGACGCGTGAGGTGCGCTGATTTCGGTCGGGAAGTGACAGCGGGTAGTGGTAGAATTATTATTTTTTGGTTCAATAGTGAATGTTATCCCCGAACTTTCTAGACCAGGAAAATCAGTATTGCAAACAGTGGAAAGGGTTATTTGACAAGGTGATGCAATTGCAATCACATTATTATCTGCTCATTATTTTAAAGTAAAACATTTTTTTTTTGTAATTGAAACATTCACTTTTATCCCCAATTGGGAAAAGATTTTTTTTTATTTACGCAAGACTGCTAATTTTAAAAACGAGCTTATCTAATTATTATTAAAAAACAACCGGAAACTATCGCACGCGAGAATTAATAAGCGGATATTACCTTAGGTTAGTTTAAAATAATCTAGCAAGTAATCATCTCTTTTTATTTTATTTTTTTTTTTTTGGAGAAACTGATGCGTTTTATTCTCACATTTAAAAGTTTAGCGTTTATAGGGTTTCCTCGCACACAAACAAGGTGTATATGTTAAGCTTTCGGATTTGTGTGCCTGTACAGATATTTAATGGTAATAATAAAGATTAGATTTAAATTTGTCGCGTTTTATTATTTATTTTTAGCAATACAATCCAACAAAATAACCATTTGTAATAATTCTTAAGGTATAGTAACACACATACACATAATATGTGGTTTTGCGCTATAGTAGTTCACCTTATCTCTCTTGTTCCTGCTGTGCGTTTAGTAATTAGTCAAAGTAACTCCTCCATCACCTCTCTCTTATTTCTTACCATTCTTCCGTTATCTTCACTTCAAGAACAAGTTGTACATCATAGCGACGAAATCTGCTTTAAGAAAAATGTCAGTTCTGTCTGAAGCCTCCTTTAATGTTTTTCGCTAATTTTGTTATTTGTTTGACTTACTTTCAGGGCTTTTAGCATTTTATGTTCGTGTCCTCTATTCTTTACTCTTAATGTTCTCCGTGACATGTTTCTTGTCCTTATCTTCTCTTAACACTCATTGGAAGATTATATGAAGATGTCAAACTACGCGTTCCTCCTTTTATCTCTTTTCTTTCCTACTATCGTTGGCGTACTTGCAATGACTGACCTTTTAAACACACACACATATTATGTGTATGTGTGTTACTATACCTTAAGAATTATTACTATACTTAAGAATTAAGTCCTCTCATATCCTTATATCCTGCATAATATCATGGTATAAACTATTTTAAATATTCTAACAACAATTCTTAATCTTAACATAAAAAAATAGGTAATTAAAAAAAACTTTGCAACAGAAGTTTTATTTATCCTAAAAAGAAATTAAAGAAAAATTTAGATGAGATATACGAGGTCTGGCTATTAAATAACGAGACTGCGTGCCCTAGACGGATGGGGAAAAAAAACGAATAGTGCGTTGGGTATCCAGATATCTTGTACCAAAACACGTTTTCGTCACTATTATAGTATTCGTGCAGTAGCGGTTTGAAACGAACGTGTTTTTTTTCTCATGCCGAAAAACAAGAGCAACGCATCAATCTTAAATTTCTCGTTAAATTGAAAAAAACTCCGACTGAGTGCTATAAATTGTTTTGTTGCAAGAGGCCTATGGGGAAAATTCTCTCTCTCGTGCGCGTGGTTTTGAGTGGTGTAAGCGCTTTAGTGAGCGCCGAGAGAGCAGTGAAGATGACCAGGGGCCGTATTTTCGAAACCATGCGAAAATCTGCGAATGCGAACAAAGTCGAGCGGCAAAATTCGCACACGAATTAAAAAATGCATTTTTGAACAACATTCGAAATTTCATTCGCATACGAACATGAACTGTAGTGGCAACGTAGCAAAGTCGAGTGCTATTGGAGGCTATGTCAAACGGGATCTAATCTAACATTTAAGTTTAAAAACATCAGGGAATTTTGAGGTTTTTTTCATGGCGTTTCCTGGGGTTTTTCGAATTGACTTTTTTTTAAGATGGATTCAAAAAATAAAAAATATTGCGGTTTTGTGTCGAGTGAGCAAAAGAAAAAATTAATTTCATTTATGGAAGAGCACTCGGAATTAAAGTCGGGCTAATTCACCCAAGATTTTTCAGCTAAAACTGCACAAGCCTTGTGGATAAAAGTACCGGACAGATTACACAGTCTCTGGAGTACATAAAGAGCATCAATTCCATCGTAATAGGCTCGCTTAATCTATATAATTTATTAAATTGAGCATCTAAATACATTTTAAATGGCTCACAAGATTGTTAAATCTCGCCATTTGATTATTATTATTTTTTCTTAATAAACAACAAAAAACACTACGAAAATACTTAACCAACTTACATAAATTAAAAAAAAAACGAAGCTAGTTTAAAAACAAAACAAAGGGCAGAATCAAATTGAAAATCGCACACGAACTTTAAAATTCGAATCGTATATACCCACTCGAGATACCGCATGCGAAAAAGTTCGCATACGAAGCGTTCGAAAATACGAATATCGATTTTTCATGCGAAATCCTCTAATTTCGTATGCGAATTAAAGTCGAGTTGTTTCAAAAATACGGCCCCAGCGCTCAGGTCGCCCTGTCACTGTTTCAACTCCGGAAATACTGACCGAAATCAACCAAATTGTGCGGGCAGATCGTCGAATGAGCACCCGGATGATTGCCGAGACTGTAAACGTCGATAAAGAAACGGTTAGAAACATTTTAGACGATGAATTACACATGACAAAAGTCTGTGCGAAGTTGGTGCCAAAAAACCTGACTCCTAAAAACATTATTACTTGCGACGAAACGTGGATTTTTCAATACGATGTTGAAACCAAGCGGCAATCGATGCATTGGAAGACGCCTGCATCGCCCAGAATAAAAAAAGCAAGAATGTCCAAATCAAAATTCAAGGCAATGTTGATCGTTTTTTTCGACATTCAGTGGAATTCAACTGGAACCCATTCAGTATCGTGATGACTGAATGGGTTCCAGTTCAACCAGACTTACTATTTGTCAGTTTTGGCAACACTGCGAGAACGAGTTCGTAAGAAACGGCCCGAGTTGTGGAAAAACAACTCGTGGATTTTGCACTAGGACAACGCACCTACCCATAACGCGGTATCTGTGAAGCAGT